>NC_137456.1:91495897-91878095 GCF_964235325.1 Thermobia domestica
TGTTTTTAACGTCATTATTTTGTTGTTCATGGTACTTATTTGGAATCATTTTATAAGCAGGTAAAGACTATTAGTCTTTTTGTGACGGGGAAAAATAGGTGAGTCACTGACGTCTCCACTAAACTGCAAACTAATCAATGAATCGGAAGTAATTTGAGTAAAACTTAACTGCTAGAGATAGCAATATACTACACACACGCCATGGTTGAATACAAACTGAGTCCTTTTCAAATAAGTTAATATTTTAAATTTTTGTTCAGAGTCCCGTTTGAGCACTGCACCTAGGTAAGACATGGAACTACAGTAATTTTAGGTAAAGTCCAAGCCATTGTAATCTGTTCAAATCTCCCAGTGGGAACCTAACCTGGGACCCCCTACTCAAAACATGTATGTCTTCAAGTACTGGACTAGCGGGGAGGACAGATTAGTTATCTCTCAACATTTAGCCGTACACGTAAATTGAAGTTCAGCAAAATGAAAATTATTCATTTCACCATGTGATAAGTACAATAACTGCGAACTCCCGCACATCAGACATATTCCAATATTTTTCGTAAATGATAAATTACACACTCAAACAATGAATCCATTGGAGGAACAGTTCTTCATACAGAAGTTAATTCTGTACTGATACAAAGTAGATCAATCAATTATGTGTAATTCTGCTCTTTTCCAATTCTAACAGTGTTCTTCTAACTTAGACTATGTACTACGATTTTGTTACTTGAAATAATACATTTCAATGTTGCTTATTTTCCTCATTCGATGTTTGACAAAATGCTCCAGGAATTCTTCAGTTCCTTTCGGAGTCACACTTGTGCCGCCCCTGGACCACGTTTATCAATTGAGGATTAACAGAATTTATGATTAAAACTAATTACATTCTTTTTCCCACGAGTTCGATCCATTTTGTTCTCGAGTTACGGTTGTTTTTGCATTTTCCCGACAAATTTTCGCTTGGTCATAGCGCCGAAAGGACGCATTCCTACATCCAGATTGGTCTATACTTTTCCTCTTACCTTGGTGTCAGAAATTACTTCCCAAACGTTGTCGGTATTGTTTTGAAACGCCATCGCCATCCATATATATATACAGGGGTGCCCACAAGGGGGGCTATGACGCAAAGTGCGTCATTGAAATATTTGAGGGGGTTGAAAAATCTGTATAAATATGTTTGAGGGAGTGTAAAAATTAATCGAAAAGAAAATTTTTTTCATGGAAGAACACCTACGGGTAGAGAATTGGGAGGGGGTGCGTCATGGACATAAGGGGGGTGGGCACCACCGATATATATATATATATATATATATATATATATATATATATATATATATGTATATATATATGGCAAATGATGGACCCAATTTCAAAAATTTATTGTTTGAAATCTAATAAATATGTTATTATGAGACACGTGCTAAGAAAGGTAAACTGTGTAAGTTTGCTTTAAACATATCTCAAATGTTCTATCCTGGGACCTCGCGTAACACGGCACACGTCAAACTGATGGAGTCTGTATCCTGCCAAACTTTTTTTTTTTTTTTTTTAGCATGTTGCTGTCAATATAAGCAATTCATTTCTTGGTCTTTGCTGACTCCTAGCGGTAGAAAGTGGAAACACTGCTAACTTCGAAACTAAACTTCGAAACCTTTCGAAATGCATGTCTCATAATAATATTTTTTTCTTAATTTCACAGTATGAATTTCTGAAATCGTATTCAGCATTTTGACTTGTCCTGTGCAGTTACACCTAGATAATATAAATGTAAAAAGAAGTGAAGACTGACTGATTGATCAAGATCCAGGCCAAACCACTTAGGCTAAAAGTAGTGATGCACACGAGACGAGTCGAGACAGGATTTTCCTGACAAAATTCGAGTCGAGACACGTCTCTTTCAATAGAGAAATATACATTTTTCGAGTCGAGACATCACTTTTACAGCACATTTTCGAGACGAGACAGTTACAAATCTTGTCTCGTGCGCATCCCTAGCTAAAAGCTTGAAATTTGGAAAGGGCATATGATTTATAATGTAAGGTTCCACTAAGGAAGTTTTTAGGATATCCGACGGGGAAGGGGGAAAGAGGGGATAGCACTTATTATCTTTAAACGTCAATATCTCGGAATCTCCAAGTGTCAGAGACATGAACATGCCTTTTTAGCGGGTTTTTTTTTTTTTTTTTTTTTTTCATTTAACCCAGAAGGGAAGAAAAGGAGATTCGGGGGGAGAAAGATAAGAATTATAATTCTGTGGCTTGGGTTTGAGAGGGCTAATGTCATTTTCTGGCAAAAAATATTAAACAAATGAAATGTTCATCAAATTTTAACGCCTATAAATGGATATTTTCTTGTGCAAGAAAGGCAAAAAAAGTTAATATGAATTGTATATATTCCAAACTATTTCGTGTTGACATTTGTTCTTCTTGTACAAGAAAACATCCATTTATAGATGTTAAAATTGAACAGTATCACATTTTTGCCAAAAAAAAGTGACATTGACCCTTCTAGACCCAAGCCACAGAATTATTATAATAAGATGTCCATATTTCGGAATCTGTTAAGATTAGAAACGTGATATTCGGTTATTTTGACTTCTTATTTAAAATAAACAGGCACGTGTCTAACTGTTGCTTTGATATTTGTCCTGCAAGAGAAGAAAAAGGGTGGGGTTCCAATTGTTATAATTCGATGTCCATGTCAAGAAATCCCTTAACAGTAGGTACATGTCAATTAAAATCATATTTCAGCATTGTCTGATGTTTTCTTTAGATGGAAAGAAAACAGTCTGGAAGAAAACACGGTGATGGTTACAATTGTTAAAATAAAATGTCCATATATCAAAATCCCTTAAGAGTAGGTATATGTTAGGAATATGAGAAGTGCGAGGCCGTAAGCTGAGCAAGTGTAGTAGTCTGAGACAGGGGTAAAAGTGGATTTGAAAAAGGTAGGGAGACTCATGACGTCACTCCGTTCCCCGTGCCTATCTTTACCCATTGTAATTTTTTAGAAATTGGGGGACGCCACTGATATTTTCTGGAAGCGGGTGAACGGCGTTCCCCCGCATTCGTCCTCACTTTTACCCCTGGTCTGAGGACAAAGTCTCAAGCTAGCATATATGTATATTTTACTGACAAAATCGTTGTTTGTTCTTTTTCGACAACTTCTCTGTAATCGCTGGCTTTCCGATCAGATGTCGTTGTCACGCAAAGTATTTTTAACTTTGTGGTAAGACCAGAATACACATGGAGCTAGGTCAAGAACCAAGGCGAAGTCCTTTTTTAAAAATTTATGCCACGAATTGCAACGAACAAAAGGTAGTTCGTGATCTGCTCAGTAGCAGTATTCAACATATGACTTTCTGTAGGCATTGATTGGAACATCAAGTCGTCAAAAAATATATATATATAATAATAATAATAATAATAATAATAATAATAATAATAATAATAATAATAATAATAATAATAATAATAATAATAATAATAATAAAAGGAAGCTTAGAGGCAATATTGATTTATCTCTGTTCCTAAGAAAGAGTAACTTGTATATACGTAGTCAAATTTTACAATTTTCACTATAGACCTAAATTCAGACATTTTCATCTTGAAAAGGGGAATTTTTAGCTGGTGATTGGGACAAACTATTTTAAAGAACAATATATTATATTTATATTTCTACTTCTTATACTTACTAATATATATAATCCAATTTCAAATTTTCAAAATATTTTTTTCAAAACAAACACAATGGTTATCAGCAATAAATTGAGACTTGTTATCTTGAAAAGGAGAAATTTCTGTAAGTAGTGGTAAGGGGGAATTATTTGACGAAAAAAATTGTTAATTATTTGACGGAAAATTGTTTATTATTATTGATAAAAACATTATAATTTCCAGTGCTAAGAGCAAAATAAAAGGTATAAAAAAGAAAAATACAACCAAACACATGGCATCTAACTAAAATGCTAATAAACTATTGCATATACTGAGTGTTCATTTATTATGTAGGCAAAATTCACTACTGAAATCCTCAGACCTACACAATAAAAAAAATCCATATGAGCACAAGGGGAAAACCGCGTTATTTCAAAGTTACGAGATACCGAAATCGAGAAATGTGTAATTTTGAGGCTGTTTAGCTCGAAAATTATGAGAGATATCAAATGAGGTCAAAGAATTATTAGAGGAACCAGTACACTATCTAAATACCTATGTTTCAGAGTTGGGTGTACCAGTGCACATGATTTTAGAGAGAAAGGTGGAAGAGCGAGACCTATACAGCCGCTCCCTCTATAAAATCCGTTCCGCCGATACTTCCCAACTCTGAAACATGTTTATTTAGATAGACAATGTACTAGTTCCTCTACTATTTCTTTAACCATCTTTGATATCTCTCATAGTTTTCGAGCTAGAGATGCTCAAAGTTACAATATTCTCGATCTCGACACCTCATAACTTTGAAACAACACGTTTTCAGCCTTATGTTCATATGGACTTTTTTCTTATTGTTTAGGTGTAAGGATTTCGCCAGCGATTTTTGACCATAATAAATGAACACCCTATATAAGACAGGTTATGGAATTTGTATAAAATTAAAAAAAAACGAATTCTGACCAAAGCATATACTATTGAATAAATAATATTATTACAGTTTCGACAGATATCAGATGAAGGCAAAGATACTTTGTCGAAACTGTAATGATATTATTAATTAAATAGTATATGTTTTGGTCAAAATTCGTTTTTTACTTTAAGACAAGTTAGTATAAATATATAACATGAATTTTCACTCCAATATATTCCCCTCAAAATCATGTGTAGATGTTGCAAACAAAGTTGGCGTGGGTCAATGGAAACTTGATCCACAACCCACTGACCCATCACCCACCGTGACCCACTCTGACCCACGAGCCACCATGACCCACCACCCACCGTGACCCACTATGAACCATTCTCATCCACTGTGACCTACTCTGACTCACCAAAATCCATCGTCATTTACTCTGACTTATGATCCACTAAAGAGTTTACATTTGTAATAAAACAAGGCTGTGAAATTATCACTAATCAGAGTTTGAATTTCTACGGTCAATCGCTCAAGCACCACTCTGTTACAATAACGGTGGATCTGACCTTTACGATATAAAATGGTAAAGGGTTTATCAGTGTGGAAATTGAAGCACTTCGAGGTGTGTGTGTGGGGGGGGGGGGGAGAATTAGTGTGTGCCTAAAATATACTTGTACTAGGAGAGTATTCTTGCCACTGTTAATTTCTCAATGCATTCCAAAAGAAACTTCTATTCGCAGGAAAATACCCCTGAACAATATGGGAAAGGTTATGATTTCTCAGTTCACAGTATTTTTCTCACAAAAGATCTGAAAAATCAGTTTTTCATAGCGTATAAAGGTGCTCGGGTACCCTCTGTGAGAGCATCTCCACAAAGTATGCTCGTAATTGTAAATTTTGTAATCACTAAAACACAACGTTAAATTTAAGTTACAAATATGCATAATTGCAGTTATTATGAATATTTATTCAAAGTAGTTTACCTCTAGTTTATATAAAGTAAAGAAGAGACTTATTAAAAATTAGGTACAATATTGAATAACACAAATAAACCATTAGTAATACAAGTATACATTTTCCATAACTCGTAATTTTCTACTTTAAAACAAATCTGAATTCAAATTTATTTCCTGTTGCCCTTCAGAACTTTTTCGTGGTAAATCTTCCGCAGCGGAATGATGTCCATCTTTCAGCCAAGAAATAACTAGCTCGTCTACTTTGAGCTTGTCTAGCTGTGGGCCATTAACGTTGATGAACAACAAGTTAGACAATGTCTGAGCACTTAGTCTATTTCTAATATCAGTCATCTGTAAATTCATAAGGGAAAATCCCCATTCGTACTCTGTCGTGGAAATTGGTAATACTTCTACCCGATGTAGAAATTTCTGCAACTCCTCATCGACAACCTGCTTGTTAGACTTAAGTCTGACAATGATTTTTCTCGGTCAGTTTCGAAATACTCAGCAAGAAGTATCACCTATCTATCACCAACATATTTTCCATATCGACCATGTTAGTTGTCAATGTCGTCTCATGGAGAAGAGAAACTTCATCTACCACGTCTTCGATAGGGAATCTTACTCATAAATTATCAGTTAAAGCATGATAAACTGATGCTTTCTTATTTCTTTATAAATTTAATTTTTGAAATTGATGTCATTATCAAGTTCCCTCCCCCTAGAAAGCAAAAGGGAACGAGGTTCCGAGGAAGTGTTCAGAGGTGCCTGGCATTTTCCCCCTTCTTCCCCTTCAATTACTACACTACTGTTTCTAATAGGCCACATTACGATGAATTTCAATTAAATTATCATAGTATAATTATTTCCTTGTTGAATTATCGATACTTTTCCGTGGAAAAAAGGATGAAATTTGAAAGTGTAAAATATTTCCATATAATTATGCGTACAGTCCAAAATTAAAATTTCCGCGTAATTAAGCTTACAGTACAAATTTTATGTTTATTTTTCTCACAATTTTATGGCTTGATTGCCTTGTGCTCTAAGCGTTCCATATAATTATGCATAAGCTTCAGCATTTATTATTGTAGCAAGCAATGAATATATGACGCGAAGCACTGTACTTTTGTTTCTGAATTTTTTTTTCAACTAATATCGATCGTTTTCGATTATTTGTACAAACCAACCCACTAACAATTTTGCATATATAGGAAGTGCAGCACCCTTCTCATAAAAAAAAAAAAAAAAAAAAGAATTAAAAAATGCTATGTGACGCTCTGTTCATTGTCAGTAAAGAGTTAATACACTGAATTTCAGCTCCTTAAGTTTAATGGCTTGCGAGACACTCATTTTTCTTTCGCAAAAATTCGAATCCTCGCTACCTCCTTAGGATATGTGTTATAATGAAAGCGATATAACATCCCAGTTTGGATTAAGGCCTGTATATACCAAAAGTCATTTCATTTGACTTTGCAAGTTGACCGTGATGATCAGGCACACATAGTTACATTCAATTTTTAATATAATAATTTATATATTACAGTGATTCAAAAATGTATTTTTTTCAGTAGTTAGCTTCTCTAAAAACTCACATGTTTCGAAAGCCAAGCAGTAGTATAAGTCGTATTGCTATTATTACCATTACAAATATCAATATCCAAAAGTGCCTGAAGTTGTTTTTTCACTTAGATATATTCACCTCTGGTAAGTAGACAGAAACAAATGGAAAAGGAAGAGAAATGAAGGTCTTGAAAGTAAAACGCAGACAAATTCACCAGTCTTCAGAAGATACTGTCTACAATGCAGTGAGCAGAGTGGGTCGGTAGGTCAGAGTGAGTCGGTGGATCGCAGTGGGTCACGGTGGGTAGTGAGTCGCAGTGGATCACGGTGGGTCACATGCTGTTGATCCACAACCCACTGACCGACTCAGAAAACTTGACCCCTTCACCCACTGACCCACTCCATCTCTGGTTGCAAATAACGTCGGCGTTAGCAAGGAAACTAAAAGTAGACTAAGAAATGTTAAGGGTAATTTTAAACACGTACTTTTACCAATTTAACATCTTCATTGATTACCAGACGTACTTACTTCACTGTGAAACATTTGAATATATTCTTAGTATATTTGCATATATGAGCTCGTACGTACCACTAACATGTAATCAGTACAATAGAATGTTAACTCAATAAAATTCTTCTATAAAAATAAATCTCAATATTCCTCTGATTAAATAGAAAAATTTCAGTAAGATTAAAGTTAAATTTCAATCCAGTGTATGACAAGTAAACAAATTATGATTAATAATACTAATTGCTTATGATATATGTATATTTAATGTTAATTACATTTCAAGTGTTTACGAAGAAATTTAATATAAAGATTAGTTGGTGACAACTCATTTACTAATTGTTCGTTGTAATTATTTAACTAGGAATGTCTGAATATAACCTATTGTATAGCTTAAACATGAGAATTAATACCGTATTTGCTAAGTAAAGAAAGTATGTTTCATTTTATATTAATAAACTAAGATGGAGAATCCAAATTATTGTCACTCAATGTCGAAACTAGAATTGGTAGCGGCTCCACAACATTGGTAAAGGTGATGAAAACCTATTCTTTACACATTGAATCCTTGTCTATATCTTTCATCATACCTTTCTTTGTTCTTATACTCGTCGACAGATTAGGTAAATTGTGGACACTCTGAGTCTTCCTATATAATTCTCAGTACTTATAGTTTAGTAACCTAATTAATACTCGAATATGTTTAGGATTTAAATCGTTGTAGGAAGTAGAGTTTAGTGTACATCTCAGTATCGAAACTATATAAGAAGTGCACCTATAGTAGAGAATTGAATGAGAATTTGGCATATCAATTTGCTCCGGAGATATAACAAGCATGCGGCAGCTGTTGCTACACTGCTTGAAATGACTGCTTAAAATGCAATACTGCTGTAGTTGTAGGAAATAAAATGAAATATTTCAGTTTAACCTTTCACGATTACGACCTTTAGGCTAAGGGAGACGATGATTTAGTCAAGTGAATGATGCTGGAAGAATTGATGGTATGAAAAAGTGCGAGAGAAACCTGAGTACTCCGAGAAAACCCAGGGACACGAGTTGTCTACCACAAACTTATTTGGTTGGGTATCGATCCAGGGACCCCACGCACCAGAGATAAGCACTCTACCAAAGAGCCTCTGTGCCTCCCCCCCCCAATAGTTGTAGGAAGTTGTTTTAAAAACAATCTTCCTTTCTATGACCTTACAGTAATAGTTTTTGATAGTTGTAATTACAACAAGTTCATATGGCTATATAATTTTAAGCAGTGTTCAAACTTTAACATTCGTCATATAGACTATCTTAGGAATGGGTTAAGATATCAAGTTAATGTAAATGACTGTATGACCTGTACGTTTATTGAAAATCATCTATATAGTTAGATATGATATTTATTCAACTATTCTTTCGAAACAGAAACTTTCCAAAAAGTCATTTTTTTTCAATCTCTGGTAACTTTGTTTGAATTTATTAAGAATTCGTTATACCACGGTCAGGGCCAGATTAACCCACCCGGAGACCCGGGGCTACAAAAAATAAGTAGTCCCTGCTGACTCCACCAAACATATTTCTGTGAAAGTACAGTAGGAAAGTTAAGGGAATATGTTTCATATTTTTAGTCATATTTTATCTTATGATGATGATTGTATCTTGTATATATTTTTTAGAAAGCCAATTGCGATTTTGATCAGAATGGAGGCCTGTATGTACCTAGAGGCCCGAGGCTATAGCCCCTCTAAGCTCCCACCTTAATCCGACCCTGACCACGGTAGTAGTATTCAACAATAAGGAACATATGATGTACTTACCCAAGCTGTCTCATTTACGTTGCTACTACAGGGTGCGGCACATAAAACCGGCCCCTCGTAATATTCTGGTATATTGTGTTTTTGGCAACACTTAAATAATCTACCTTCTTTCCAAGAGATGGCGTGTCGATGTCGGGTCGACTTACATGACCTGCAGCAGTCACGTGCAGCCGCAGCCAGTGAAACTTGTCGAAACCAGTTGAGAAAAAGGCCTCGTTGTGTTAAGCCGGGTGAGTGTCAGTGTGTGATAATGCCGTATTCGATACCCGAGCGTGTTGCTATTGTTGAAGGGTTCATTCTCACTGGATCCTTTGTGAAAACAAAGAATTTGTTTCGGGAGAGATTTCTAGGACGTTCTGTGCCAGCAAAATGCACCATTCAGGAATTGATTGAAAAATGGCGGCGTACAGGATCGGTTCAAAATGCTCCCAGGAACAGACGACCATCTGTCTGCACACCTGAATTAAAGATGCAGGTGGAGGAGATAATGACAAGAAGTCCTCGAAAGTCAACCAGGAGATTGAGTCAACAGGGTCATGCGAGTGAGAGAAGTTGCAGACGTGCAGACGTGCATATTCAATACATTACATTTCATTTTATGTGTTCACTTTACGGGCCGGTTTTACGTGCCGCACCCTTTATTATACAGATCATCAAAATTTTGATCTTCATGTTACTGTAGTATCTTTATGTCGTAACACTAATGTTTCAAGATTGTATTATGTTGTAACGACACACTTTTTATTTACTTTCAGTTTTATTTGAAATATTATACTGTCGTTTTAAAAAATAAAAGACTTCTTGTTGGGTTGACAACACTGTTAATCCAGTGTGTATTGTATAATATGACAAACATTGTACCCCACCAACACTTCAAATTTCAGCGTTTGGATTATGTTAGTCTAGAAGTGGTAAGAGCGTTATAAGATAAATGTTAGCAAATAAATCCCCTATATGTTAGCAAATATTGTCTGATTTAGCAAATAAATACCCCCCTATATGTTAAAAATGAAATGAAATTTTTGAGTTTTACAGCCCACGCTTACGACAGCTAGGCTAAAGAAGACGGTGATGATGAGAAATGAATGAAATGGTGTAATGAATAAAGTGGGAAGAAACGGAAGAACCCCGAGGAAACCTACGAACACGGTGTTTGTCCACCACGAAGTCCACTTGGTGCGGGATGGGATCATCGAACCAGGGATCCCCGCACCAGAGGTGAACACTCTACTACTGAACAACCTCTCCCCCTATATGTTATCAAATATTAACTGACTTTTATGGACCCTGTTCTTATGTGAAACTTAAGACTCAAGTTGTCACACCATTCAGAGTTGAAATTAATCGAACGAAAATGTTAAATTTAACTATTTTTTTTAAAGTTATGTCAAGTATACTTTTTTCTTTAAAATTATTAAATTTTCATGAAACGTTCCTAAAATTTCTTCCATGTTCTGTGGAAAAGGACAAGGGATCCAATTAATCCCATTTTGAAAGACGGAGAAACATGTTCCCATTAAATTATCTGATTTTAATAAAGCATGCACCTCCTTCCATAATTACTTTTCTATGGAGCATATTGCTACCAGTTGACGTCAGTCAGAACAAGTATTGATTGGGGGCTGAAATCTATCAAGAGTAAGGTGGTGGATTCATACTCACATTTGTTTCTTGTCTAAGTTCATATCTTTATTAAACATAACATATGTATTGTTCATGACTTAAGGCCTACCTCTATTCTTTACAGGCAAGGCGAAGAAATCATCGAATCTTTGGAAAACATACTTACCGATAATTTTCTTAAAATCACATGATTTTTCAAAAATACGACATTCGAGCCTTCCGAACGGAGTTTTTCACTTCGGTTGAAAACAGTTAGGAGAAAATGAGTAGATTCACTCAACTGTAAAATAAAAACATCCTTAAATACATATTTCCTTGAAATTATTAATTTTTTATGGAATTTAGCGTATGTTTTCTTTTGAAGCTTCCCAATATGGGGCTATTATTTGGGGTTATTGGGGTTTCACTCTGCTAACTTTAAGACCATGCTTCAAGATATCTTTCGAATGAAAACAAAAAAATGTGTGAGCTTTCTTAACTTAAGAATTGTTCTTATTGGTTGGTAATAAAATTTGTTAAGGATAAAAGCGTTAAAAAATTGCAATTTAAGTAAAATTTTCCCTTTACTTCTTCGGTGTGAGGAAGAGACACCATTAGCACAATTAGTTTTCCCATTATCTCTATCAATGTACGTACACGTTTTAAAAAATAGTTTTACTCAAGTTTTGTGGTTCGGACCTACGAGTGGAAATAAAAGACACAATCGATGTGGAAATTTTATTTTCGTGTGCAACATTTCTTTGCCCCTAAAGTTTGCAGTGCTGGTATGAAGGATAGTCAATAAAAATACATTATCTTCGTAATGCCCGAAAGGAAAATAGATACAGATCTCGAATGTATCTAACAAGAAAGTAAATAAATAAATGCAAATACTCGTTTGTTTTGTAAATGTAGGACTAAAACGTTTGCTGGAGTGAATGTTCCCAATCCAGACCATAGGGCTACGCATCAGTGATTTGCCAAGGGCCATGTAACAATAAATGTTGTCTCTGACGATAGGTAGTCTATGTACAAAGTTTCCGTGTAGACATTGATTATCTTTCAATGAAAGCAGCTCAGTTGCACTGACTTAAATAAAGCCAAAGGTACTAGCATGTACTAGACATAAACACCACTTGCTCCAGTTTTGTTACGATGTATACTAGCAGAGAAATAGCTTGTATAAAGCTAGGTGTTTACAATGCCTTTATTTGAACATCACTGGTAGTATTCAACTAAAACTTAGCTGAAAGGGATCCGGTAGTATATCCCTTTATACGTAGCTTCGTTTAGCTCAAAAAGCAAAATGGCCCATGTAAATAAGACACGAGAGATAAAGCCGTTGTCTCTTCGTTTTGTTCACTTTTTTTTTTTTCGCGAAGTGAGGAAAAGTGACCCTTCTTATCACAGTCCGCTTGTCGAGAGCGTTGGAATAAACTGGAAAAAACAAATCTCGCTTCCCTACGCCTTGAATGTGCAATAACACTAACTTACACTCAGATTTACGTCTCCGTTTCTCGCCAACACTACTTGTGACTCCGCGTTTCCGGTAACAACAAAAGAGACACATTATTCGTGTTTACGTCCGAATGACAGATTGCTGGCATTAGCACAGGGCATTACCATACACTATATTCTCCTCACTTGCCCCATTCTAGGGTTGCACCACTTGCAGCTGTTACTACTAATCTCCAAAAAAGACACTTTGTACTTAAACTGTCACATTTCCACAATGGGGAAACTTCGTCCTGTGATTTCGTCTTTAATTAAACGCAAGCGTAATTGTCGAACTAATGGCATCTGTCTTACTTATCTATCAATTATCCTTCTGTTGGACAAAATCATTTGGAGTACTCCTCGGAATCACTGTTTTCATACGTTTTTTTTTTCAGGTATGGTTAAATAATGGATCCTAAACAAATTGTGTATCTTAAGGAAGCAATAAGT
Source organism: Thermobia domestica (assembly GCF_964235325.1). Classification (NCBI taxonomy): domain Eukaryota; kingdom Metazoa; phylum Arthropoda; class Insecta; order Zygentoma; family Lepismatidae; genus Thermobia; species Thermobia domestica. The sequence goes on from NC_137456.1 coordinate 91,508,842, forward strand.
TTAACGATGCAGAAACATCCACTTTCATAATACCTTCTCTTTCATTGGCCTGCCATTTTCAGCTTGGCCTACCCAAATGTGTCTTTACCAGTGGCCTTCGGGCCAACACCTGTAACAGAACTCTCTTGGAGGCGAGACAATGTGGTGGGGAACGGTGTGCATTTTGATTATTGGTGTTGCATGATGGCCTACGTATCCCCCAACTGTAGTGGATTCAAACCTTGGTCGTAGTTCGGAGCCCACTTTACTAATCGACACTGTTCTTCACACGTTAATTATAGGCACTGTTTTTCATACGTTAATAATAAACACTGTTCTTCATACGTTAATAATCGGCACTGTTCTTAATACGTTAATAATAGGCACAGTTCTAAATACGTTAATAATCCGTACTATTCTTCATACGTTAATAATTGGCACTGTTCTTCACACGTTAATAATCGGCATTGTTCTTCATACATTAATAATCGGCACTGTTCTTCATACGTTAATAATCGTCACTGTTCTTCATACGTTAGTAATAGGCACTGTTCTTCATACGTTAATAATCGGCACTGTTCTTCATAACTTCAGTGTTGCATAAGAACGCAAAACACAAAATCACAAACAACCAGTAGAATTCTAACGATATGCACCCAAAGCGTTTGCTTATACTAGCGGTGAACCTCTCTCGTTTCGATCAATTTCGATCAAACTTCCTCCATTTTGAAACAATATGATGGATCGGATTCTATATTTGTAATATAAATTAATTGACCAAATTTGGTTTTACTCTATTCGCTTCCTACTATTACAGAAATAGATGGAAATCGTGAGATCCCTCCGCAATAGCTATATTAAAAAGACCACATAATCTTATTACAAACCAGAAATTATAAAGGGTCGCTAGCAAGAGAATGTGATAAAATGGGGGTCGTCATAGGAATTAGGTTGAGAATCATTGATCTATATCACTTTCTAAATTTTTGATGGTGTTCATTGCCTGCAAGTCATTTACTAAAATTCAACAAAGTAAGAGTAATCTTGGCAAAGAGCCTTTAAAAATATAAATTAATTAAGTTTGGAAAAATATAATAAGTCAAACTGATAAATTAAGTTTAACTACCGTGGCTTAGTGGTGGAGAACTTACCTCTGGTTAGATCCCGGGCAACATGGTAATTTATAGTGGACAACATTATATCCATGGTTTTTTCTTGAGGTACTTCCGTTTCCTCCCACATTACCCTGCCACTAATTCTTTCATCGAAATTCAATTGCCTTAGTTATCGGACTCTTTTAATCTAGAGGGCATAATCGTGGGACGTTAAACTGGAAGACTTATTTTCATTATATGAAGGAAACATACACACACAGAGAGAGAGAGAATCGACCCTTAGCAGCTTCCACTGCATTTGCCAAGGATATGATATTCCTTGGTCACAAATAAGTGGTTAGGGTTCTCGCTTTGGGAGTGCAAGACTGATTGGACAGAAGGCTTAGGGATATGGTGGCTCAGTGGTAGAGCTTTTACCTCTTGTGCATAGAGTCCCCGGTTCGATCCCTGTCCAACTATGTTTGTGGTGGACAACATTGTAGTCCTAAGGTTTACACAGGATGCTCCTGTTTCTTCTCATGTTCCTATGCCACCCAATAGCTACAAACTAAATTTTAACAATCTACTTTACTCTGTTTGCTCAAGCTCTAATATGTTCTTCAGAAGTGAAATAACGTTTAGTCTCTCTAGTATAGATAAGTTAAGGCAATTGACAAACTTTTCATTATGTTTTCATTTTCCATCATAAAAATTCTAACACGATTGACTAGTATTAAAATGTGCAGTCTAGTTTCGTTTCATGCAAAAAAAAAAAAAAAAAAAAAAAACTTGTAAATTACTATTAAATCCTTATAACCGCCCTGGTAAGCGGAAGGCTTATGAGACGTGATGTAGCTTGAAGGAGAATTTAGCCAGCGATTCAAATGAGAAGATCAGATGATTAACACCATGCTTCGATACTTTATTTTTTTTACATTTTTTTTATTTCCTTCCACAGTTGCTCTTCATTACACGAGTTGATTGGAAATTAATTGGCTCAGATCTATGCCAACACGTCTTTACCATAAATTCTAATCTAGAACGATATTGATTCTCAAACATTCTCCTAATTGAATATTGTATTAAGAGAGGCACTTTCTAAATTTGTTTCTCATTTTTGAGCTGTCAATTGCCTTGTTACAAATATCAAAAGTTGGAGACAGTTAAGTCACATGAGTGCTTATAGGGAAGCAAAGAGAGGAAATTACATTCCCACAAGTTACACAATACCTTTGGTCGTAATGAAATCTTTTCCTTGAAACTTATGTGTGTCGGCACTTTCGTTAAATCTCATTTAACTTCTGCATGAGACTCACGCCACCTGAGCAGCGAACTCTTAGCTTCACTACTAACAATGAGAAACGAAGGAAAAAATTACTTTTCCCTCTTCCAATCAGGGAAGAAGAACGTCTTCCAACTCTGTTACAATATCCACTGCTGTTACTGTGTTTTGAGATTAATGTATGTTAGGACTTTAAAAGAAACCAAAAACGTTCTAAACTAGCTATTTCCATGTGGATGCTCCATGACGTCGCAGTCTGTTGCACTGATTCTCATAAGCTTCTCACTCAGGGCAGGTGAGAAAGGACAGCAAAGCTAACGTTGATACAATACAGTAGTGACAAGCAAATAAGGTTTAGTCGATGGTTTTACAGATACACTTCACGTGGATTCATGACTAATCGAACCCTAGTAACCTTGCGTCATTCCATTATACGTATCTTTTTCCCTTCTTTCTTTTGCTCATGTTGTTCTCTTTATCCTTCTTCTGACCGTATAACCCAACTCCTACCCTATACATTTGTGTATAACTACACTAGATAAAGCAAGAAAAATGTCACTGGATCTTCTGTTATCTTACCTTGAAGAGCTAAAAGGGATGTCATATGACATTGAAAGACAATCTGAATTTGTTGAAATCTCCTAATCAAATGACTTCAGTCTCTTTCAGATTGCGTAGATTCTCTGCTTCGTGGATGTTTAGATGTTATTTGCAGCTTTTGAAAATGTTTAGATGGTTGGATGTGACTAAAGATGTTATTGCGGCTGTGGAGAGTGCTTGAAATAAGTTATTGGTTTGTAATTAGAGACACAGATGCTACCATTTTTACTGTTTAGCATGCTGAGTTTGTATTTTACGATCTTCTCAGAAGCTATATCTATAGCTGCCTGAACTTCGTTACTATTTTGAAGAGATATTGTAACAGTGAAGACTGAAGTGGCCCATGTTATGATTTCTTTGGTTGGAGTTTCGATAATCTTTGGCTGATGAAATCTTGAAGGTTGATATCTACTTCTGATGCTTCACTCATTCTTGGAATACTTACTGGTGGTTGGTTTATCATGTTTTTGTTGGATAGATGGTTATTGAACTACCTTGAAATAACTTCTTGTCTTCTGTTTGATTGGAGTTCTCGTATTTACCACTTCTAGCTTATCCATTAATCTTTCGTTGTCCTTTCAAGGGCTGCTTCGAGTATAGTCTGTAGAAGCTGGTTTGGAATGGCCGCAGTTAACATTTGCTCCAACTAGTATGATATCCATTAACTTTGCAAGTTCTAGAAAAGTTTAATGTTGACTGTAACGATCACAATGTTTACCTCCATATATAAAGTCTGGTTTACTTCTGTGTAAGTTTTGTGAGGTGTCTTTATTGGTAACAGCTCGAACAAGATGTAGATCTTGTAATCTACTTCTTATTTTGTAATCAGAAGACACTTCTCGTCTACGATTCCATCTTAATTAAGTTTACTCGCTTCTTATAGATCTCGTGTGAATAGTCGAATGATTTACGCCGGCTAGGATCTCACAAGCAAGGGGTACGATATCAGGACTCGATTTGGGAAATAAGAGTTATAGGTATGTATCCTTAAAGAGCATCAAATAGTTAGTTAGTTGCAAAGTTATTAGCTGAGTCCGCCAATAGAAAAAAAAGTGATGGGACATCAAAGGTAACATGGGGGTCTACAGCAAACAGAAGAAAGAAAGCGTTTCTTTCGTCTTTCCTATGTATTCAAAATTTGGTAAAGTGAGATAGAGATTCAAATGACATGTTCAAGTCACACAGTTGATGTGTAAAGTGGAAAAGATCGAATGATCCAAACAAAATTAGTTCGTACATTGTGTACATCTTACAGTAACTAACAAAGGCAACGTGCTTTCCGACAAATTTGTTCCTGCGAATGTCACATTCACATATAAACAGATCTCGGCTGGGTACCCAGGACTAGTGCAGTCCCTGGACGTGTACCCTTTCCGTCTTTCCAAGAACTTTATGAAATTCTTTCTACTTTAGACATCAACTGAATGGCTTGAACATGTTATTCGAATCGCTGTCTCACCTTCCCAAATACACAGGAGAGACGGGAGAAACGCTTTCTTTCTTATGTTTGCCATTGGCCCCAATATTACCTCTGAAGCCTCATCACTTTTTCCCTATTGGTGGACTGTAGCTAATGACTTGGCAATTAACGAACTATTTGATGCTCTTTAAGGATATATAACTCTTATTGTGCAATTCGAGTCCTGATATCGTACCCTTTGCTTGCCAGCATATATCAATCCAATGTCAGAAGCTACAGTATATGTTTGTAAGTTAATGGTATTGGTTTTACGAGGACAGCATTCTTTACATACACCATAAATAAAATCGTATGGATAAGATCGGGTGACCTGAGCTCTCATTTTCTGTATTTACTTACGCGGGCTTCCTAAGAAGGCCTTTCTAATTCTGTCGACGTTCTCACCAGAAGTATGTAAGTAGTCTCTTTAAATTGATAGATGTAATTCCGATTTAGTGGATTTTTACCAAATCGTATATGTAAATGACTTTCTACTGTCGTCTACTGTCCAATTTTCTAAAAACTTCTTACTCAACTTATGTCTTCTTCTTGTTGCTTGCTCCCTTTTACTACAACTTCCCTGACCGAGGGTATACTATAACAGCAATTTTCAGCTACAAACTGTTACTGAGGAGCTTTGCTAATTTTCGGGGGGGGGGGGGGACTTTGCCTGAAAATGTGAAAATTCTGCAAGATATTTCATATACTTTACTATAGTAAGTAAGATTTCGGGGGGCTTAAGCCCGGAAGCCACCCCCTTAAATACGCCACTGGTTACTATACATAAACTTTCAGAGCTTTTTCATCCGTTGTTCCCTCACCCATTTTCTACAATGAACAATTTCGTTGCAAATGGGGGCAAGGTTGGTTTATTCATGTGTAATTTTAATAAACAAACCAAAGAAGATATTAAGCAAACTTCGTTTAACCCAAGTTTTATGTTTCATGATCTTCAACTTCATTCAACTTCGAAACGTTTTAGGTTCTCTCAACTCGTCCATCCTCAGTTTTAAAACATTTTTACACCTCTACTTTAACCTCGAAATACTTTTTTTTTTAAAGTATACGTAACTCAACCTGAACTAAAAATAATGTAGGCCTTACAATCACATTAAATTTGAACATGAAAACGTTATTCGTACTTCAATTTCGTTTAACCTTAACATTAGAACACGTTTGACACTTCAACTCCAAAACTTGTTTCTCATCTTAACTTTACATATTAACATTGACCGCGAAAGAGGTTCAGATTAGTTGCGTGCAGATGTCTATTTGGATATTGTTGCATGTGAAGATTCAGATTATTCTACCTACTGCGGTAAAGCTTTAGAGAGTTTTTTGTGTGTGTATGTGTATGTAAGTTTATAAGTATCTTTGTCCCCACACAGAATCTATACTGTTCGATATAATTTGAGTGAATTATGTGTAATAAAAGTCATAATCGGAGGGGTGACATGGAAAGTATAGCGTGAAGTGTAGTATAAAGGATGCCATGCCATAGCGCAAAAATCATTGATCAATGAGATATGTTGTTCTCATCAAATAAAAAAAGCTCAGAAAAGTGACTTCCAAACCATATTGTTTATAGGGATTTTATTATAGCATACAAGAGACGGTTTAGGAGTTTTCTTGTCTCCCTGCACGCTAACAAATCTCTATGGTTATCGTGTACGAACGCGAAAATAAAATATTTTTCAGAATAAAGCGTAAGACTCGTGGAACGATATTGCAAAATAGATTTTAATATATTGCTATATATTATATTTTCTGTATGTTTTCATTGTACACAACACTAAACACTCAACAAAAATATGTAAAAGAATTAAAATATTAAATGAAATATACTCTTATTGAAGTATGTCACCATTCTAATACTACTAGAGATATTATCTATTATTTCCAGTTGTAAAGAGTGCAGAACGATTATTTGGTAACTCTCTATTACTTCATCTACTTAAAAGAGCTGTGCTAATCCATACCAAGAAATTGTTTGACCTCATTAATAAATTATGTTGTCTTAGCCATCATTTTCATATCATTTAAATACACACTGAATTCGTTTGTGAACACACAGACGACAACAAGAACTCATTTCTTTTTCAATTAATTACTTGTATTATTGTCTTTACACAGATAATTACCTTTCACCTATCGTGGGTCCATTTGCTTGCAGTGTAACATCTTCAAATTTGAATTTTATCTACCTCAGAATTTTGTCCAATATGTGTCCACTGTGTCCATCCAAGAAAAAATATTGTATCGTTAAAATTAACAAAAAAAGGGGCCACTTTGATCAGATGTAGTGCGACATCTTCAAATTTGAGTTTTAACTAGCTCAGAATTTTGTCCAGTTTTTGTCCAACCAAGAAAAACATGTTGTACCATTCAAATAAACGAGGGACAGCCCATTCGAAGTTTGTCTATTCAAAGAAACCCAAATTCAGAAAGAAGCTTTAGACTTAGGCTAGTTGGAGACTTCGGTCTCAGATCCCCCTGTTTACTCGGTCCAGTGCTCGCACTTCATGTTTCATCCTTTGATTTCGCTTCTCGCACGGCAAGAATATGTTTATGGCATTATTCTTAGCTAAAAAAAAAAATCAAACCCTTGGCCCTTAGAATATGCATTTCAATTAAAGCGAATGTCGACTCAAGTGCTGATTGTTTTCAAAAATTCATTTCAAATGGTTCACTCGCTTTCCCGTTATGATTAAACTGACAACTTCAATGTCGTTTTTATATATTGACAAAAAAAAAAGTAAATATGGCCCTTTTCTTCGTTAAAAACGAAATTTCCGGAAACGCTGCAGCATGTGCTCACTTGTTCTGAATAAGAAGTTTATATCAAGTTTTACATCACTAACATATCTCTAGTCTTAAAAGGGATTTCGAGATACAGTCAACTTATTATAACAATTGTAACCCCTACCAGTTTCTTTTTCATTTTTCCGTTCATCTGAGGTCAAATATTAAAAGTACTGAAACACGTTTTTTTATTATTTTAAATTAAAAGCGTAAATACCAATTTTCATGCCTCTTACCCTTACAGACTTCGATAAGTGGTCATATTATTACAAAAATTGTAACTCTCATCTTTTTTCTGTTCCTTTAAGGGGTAAAAACGCTGAAGCAGGTGTCTAATTATTTTAAATGGAAAGTTCATATACAAATTTCATGTTTCTACACTTCAGTGATTTGAAGATATGGACATTTTATTATAATACTGTAGTTGCCATCCCTTCCCCACCTTTCTTGTCGAATTTTCGAAAAGAAAAAACCTTCCTTAGCGATACATTAGACTGTAAAAAGTACACATCTCTAGCTTAAGCGGTTTAGCCTGGGCACGTTGATCAGTCACTCACTTACTCATTACCTCTTCCTTATATATATATATATATATATATATATATATATATATATATATATATATATATATATATATATATATATATATATATATATATATATTGAAAAATGTGAGATGGTTAAAGGTAAGTTACGATACGTAATTTTCAAGGAAATTGAGTAAAACTCAATTTTATGGCACTGGAAGGTATGTTATTCGTTGCCAATAATAATTAATTGATTTTAGTCTATTGGAAAAAATATTTATTTATTTAGTATATAAGTAAAAATACAGTAGACACTATTAGGAAGCAGATTGTATTCTAACTATGATACACATACTTCTACACAATTAGGGTACCACCTATCCCGAATTAGATAGGACATCCCAGATTTTAAGGAAATTTTCAACTTCTCGAATTACGGCTGAGGGGCATATTATAAGCTGGGACTCTTATATCCAAAACACTTATAAATATGTGACGTAAATTCTTAAAGACATTTGTAAACTTCGATCCATGACGTGTACTCATGACCTTAAAGGTATAGATATGGTTTCTATACTATTTTTGTGTGTGTTGATGGAGTGAAGCCATTGTCAATGGTGCGTTATTCTTTGTTTGCGCCGGTTCATTGACACGTAACTTCTGTTCAACTGATCACCACAACAAGATGACGCTACGTTTTCTCTTCTATGTTTTTTTTTTTTTTTTTTTAATTTAAAGGGGTGTGTTCAAAGTTCTATTGCAAAGTTCTATTGATCAGGAGGTACATGTTGATCAATACGTGTATTAGGAAGTACTTGTCAAGACCTATCTAAAGATACTAGTATTTTGGCCCTAAAGTCTCAGTAAGTTGGTCAAAAATGGCAGCAGATGTAATGATGTCATTGGTGATTTAGAGAAACTGAGAAGTTTTAGAAATGAAATCAATATAGGAATAAGATCAGTATACAACTACATTTAACATATGTGAAAAGCATCCATAGAGGATAGCGCTTAGCTGAGATATCAGCATAGGTGATGGGTCGAAGATTTGTTCAAAACCAGATATCTCGAACGAAAACAAAGGTAGACGAAAGACAATGTATGTCTAGTATAGAACTGCACATGACATGTAAGTTGTTTCAAAGAAGCTTCAGGAACAGGGTGAAACTGTGATTCCATTTTGATAAATTGGAAAGCTTGACCAATTAGAAAGCAGTTTGTTTACAATTGTTTGAATAGGTTTGTCCAACGCATAGGTCCAAGTTAAAAAAAAAGAAAAAAGAAAAGAAAGAATCCACTAACCAAGTCTACGTTTGATAGCTTTCTAATAGGGCTTGATGAGTACTTCCTATTACACCTATTGTTCAATGTCTACCTTCTGGGGCCCTTCGCATTCGAACTATGAATAAACCCTTTCTATGGCAGCTTTCATTTTATGAATTTTGTATTTCAGTCTATTATTTTTAGTAAATTGATCCATATACAAATTTCAGTATAAGGAACCTGCGATTTGCACATATTCGGTAATTGTTTCCCGGTTTAGGCTTAGCAAAATCTGGCAACTCTACTTCTAACAATGAGGCACAAATTACTACCACTTGTAATGATATATTACTAAATTTAATATTTTTTAAAAAAGAAATTGATTGATTGAAGTTTAATGGATATGTTAACGTTTAAACTAATTAATTCTATGAATATTGTTGTTTTGATTCAGCGTATGAGACCAGACACTTGTAGTATATCCATTACGTCTTGCGTTGCCAATTTCAAATGTTGACGCTTTATGCATTATAAACCTTGGGTTTCAGAATTAAACATTAGTTAATTACCTTATTGCACATTTATTGCATATAATTAAGCATATATTTATTTTCTTGAATATATATTGCTGATAATTCTCAGTCACAGAGTGAACATCAATCTAAAAGCAATTCCGGTTAAGCATTTCTTAAATAATTTATCTCTTTCTTTTTTTTCATTTCTTTATCTTTCTTTTCTTACCATTTTGTTTAAATAAATAGGATATATCACTAAAAAGGAACAATGCTCAGAGATGCAGAGATGTAAGTTTTGAACTAATTCTTGAGAGTATAAATAGTTTTAGCTCTGTAGCATAGATTCAATATCCTTGAAAGAACATTGCAGGATCATCTTAAGTCCTCACTTAATATAACTTAGAAGGAATCGAGAATGTTTTTGCGTGTGCTGTTTCCGTATGTTAAAATACTAGCAAATAAACGAAACAAAATTTCGTGGAAAGAAAAATGAAGACGAAAACGGAAGTATAAAATACATGAACCATAAATAATAATAAGTAAATCATCCAAAGCAACAATAAAGACAGCAATGTTTGTTATGAAAATTTAACTCTATCTTCGAGTACGGATGTTATATAAGACGTGTCTACACTTCATTAATAAAACCAAAATTAGATATGTTCTAAACCAGATCGAAAACAGTTCTCCCGTACAAAGCATAAGTGTTAATACTTAACCATAAGGGAAGTCTATCATAGTAAAGTGTAAACAAGATTTCATGTAGAAGTTTTCGCATTACATTTTAATTTTTTAAAAGTACTTGAAATAGTTCACAAGGTTTTGACACAATAACAGAAAAATTTATGTTTAATTTGAAGATATATTTTGTTGTTTTTGGATCGAAAGATCCAATATATTTCAATCAAAAATTTTCTTGTAGGCCTTATATCTGTAGAACTACATGTAATGTAGATAGACCCAAACTATCGCTTAACTCAGTATGATGTACTTATTTCGTAGAAAATACCAAAAATCGATTTAGGGGCTGCTCAACATTTTTGTGGCCCCTGATCCTAAAATTATGTATTGGCCAAAATCGCAATCTGTTGATGCATTGTTTGGATCATTCCTAAAATTCTTGGTAACGCATAATTTGGTCACCTTGCATATCTTGATCAAAAGTATCTCTGTTTCAAGTTTAGGCCCACCTAAATATTTTAATACATTGTTATAATAATAATAGTATTTCTTTCAATTATTAAATATTTGAACCCCTTCATTTGTAACCTTCGAAGAATTTTAGTTCAATATATTTCCACTATTGGTGCTATTTTTCGAGGTGAAACTGAAACTACAAACTTACAAACTTATTAAATAAAATAGATCGTTACAAGCAGTAGCCCTCAACTTGTTTCATTGGCGTACCACCCATGCATATTCATTATTAACACTTTTAACCGAAACATGGATCTCTGAGACCCAGTGGTAAATTTTAAAACACAATGGTGGCACCCCTAGTTGCTCATGAAAGTTTAAGTTTATTTGACTGTCATATTTTTTATACTTTCGTGAGCTAAATAATAAGTCGAACATACCACCAACAGATGCTCGCGTAACGCAGGTTGAGAAACCCTGACTTACAATAAATTACACTTGTCCTTCATTGTTTCGTTCAACTCAAATTCCTTTATTCTTTACAATTATCAATACTATAAACTCAAGGATTACTCCCAAAGTATTAGAACGAAGTTTTCACGTTTTAATATTTAAAAAACATTCATTTCTCTTAATTGACATATTTGAATATTCCTTCGCACTATGGGAGTTGCTTAAAAGCTGATCTACAGCAAAGTCAAAGTAAACGTAGGCGAGAAGGGTATTGCGCACTGCGCTGAACTCTCCACAAATTATATTCTAGTATTGACTTCCCCTCGGTTACCCTACTCCTTATAATGTAGTATTAATCAGGTGTTGGGGAGATCCACTCTCCATTAGCCGACAATAATTATTTAATGTATTTCACTTCCACAAAATTACTCAGAGGAATAAGAACTCCCTCACTTAAAGCCCTGTCCAAATCACAAACTTAACTTTGATTGTCCTAATGTGTCAGTTAACCAATGGAAAAGGGCATAGAGGCGACTTTCTCATTGTGACATAAGTGAGGTTCACCATAATAGCTTACTAAAAATATCCGCTAATTATGAAAGTTATGAATGAAACAAGGAAAAAGAAAGAGATAAAATTCATCTCTCTCTGGCTCAGGTGACCCGAATAAATAAAAAATCATCTTTCAAGCCTCCACAACTACATCCGCTGTAATTCATGGGGTTCACATCAATAACACCCCAAACCACAACCAGTATTATATGATAAGGAAAAAAATTCATTCTCAAAATGTGTGTGTATATTTCTTCTCTTAAATGAAGGGAGCTCCTACTTAGCGTACGCACCTCTGGCGTGGGAGACCTACGTTCGATTCACGGACGAAGCTCATGTAGTTCGGATTCTACGTTAAACGTAGTTCCACGTCTCTTATAGCCTCTCTGCTAAAAAGGACGCTAAACTGAAAATCAAACCAAATCAAATCTTATATAAAGGGTGAATCAAAAGTTCGGGCCTATAAGCCAATTACGTCATGGATGAAGATACTGAAAATGGAAAAAAAAGGAGGAAAGTTGTTGCAAATAGCTGTCAAGCGCACTAGCACCGCACCTTATGTTAAGCGAAAAAGTAATGTTGCCAGTTTGGCAGAATATTTCTTTGAGTCCCCACTATACCAACTCAATACAGCATTGTTGGGAGATAGGCTGCGGTGGCTTAGTGGTATAGCGTTCATCTCTGGCGCATCTGATCCTTGGGTCGATCCCAGCCCTCTTGTAGTGAAAAAAACACTGTGTGCATGAATTTTCTCGGGGTTCTACTGTTTCCTCCTACTTTCTTCATTCCAACATTTCACTCATTCTCATCATCACTATTTCCTCTAGCATAGATGGTCCAACCATGGCATGTAAAGATTTCATCATTGGATGCAAACTTAAAAATTTCATTTCATTTCACCATTGTTAGGAAGCGGATTCCAAGTGTTCTAGATTCTTCGTTTAACATAGGGAACATCATCAGTGTGTAACCCAAACGGCTGGTCGGATTGGAAAATTTTGACCATTTTAGATTGATAACTGTCTACTTCCGACAACAATTCTCTCGTTCCATTTCTTCGTATCTTTGCTTATAACGAATTTGGCCTATCGCACCTTACTTTTGATATACCCACCATAAGACTGCCACTATAAAAATCAACAGCATGGGCTTCTGGAAATGAATTTTAAACATAATTAGAACTTGACGATAGCCGTTTTTTTTTATTATGTCATTTCTATGCGTACCCAAAGGGAGAAAGATGAAACTTTCTGGAAAGCATTTGTTTCTATATAATCTGCACCAGAATGGAAGTATTTTCTAATTAATTGCAAATTACAAGTGTCTGCTTTATTTAGATGTATTCTATTAGTAACAAAATTAGTGGGGGAAAGAGTTTCTTTAAATATATAATTGTCCAGGTTTCCTATAAATTAGGTGAAACACTACTAACTCACGGTGAACTACATGTGATTCTAACGCTGGATCCATTTCCATATATTCATCTTGCTGTACATCGAGTTCTAGAAAAAACAAACAGCATAGTGAGTTCTGTGTTGTTGAATTAAATCGCGCCTTAATTAGCAATGGCTCTGATTTCACGTATCTGAAAGTATTATTATGACGGTACGCAGTTTGTATATTTGTTTACTTGTTATCAGTTCATTTATTCATAAATATACGATGGTGGCCGACCGTTTTCTCTCTAGTGGGTATATTAGTTTAGCTGTGTAAGTTGTTTGAAAATATTTATTTCTATATTTAGCTAGTGTTTCTAATTGCACAGTTTCATAAAAGCGCACTCTGATTGCAACATTCTTATATATATATATATATATATATATATATATATCTGTATGTATGTATGTATAGATAGATAGATAGATAGATAGATAGATAGATAGATAGATAGATATAGATATAGATATGAAACTTAATTTACATATTAGACAGATACTATAAGTATGAAATGAACTAATACTTTGGAAAATATGATGCTCCGCCACATTAATTAAGTTTTATTCCCTTAGTTTGTAGGTTTTTTTTTTTACCGATAGGACTTTTCTGAAGAACCACTACCGATATATTTTGATTTACTTCCTCTGTTTGGTTGTTTTTTTTTTTCCTTCGGTGCACGGAACACTAAGTAACTAATATAATTGTTACTCCATAGCTTACACTCCTTTTACGTACATTACATTTACTAGGTAAACTCCTATAATAATTTTATATAAAATGATTCTATTACTTGGTTTTAGATCTGAAACTTTGTGAATATTGTACAAGCGCTTAGCTTAACACCTTAATTTTGTAAAACATAAATTGTTTCGGAGCTATTAGATTGCTGATTTGTAATCCATGTTTGAAATAAGAATTTGTTCAACGTATTTTGTATTTTCGATTAAACATGTGCGAACATTATGAAGTCTCCATCGTCGGTTGCTATGGTTACGAAATTAATATCCAGTAAAAAAAATCTTCAAGATGATATCACTAACGGTGATCAGTGTATTCTCGATACATTATGAAACTCTATCTTTATTATTATTGAGCAAATAGATGTCTCAGCTAATACAACAAAGTTTGAAAAATATGAATTTGAAACTTATTATAGTGTTTAACTATCTGAAACACATTTATGTTTTCCTTTTTTAAATGTTAATACAATCTTCTTGCAACATTAAGCTAATTGAAAGAAAATATTGAAACTATGAGTTTACGTAGTTTGGGTTTTATCCATAATATGAAGCAACAACCAATTAAGGCTAGACTCGCTGTAACTATGGCAACAGTAATGTTGATATCTTGGCAAAACTTTGCTTTATAATAACGGAGAGTATCCAAGTGGAAGACATCAAAGTTCCTTGCTTATACGTTAAGGTTTCTTGTTTACGTTTAAAAAAAGATCTTTTCAGAAAATAATACTAATTTGAAACCTAATTCTCTTACCTTGCTTCCACTCAACATAATCATGCTTTACTAGTTAACAGCGAACATTTTCACATATACAGTGTCTCTTTTAGAAATTTCAGTACTATAGAAAAGTTTTCCTCTTTTCGCCTTTTAGAAGCCGAATTTTTAAATATGCTGAAACAGATTACACATTACTTCTATTTAAGAATTTATATACTAACTTCATATTTCCAACTTAAACGAATCGACACATTAGGCAATTTGGGAATAAGTGAAACAAAATTTCAGTATCATATAAAATTATCCCTTTCACCTCTTAATAACTGACTTTTCCGAAATACTAAAATATGTATCCCATTATTTTTATTTTTAATTGAAGAGTTTATAGTATGGTACTTGTACCGATTATGGCCCGGGTCCCTAATATGGCCCACCCATTATATCTCTGCAGATTTACGTTGGTGCTACTAGATGACAATATAAACTATGTCCTCATGAAAAGCGTATACATATTTGCGCGACTCAGAGCACATAATTTATATTGTCATCTAGTAACAACAACGTAAATCTGCAGAAATATAGTGGGTGGGCCGTATTAGGAACCCGGGTCATAATCGTTACAAGTACCATACATTAAATTTTCAGCTCTCTAACTTCAGGGATTCCTGAGATACACTATTCTTTTGGCGAAAATAAAATAAATAAATCCTTTGTTATATCCCCTTAGGATACATATTTTCAAAAATCCTTCTTTGTCCCTTTCTTTCGTGACAAGTGAAGAATTCTATCCGAATTTCATGTTTCTACTTATAGTAGTATGGTCCATGGGAGGCTGAGTCAGTCACTCCTACTTTTTTATACGGCATATCCTTTATATGAGTGGTAAGGTGAATTTAATGCACTAGGCTAAACAAACTAATTTGATAAACATTCACTTGATGAAGATATAAGACTCTAATAATTGCCCATTATTGTTAACTAGTCATAGTCATTCATTTATCCTAAATATATAACTAATTCTTTTAGTTTTCATAAAATTATCACAAAGTCCATGTTCTCCGTATCATAAATTTAAACTTAAAATGTTTATACCGTATAAAAATCGTGTGATATACAAAAGAAACAAAATATTTTCTTCAAAAACATATTTTAGATGTATATTTTCATAGTACATATAACGTTTTCAACCCCTCAGAAATGCGGGGTTTAAATTGACACTTTCCTGTGTTTGTGGAAGAATATTTAAATTTTGTACGTTAAAGTTACATTCCCAAAATCATCCTCTTAAACTCCGACTCTAATATGTTAAACAAGTTAGAAGTTGTACAATTTCAGACATTGTATTGCAAGAGTCACTGCGAAGTACTAGTGTGGGAAGAATGTGTCAAGATGGAATAGTCACTAGCACGCGTAAATAAGTCGAAAACTGTAAGGAAAGAATAGTCACTAGCACGTAGGTAGGTTGGAGGCATGTAAAGAAAAAGTGGTCACTAGCGCGTAGATAGGTCATTAGGTTGGAGCATGTGAAAAAGGAGAGGTCACTAACACGCAGATTGTTCGGAATCATGGGAAGAAGAAATAGTCACTAGCATGCAGATAGGTCGGAAGCGTGTATAAAAGGAGAGGTCACTAGCACATGAGTAGGTCGAAAGCATGTGAAAGAAGGAGAGGTCACTAGCACGTAGGTAGGTTGGCAGCACGTGAAGAATAGTACATTGATTATTCGGAAGCACTGGAAAAAGTAATAGTCACTAGCAGGTAGATAGGTCAGAAGCATGTGCAGAAGGAAAGGTCACTAGCACATACAGTAGGTGGGTCAGAGGCATGTGAAGAGTAGTCACTAGCACGTAGATCAGTCGGAGAATATGAAGAAGGAAATGTCTCTAGCACATAGGTAGGTCAGAAGCATGTGTAGAAGGAGTATTCACTGGCACGTATATAGGCCAGAATCATGTGTAGAAGCAATGTTATGAACAATCAATAGAGAATAACAACTTACATGTGCACTGAATGTGAAACGAGGACACGCTCACGCTCACGTGTTAATCAAATTTTCTCTTCACTTTTACTTCCATCTCTACAAAACGTAAATTTGGATTAAGCCCTTGTTACACACTTTTCCCAACAATTCACACACTTCTTCTAAATTTAGACTCTATAAGAGAAGCCGAAATATATAGTATTTTAATCTTTTAAAAGTTTTGTGATTTTAAAGTTTAAATTTAAGAAAAGAACAAAGAAAAGAATATCTGCTATTCAATTATAAAATTAGACCTTTCGGTTCACCTTAAACAGACATATTTATTAATAGCTATAGATTTCTATTTTACAAAAATTTAACAAGTTTTATATTGGTTTAAAATATCCCTTCAGGAAGTACCAATTTTGCTACCCTATCCAGAGCTCAAAACGAATGCCATATGGAAAAGATAGAATTGGGAAACAATTTATAGAGAGAGCACCTCTTCTAGGTCCATCTTCTTTTTACTTCCAGGAGAGCTGCTGCTGTAATATATTCGGATCTGTTGCACGTTCGGCAAGATTTGTGAGGATGGTGATTGAAGAAATGAATAAAATCCGATGCTTAGACCCACCTTATTTATTTTAGAACTTTATCTTTAACTTCAAGTTTATCTTTAGATTTCACATTTTATTTTAATTGTCAATTACCAAAGGTTGGGTGTTATCATGCGGAGACATGATTTGTTTTGCCAGTGTTAGTTCAGTTCAGTTTCGTTCTGGTTTACACTTATTACAGTTTGATGTTTTCTCTAAGTATAGTCTCCAAGGTGTAAACTCATAAACTCATTTTAATTAGTAAATTTGTCTGCTATCAGAAATTTTTCTTTTTATCGCTTTAACAACAAACTTCTTTTTGTTTTTCTTTCTTTCTTGCGGGTTTATGACAATTGGAAAGAAGATAGGAGGATTTTAGATTTACTAAGAGAGAAAGAAAAGAGGAGAAAAGAGATAAAGGCTGAAGAAAGAAATAGTAGCATATCGAATCAGTTCTAAAGAAGGTAATATGAAATACATAGGAGAAACAGGAAAGATATTGTAAGAAATAATATTACCAGATTAAGAAGAGAGGAGAATGTCGTAATAAGCACATTAAAGGAACAGAACATGAAATAGATTGGAAAGAATAGAATTACTGGAGAGGAAAAAGATCACTGGTACGGAAGTGAAAAGAGGGAACACTGGATAGCTTAGTGGTACAGGGCTTACTTCGAGTGCTTGGGGTCCTTGGTTCAATTCCCAACTAAATAAGTTAGTGATAGACATCAGGTCCGCAGGTTTTTCTCGGGGTACTCTCGTTTCTTCGCACATTATCATTCTACCAATTCTTCTATCAGCATTCACTTGCCTCAGTCATCCGTCTCCATTAGCATAAAGAACATAATCGTGGTAAGTTAAACTGAATGATTACATTTTATTTTTTTTTTTCGGAAGTAACAAAAACTCAATTGATTAAGAAACATGGAAAGGGTGTATTACTAAATTGAAAGAGCAGACTTATCGTTCATGAGTTGTGGAATGTAGGGCTGGACAAAATAGACAGATAAGAATTAAAAGGAAAGAAGTAAAAGAGTAGACGACACTACAGAAGGACAGACAGGTAGATGTTTAATTTCAGAACAGATCTGTGAATTGTTGAGGAAAGTATGTGACAAGCGTGTAATTAAAATTTTACATTTTGTACAGATGGATGTAAATAGTGAAAGAAAAATTTGATTGGTTCTGGGAAGTGTGGCTGTGTCCTCCTTGCACTTTCCGTGTATATATAAGTTGTTATTCTTCGATTGATCTTTCATAGTATGTCTAATGAAGGTGAGTACGTTACCGAAACTGTTACGCAAGTATTATTAATATATGTTTGGTATTTTCGTCAGTTTTGTTTGTTAATACTGTGAATAAAATATAAATAAATTCCTCATATGAATTTTTCAAGAAAACTATCAAAAGCAATTTTCTATGGTGCCAAAATACTATAATTCGATGCCAATAAAATAAACTGAAACATCTCACCTACAAAAGTCAAAATAATACTAAAACATTCCGTCACAAATCAAGTCTATCATCATGGCATTAGGAAGCGAACAGAACACATTATTCTTAATGAATTAAAATAATCTTATGTTATCATTAATTTTCAAACTTCAATTTTAAATATTTTTCGATTAATGAAATTAAATCATTCAGTTTTACGTCCCATGTTATGTAGGGTAGGCTAAATGAGATGGTAATGATGAGAAATGAATTGAACGGTGGAATGAATAAAGTAGGAAGAAACGGGAAAACCCCGATAAAACCCACGCATATGGTGTTTGTCCACCACAAAGTATACTTGGCGCGGGCTGGGATAGAACCAGGAACCCCAAGCATCAGAGGTGAACGCTCTATAACTGAGTTCTCGATTAGTGTTATCAGATTTTTTTTATTCTTATAATCTGTAAATATTTACAAACATTATTAAAACGAACAATGAAATATTGCAGATTAACATAACAGGTCTTAGACCAATCTCTTGAAAGAAAACACAAATTTAATTTCCACAACGCAATGGAAAGTTTGCTTCAATGTTATGCATCCCTTAATTGAGATATATGGCAAATTTGATAGGATTAGTTTTGAGAGTACAGAAGAACTGTTTAAAGAATATGCAAGAATAAATGCTTGATATTTTTGTTCTAACGTACAACATAATATGGAAAAAGCAATTATAAAAGTAAGCTCCTATTCTTGTTCTGTTTTTAAAAATATAATGAGAAGTGAAGGCTAAATTTACGCCTTGACACATTTTTGTGGATTATTATGTCATAAGTCTCCATCACAGTACTCGCATTAATAAATTATCGAAAAATAAAAAACAACGGAAGGCCGTCCGTGCATTAATAATCAAGGAGCCCCGGTCGACGAACCAACTGCATTCGTAGTAGTCAGATGCCTACGCTTTGTACTCGGTTAGTACATACATAAGGCCAATCTCGAGGGAAATCCTACCTGGATAAAAGAGCCACAATAGTTCCCACATGCTCTATCGAATTTTTCTTTAACCCCAGTCACGAAACGCCGTCACTCTCAGACACGGCTGGGTCTCCTCTTCTCTTCTTGGTAGGGCTCATTCATTATGCATGGTCGGATGGTGTGCCGTGGGCTGTGTCTTTTCTTTGTTCATTCCTGGATACGTCTAACATCTGACAACCTTAAGCCTTATTTTAAATATTTTACACCAATCTTTCGTGTTATTTTCTTTTGTCGCTTCGTGTTTTGCGATTGTAGCGAAAGTATTTTCTTTTTTTTTTAATAAAATAGAAAAATGGCTTTCAAATTTCTATTCGTCACCAGCAGTTCCTTGATGAGAAGGCTTTAGTGATTTGTTATTCAAAGTTTTTGCCATTGATTGTCCCGAATACAATATTTCACTGGACTAAACGATTGTTTGTAAGACCACCTGTAGCACTTCCTTTAATTATTTTCCCATATATACATGGCTTTGCGTCAAGAGAATGCCTATCTGATATCGTTTCTTACAACAGGTGTATCGAACTCGTAGCCTGCATGTCACATGCGGCACTCGACTCGTTTTTCTGCGGCTTTGGATTCACCATGAAGAAAAGATAGAATTTTAAAAAATACAAAAGGAAAACCAGGCACAGGCAGCTTTCCTGATGTTGCTCTCCTCCCACAGCAGAAGAAATGCAATCCTAGAAAATTCGTGTTTTGGGACAGAATTTCTGGACTGTGTATACAATGTCCATACACAATTTTCAGGTAATGTTTAACGATGTATATACGAGGCGTGTTTTTTTAAGTAAGGTCATTTTGAACATAAGTACATAACGACAGATTATTTCCAAAAAGTAAATGTATTTTCAGAAAGTACATACTTTACTCTATTTTTCGACATAGTTGCCAAGTTTGTTCAAACACTTATCATACCTCTCAACCACTTTCAAAATACCCTCTTCATAAAAACTTGCCGCCTGCTCCGATAACCAAGAGTTCACTGCCGTTTTCACATCGTCGTCATCATTGTAACGGTTGCCACTGAGCTATTGTTTGAGGTGGAAGAACAGATGGTAATCGCTCGGCGCAAGATCAGGACTGTAGGGTAGGTGACCTAAAACTTCCCAGCCAAAACTGTCCAACAAATCGCTGGTCTGACCTGCAGTGTGAGGTCTTGCATTGTCATGGAGAAGGACAATGCCTTTTGTCAGTATGCCATGTCGTTTGTTTTGAATCGCTCTGCGTAGCTTTCTCAGGGTTTGGCAGTATGCTTCTGCATTGATAGTGGTTCTTCGTTGCATGAAGTCGACCAACAAAACACCATGCCTATCCCAAAACACCGACGCCATGATTTTGTGCTGGGACAGAGTCTGCTTCTCCTTCACATTTACAAGCAAGTGTGTGTGTCTCCATTCCATGCTCTGTTGCTTCGATTCGGGCGTGCTATGCGAAACCCATGTTTCGTCTCCAGTTACGATCTGACACAAGAAGCCGTCACATTCTTCGTGATAACGAGTCAAGAACTTCATCGCACACTCAAATCTTTGGTTTTTGTGGTCCTCTGTTAGGAGTTTCGGGACCCAACGGGAGCACAGTTTCCTAAACTTTAAATGTTCAGAAACAATTTTGTAAAGCACTGATCTCGACACGTCAGGAAATTCGTTTGAGAAACCTGTTATTGTGAAGCGCCTGTTCTCACGAACCCTCGCTTCAACTGAAGCCACCAAATCGTCTGTAATCGAAGAAGGGCGACCTGTGCGGTCCTCATCATGGACGTTGTCACGGCCATTTTTGAATTCTCGTACCCACTTACGCACTTTGCTTGCACTCATAACAGTATCACCGTACACTTCGCAAATCTGTCGATGAATTTCTGCAACAGACAGGTTTCTTGCTGACAAAAACCGTATCACTGAACGAACCTCACACGCGGCGGGCGACTTGATAGTCTTAAACATTGTGAAAGCACAGAACACAACCGTACAGGTCTGCTACAGAGCTGAAACTGAGCACAGTAGTTCCCGAGGCATGCCGGTGCACGATGCACACGCTCGTTGCGGTATACGCGCGAACTACTAGTGTCTACAACAAAACGGACCTTACTTAAAAAACACGCCTCGTACATAACCATGATTTTTTGTATTCTGTGTTCCGACGGAAGACACATAGGATTTCCGTCTATACACAATGCATAAGTATACATCAATACTTCATTAAGAACCCCGTAGTGTGGTATGAGCCATTTCTCTAGTAAAAATCTAAAAGGGGTAAATTCTGGGGGTGAGTTTTTCTCGGGCATTTTTTCAAAACCTAGTCAGGCGATTTTGCTTATACTCTATACATAAATAACTACTATATTACTATCCTGATAATGTGCCATATCTAACTTGTTCTTTTAAACAAAATCCATAAGGAATAATTTACTCTTGAGACACTGAGCGAACCTCACACGCAGTTTTTTCTTGAACGATTGTCTCAAACACGACTCAGGCAATTTTGTTCATATTTCATTAATAAATGCTCCAATAAGAAGCTCTAATATGATACAAATCATTTTTCAATGAAAAGCTCACAAAGAGTAGTTTACTCATGGGAGTAAGATTTTCTAGGACGATTTTCTCAAAAACGGCTCGAGTAATTTTGTTCATATTTCACAAATAAACGTCCCAATAAGAAACCAACAATATGTCAAAAATCATTTTCTATTAAAAAGATTCACATGCGGTAGTTTACTCTTGCAAGTGAGTCTTTCCCAGACAATTTTCTTGATAAAGAATCAGGCAACTTTGTTAATATTTTATACATAAACATTTCTCTAACTACCCTGCAATACAGCATGAATATTCTTTTCTGAAAAAGTCCATAAGGGGTTTACTTTTGGAGATGTTTTCTTCAGTACAATTTTCCGAAAGAGTCTATTAAAATATTGGTTGTATCTCGAAAAAAAAAAGAAAAGCTAATAATTACTGCTTAATATGATTATAAGTGGAAGCGAGAATGAGAAAGATTTGTGCAGGGGCGCTTACTTTTTATTTTTCATTTTACCATTTCCATTTTATTCTTACTGTCATTTTTCAGATCCTATATTTTGTGTAAGAAAACCTTTCATTATATTTTCTCCACCAAAAGCAACATCACTTCTTCTCTGTTTCGTATACGAAATATATAGATCTAACCATGTTTTAAGTTGAGGATTTTTAACCCATTTTGGATAACATAGACGCATTCTACAGCAAATTATCAATGCACATAAGCTGTACAAGAGTTACCTAGAACATAATAGACCTTAATGAGTTATTGCTATTAATGAAACTGATAAGTTCCTTAATTATAGTTTCCTAGCTGTGTTAATGAGTCAAGAGCCATTACTTGCTCTGTACAGGAGCAAAAAAAAATATGACAGACTATGCTATGGTTCATAGAGAAAAGCTCTTCATAAGCTTCGCAGCAGAAGCAAGGTTTAGAGATTGGTCAATTGATCCGTTGTTATCTACCGTGCTCTTTCCTACCATATCATTTCCAAAAGGAAGTAATAGTATGTTAAATTGTTTAAATTGTTTAAATAAACTTGCGTGTGTACTGTAGTGGTACTTCCAGCGTTTATTCACAGAGTAATGACATTCAGACTTGTTGAACTTCTACAGCGTGCTATTGAGATTGATGTTCATATAATCTCAATTTCTGTGACATTATTTTATTGAAAATAGAACTTGAACGAAGCTATATCTCTACTGACGTGACCTTTGTATAAAGTTCATAGCACGTAGGTCGCAATTCTGCAGCTTTGAAATATTTGTCTTTGTTCAGTAGTGGGATGTCACATACAACGCAATTAGAAGGCGGCAAAAATATACGTAATTGACAAACAATCATGTATCATATTAATTGAATCAATATAAAGCACTTTGAAAAATATAAATTTACGCAACTATTGAATTAGAACTGTCTTGTACAGCCCGCAAAGCTTCCAAATAGTTATGATTTTCGCAGCAATAAAGAAAAGAGATTATGACGAAAATAGAAACGAAATTGTTTAAAAGAACAAAATTAATAATAAAAATATGTTTATTAATTTCTTACAAGTACAATAATGCTTGTGTTGCCATTAGTCCTGGAAATAGACTTCTCGAATTTTCGGAAATAGAAATAAAATTGAAATCTTTCAGTTTAACGTCATACGTTTATGCCCTTTAGGCTATGGGAGACGAATGGTTAAGACAAGTGAATGATAATGGAAATATCGGTGCAATGATAATGTGGGAGGCAACGGAAATACTCCGAAAAAACCCACGGACACGATGTTGTCTACCACAAACTTACTTAGCCGGGAATCAAATCAAGAACCACGCGCTGCAGATTTAAGTGCTCTGTCACTAAAGCCACCGTGCTCCATATTCGTATATAGCACATTATTAAAGAGTTAATAAAAATAACCCAACTCTAGGTGGGAAAGTCTTGCAATTTGAACACATTACGGTAGTTCGGGCTTAAATTGTAGGTTCATATCTCACATAGCCTTGATGTTGAAACTGAAGGTTAAACTCGGGTCAAACTAACCAACCAATCTGTGGGGCAACCAAGGCTAACGGTGTAGCAAAAAGGTTTCGTGCTGGAATATATTCGTAAGAGAAATATAAATTAAACTGCATGATTAGAGAGAAAAAGAGTTAAACTGATCAAGTCAAGACATGTTTTCTCACGCTCTGATATGGCTAATGTTATGAAGCTATTTTTCAAAACAAAGGATTACGATTCCACAAGTGCCTTCTGCGTTCACTGGTAATTGACGTGCCAAACGATCCTAAGAATTTAGAAATGAACCAATATTCTGGAAGAGGGGTTCAATTGTTCCCTGTATGGAGGCATGTATACCATGAAATGATATGAAGCATATGGAGATCCCAGAAAGAAGAAAATTGGACAGCTTTTACCGCCGCTTCCCTCATCAAATTTAACGATTCCAGGATTTCAGGCCTCTGTTTCCTCTCCGATAGCACACATTCAAGAACAATAGCCTACTTCACCAATGATAGGAGTGTTACAGATGATTCAAGCTGCACTGAAAACCTCTCTTTTGGAGGCTCTACATCTATATTCGCCCAGGAACGAGCAGACACATCACCGACACATCATCCTCAGCACACCAGTCTATCGGCCCTTTTCAAGTCCAGCAGATTGAACTACCTCTAGTCTTCCTCCTAACCTCAACATTTGAGACATTAGTGATGATAATCACAATCCGGATGGAACTCTATTTGAGAAAGCGAAGAAGACAGTGAAAAACCATCAAGGTATCAATTTCACATCTACTCAAACTTCAAATTCTTTTATGATACTTCAGGACTTCCAGGAAAATGCAGATGGATCAAGCTCTTTCATCTCCAAGGATAGGTTGACAATAGACAGGAAATGCATACCTCACTTACTAGTTAATTAAGCTATCCAAACTAGACAATATGAGTTTTGCAATATTGTCGCGACCAAATGTACAACGCTTCCTAATGCACGATTATACCCGACTATATCCCTATTCAATACAAAATCTCGGAAGGCTGCCATGCTCTGGCGTATTATTTAAAGAAGACTAATGAGAAATACGTCAATGAAACTCTCCGATGCAAGAATACGAGGCGCATAACAAAAAGACAGATATTAAAAGAAAAGAAAGTGACAGGAGAAGAAATTTATTGTAATTGATGCGCAAGTATTGGTTATTTTTCGACGTAGTCACCTTGAACTTCCACATAGTTCTCGTCGTATGGCATAAGCTTCCGTAAACCCTCTGTGTATAAATATTCCTCCTAAGAGTTCAGCCAGTCTAGAACTGATGTCTTGAGCACTTCATCGTCGTTTAAACGGTTCGATGCAAACTACTTTTTCAAGTGAAGAAAAATAAAAAAAGTCAATGGGAGCAAAGTCGGTGCTGTAAGGGAGATGATTGAGTGGTTACCACCTAAAACTTTGAATTGTCTCAACACTATGAGCAGCTGTGTATGGGCAGGATTGTCATTAACCAGAAGAATTTCAGAGCGTAGCATTCTTCTCCACCGATTCTGAATGGCACATTGCAGAATATTCATAGTGTTTGGCAGTGCACTTCTGCTGCAATTGTTCTTCCTGGTTTCACGAATTCCACAAGAATCACAACCTTTTGGTGTCAAAACACGGTTGCCGTAATTTTATGAACTAATGGCGTTTGTTTGAATTTCTTTGCTTTTAGGAGAACCATAGTTCCCTCATTGCATTGATTGCTGCTTCGACTACTCAGTGGTGTACGATATTCAGATTTCATCCCCTGTCACTAAGTGAAAAGAGGTCATCCTCATCCTCTTACAACAGGTCAAAAACCATGTCCAACTATCGCATATTTTTCGCTCTTTTTTAGCGTCTGTCAGCATTTTTGACATCTATTTCGCACACAGTATATGATAACTCAGTTTGGCAGTCACAATTCAATACATTGTTTCAAGAGACACTTCTGGTAACTCTTTGGCGAGTTCAGTTATTGTGAACCGGCGATTGGATCACACTATCACCTGATTATCCGACGGAACTCTAGACCTTCCGCTACGCGCATCATTATAAACATTTAAGCGCCTTTGCAGAAATTCATTGTATTATTGGCTGATCTTTCCTTCACTCATTACTTTCGGTCAGTACGTGACACGCTATTTCCGATGGATGTCAACTGTGTACTGTTATTTGACGTTCAGAAATCTTATGACTGATTTTACTTCACATTTGGCAGTATTTTGTATTACGGCAGGCATTTCATCTTATTTCTACTCGCACATACGCATTTCCACTGAGACGCTTCTATTTATGTTGCAAGCTCAGAATACTAGTGCATGCCCATGCGCATGGTGAAGGACACCAGTGTTGCCAACTCTTGTGAAAATATCAGCCTTCCTTTGACATGTGTCTCGTAATTTCGACAACTTTTCAATAACTTTTACAATTCTCTCCCCATTCATCCTCCTAATTTGACATTTAATTTTAGTATTACATTATATAAAATGTACCGAGAAAAAGAAAAGGTTCGAAATGCTAAAGAAATAGTGAAAACATTTCAACACTTATAAACTAAGAACTTATATTAAGATATATAACTTATGCGTAAAAAACAGACTTAAATAATAGAATGCCGATTGGAGAAGACTTGCCGGAATACACGCCTTTAAGTAAGCTTCAAATTAGGCATTGCTATCTTGGAGAGAACTAATACTACTATAATTGTTCTAAAAGTTTTATTAGAATCATTCAGTAGGACATACATGTAGGACCATTAGTGCGTACGTACGTACTTTATTCCACACGGTAACTCTTGAAAGCTAATTTTTGAAAACTCTCTTTTGAATAGGAAACTAGAGTAATTATCTCGATTGAATTCGTTAATGGAATCAATCCATTAACATGTTAACAGATAACAGTGACTGGATTCATTTTAAAATCTACGCTATTCCCTAGCTTCTATGTAACCTGCACAGTAGCAAGGACATGTTGGTTGCCTATGGCAAAAGGATAAGAAATAATAACATCTACATATTGCCGTCTTCAACAGAATTTATTCGGATTTTTTTATTATTATTTTAGTTTCAACACCCGAATAAATATTCATAACTGTACAGATAATTATTCCTTATTCGAAAAATTATTGATTATTGAAATAATTATTATAATAATTTCTCAATGTCGGAATTATTATTCGGAGAATTATATGAATAATAAGTGTTATTAGTATATTTGTATCTCGAACTTTCGAAGAACCCAATATCCGAATATTCTAATTTTAATAACATTCTTGACTCATTTCAGTAGAATTTATTTACAGAAACATACGAAGATAAATTTACCTGATAAATCAATTATTAAGAATTTTTAAAATTTTTTGAAACATCGTCTTGTTCGTCTACCAAAAGTGTTATACAAAAAAAAAAGAAAGAAAAGTTCTCTTATTTTCTAAACTTTTTGTATTTTCATGTTAGAAATTAAAAAGCATGAACTTAGGGGAGAGTTATTTAGTTCAGAATAGCTCCACATATTTTCTAGTATACACCAGAAACAAACATTAAAGTAAGAAATTATTTACTGTAGTAATTATTGACCATTATAGTAGGCCCAATATTTGACACATTTATGTATTTAATCAAGCATTTATACAGTAAATTTTTTATACATAAAAACAAAACTAATGCGATCGATCCATTTAAGAGAACTAGTTTCGTAAGTTTAAAATCAAATTAAAATAATTCGTTTGGATTCAATATCTTAAAAATGTATTTAGTAATGGAAAACAATATTTTAAGAATAAAAATAAATTTTG
The DNA here is from genome assembly GCF_964235325.1 of Thermobia domestica. Classification (NCBI taxonomy): domain Eukaryota; kingdom Metazoa; phylum Arthropoda; class Insecta; order Zygentoma; family Lepismatidae; genus Thermobia; species Thermobia domestica. The sequence continues at coordinate 91,536,730 of NC_137456.1, forward strand.
TGAAGCAAACAGATTTCATAATTATAAAGAAAAATTAAAATAATAAAGAAAAAATATTAAGCTTAATATAAAATTAAAATCAATATTAAATTAAAAGATTCCCCTGCTGCTAAGTTTTGGCTATGTGTGACGTGTCTGTGAAGCAAAAGAGAATTTTTATGTTCTTGCATCAGTTTGAATTATTCGTAAACGATTATAGACACAGGGTTGAATATAGCCTGTCTTACTAACGCCCTAATTCCATCAAAATAACACTTTTTTTTCTGAGGAGCATGGTGTATGATCGTTGCCTTATTAACCTCACATTCCTATTACATCCCTTCAGACACTTTGAAAAGCTGAAGTGGCCATTTGCAATTCATTTTTAGTCTTTTTTCCATACACTCTACTTTAAGTCACTATGGAGCTGAAAACAATGGCAAAAACCATCTTCAGAACTTTTTTTTTTCAATCATAATACTGTAGTTTATTTGATGATATTCATAGAAAGTTCAAAACACCATTATGAAACAGTTTATTATAATGGACAGATTCAATGTAGAAAAGAAACAAAGCCTCACACTACGTAACAGGTGGGTTGAGACTCAATTACGTTGTTTCCGAACTTAACGTTACGCTGCAATCTTTTTAAGTGCGCAGTACGCACACTACAATGCAGCTAAAACAATACATTTCACATTGATATTTCAGGTAGTCTAAAAATGTTAAACCTTTTGCACACGAAATGGCTTTCGTATTCCAAATCAAAGAGTATATGAGTTGCAGTGGCACAAGCCTTATGTAATTTAACAGGTCAATTGATAGTTGAAGTTAGTAGATATGCAAAAAGTTCAAGAATTCTCACTAATAGACGTTGCACCGTGAAGATGGGTGATTTTCCACAAAGTTAAGTTACATTTTACAAGTTTATTTCTATAAAGACGTAAATGCTGCGCAGATCCGTGGAGAAATCTGTGCTGCTTATGGACAAGATAAGTTATCCAAAAAAAAAAAAAAAAAAAAGAAAGAAAGAAAGAAAGAAAGAAAGAAAAAAAAGCAACTAAAAGATGGATCAGGCTCTTTTGTTCTGGAAGTTTCGATGTCCAATTATGCTCCTTGCAGTGGGTAACCAATCACAACAAAAATGTGTAGTATTCTGGTAAACTTCGAGTAAGAACAGTATTTATGCACTCAACGTAATCACCAATAAACATCCATAATCGTACAATCTTAAACAGCTTTGGAAAGATAATTTTAGACCTAAGGGTACGATCAATAATAGGTAAATCTGATCAGATATATCACAAGGAAAAACCCTCTGGTGGGAGAGGATATAAGTAAACTTTTGTGGGAGACTGATAAAACTTCTCCCTGTGATCACATCTTCGTGGTATTTAATAATATTTCCTTTTCTTTCTTTCCTTGTTTTCTTTTTTGAACATTTTACTAAAGGAACGCTGTCCCCTAACATCCCGCAACATTTCCACCCCTGGTATTATACTAATTGGAGAAATATTGCTATAAAGAGAAGTTTGATGTTGGGTGCAACATGATCTGACTCAAAATCTTTTACTAGAACCAGTGAATCTCTACTAAAACATAACGAACCGGTGCCATTTCTGCAAGTGATGAAGAGTGATGAAAAGTGGATAACCCACGATAACAAAATGCGAGAAAGATGATGCTCGAAGCGAGAACAAGCTCCACAGTCCGTTTCAAATCGCACACTAACGTCTAGGAAAGTTATGCTGGTAGGATTAGTAAGGTATCGTGAGAACAGTAGACTTGAACTGTCGACAATTGTTGATAATACAGGGACCTGAGTACACGTAGTAATTCCAAAGAAACAGCCAGAACTTGTCAACAGAATGGACGTCGTATAGCACACTGACAACGAGAGACATTTTACATCTTTAACGACTCGTCAGAAATTGATATATTTTTTCTGGAAGCTTTAAAACATCCACCATATAGCCCTTACCTGGCACCGTTAGACAATCATTTGTTTCGGTCTCTGCAGAACTTCTTGAATGGTGTTAAGTTAGTTTCAAAACAGGCGTGCAAAAGCCATTTGTCACAATTTTTTGATCAGAAATCACGGAAATTCTATAGCGACGGGGTTATAGTGTTGCCTGAAAAATAGCAGATTGTTATCAAACAAAATTAAGCATATATGGATTCATATTTTTATTCTTCGATAACAATAAACGTCGTCCCATGAAAGCTCATTACCTTTTAGACAACCTGATAAATTCAAATTTTGATACTTGCCTGTTACTGACGCAAACTCATTTGCAGTAACACAACAAAGGACATTACCAACCCCTACACTCGCTTTTCTCAGCTATTAAGAGTGCACGTGACGAGAGTCTGTTCTTGAAGCATTTCTTTTCTCTCCTCCAACTTTTATATTTTAAATAATCCTATAGTTCAAAATATTAAGCGATCCAATCCACGCCGATATAAATTCAACAAATATCCCCTATAATTTTTAAAGGAATATATTTGAAAAATCAATTAATTCTATTCTACAAATATTTGAGCATAAATCTATCTATCTATCTATCTATCTAGATAGATAGATAGATATAGATATACTAGTTATATGAAAGAGCTTGATAACGAAACTTATTTTGAAGTATCTTGTACAAGAAGAATATGTGACAATAACTTGAAAACGGCATGATATTTAGTATTTTGACAAAAGCTTTAGGTTGTCCTGTACCTATATACAACATTGAATGAAATTTTTAGGTTTACGTCCTACTAGTACGCCTTGTAGACTAAACGAGAAAGATTTATTAATGAAAATGAATGATTATTGTGAAAACGAGCATGTGGAAGGAAACAGGAGAATCTCGAGACAAGCCACAGACATGATATTGCCCACTGAAATAATCTGGCCAACATAACCTGAGATAGAAACTGGAACAGTGCACCAAAGGTGAGCTACCGTGCTCCCTCCTAAAATACAATATAAAAAATACAATACAATGGTCCTATATAATAGTATTAACAAAATACTGTTTTCAGGTTATTTTTAATATAATAAGTTGTCAAACAAATCACAGTTTTTCCTTTTAATATAGAACATAAACAATATTTGTGAATTCATAAGACTAATAGGTATGGTATGATGAATTTTATAATTAAGAAAACAATTATTGGAAATCTAATTTAATTTTTATTATTAATTACCATAACACAATTATATGTTTTGCATTACATTATTAATTAATTCTTTTTTATTTTTATTTTCTTTACAGATGTACCGTGCGCAAATGCCCATTTCCATGCAATACTACCTTCGCGATCGTGGTTGATGCATAACGCTCCGTAGAAGAGAAAAAAATGAGTTCGCGTGATTAAGAAATTAAAAAAGAGAGAAAAAGTGCTGTGTGAGTGTTTTGTAAGTGATGCTAGTGATGGTTTTAAGTGATGATTTTAAAGTGTAAAAAAAGTGCGATTATGAAAAATGTGACTTAACACAAAGAAAGAAAGAAAGAAAATGCGATTCTTTTGAATTTTTATTAATTACAGATATATATAAAATAGTAGGCGTCTTTTCTACACTTTGAATTTGTTTCAGAGAAATATTTTAAAACAAGAATAATGCATTTTCGAATTCTTGTCTAAAACGAATTGGTTTTTATTTTCCATATTTCGAAATCAAAATGAAAATTTTAACATTTTTATTTCTCGTTGTGACTTTGATTCTTCAGATTTATAGTCCGGGAAGATCACAAGTTGCATGGACACCAATCTACGCATTTGAAGGCAGTAAGTATATTTCCATTCTTATTATTTGAGCATAGACACTTTATTTGACTTTATGCATAGTACTAACTGCAAAAACACTTGTGAAAACAATCTCTTTTTAAAAGCATTAATAAATTGGAAAAATAATATTTTTTGCAAGATAGTTCAGTGTTAGTGCTTTTTAAACAGATTTCAAAAATACACTAGAAATGAATAAACGATTTCTTTTAGTAGAGTAAAATAAAAAATAATGGAATAAGGCTAAAGTATTGGGCCCTCTTTCGGAGGTTGAGATCTAAAATTGTGATTCATATTTTGCGAAGTAGTTGACTAGTGACCAATGCTTTTAAGTTTAGTCCATACGATATATGTAACGCTTGAAAAAAATCGAGATCGCAACTGTGACTGGAAATACGAATCTGGTGCCTTATCTTTATAGAACGTTACTATTTCCAATTTGTAATTACCAATAATTCTGAACTCGTGCTTGGATGGATTAAATGCAAAATATAATAAATACGTTATGAAATTATAAGTTTCCAGTTTAACTTGAGACATAACATGAATTGTTTACATTAGGAGATTTTGATCCATCCAGAAAAGTGGACAATTGGTATTTCAGTGCTCAAATTACAAGTTATGTATATGAACATAAAATGAAATGCCGATATTATGTAAAATTTCATTTATATGGCCTGGAACTAATGTTATCTTTGAAAGGTAGCCTGTGCACTTCAAGGTAAGCTTGTACTTTTTTATACCAGAAACTATAATTTAAGATGAAAATATGTAGAACTATGCGTAAAATTGCATTTGTATTATTGTGGTGATTGGTCTTCAAAACAGGCGCTAAGAAATGTAGAGCTCTCGTATGTTAGAGAATAGTATTATATTTCCGATTTTGCATAAAAAGATTCGTTTATTAATATTCGTAACCATTGTCATCTACGGAAAGTTGGACATTGTTGTGTTATTAGAGTAAGAAGTTAGGAAGAATGCTTCTTTTTTTACGGCTTCTAATGAAGTTAAAAACTTGACACTTCACCTGGATCTTTGATATACAGTATTATTTTCGCCTAATCAGATACTGTCTCTCTAGCAACAGTGCTTCCACTCAAGAACAACATAAAATTGTTTAAAAAAGGGAACTTTAGAGAAATTCGAAAAATTTCCCTCCGTTACTTCCCTCTTGTATGCAGTACTGGAACAATCTGTATACCATCTACAAGCCTGTTTCATTAACTTTCAAACGAAGTATAATATGTAACATAACCCCAACTACAGGGTGTGCTAGAATGTTTCAATATATATATATATATATATATATATATATATATATATATATATATATATATATATATATATATATATATATATATATATATATATATATATATATATATTGATCGTTATTGAATATTTTTAGTGTTATTGTTGAAGGCAAGAATCTCTTCATTTAATATTTAATGAAGAGAACTCAATATGTAACTCATTTTTCTGTCAAAAATTCTTAATGGGTAGTTTTCTCTTGATTTTCTTGGACATTTTCTCGTAAGCTACTAAGGCATTTCTTCATATGTAATAAATGATTAACTCATTAAAAAAAAAAAGACATACAATGTGAAAAACCATATTCCATGAAAAATGTACAACAGTAGTTTATTCTCGAGGGTAAACTTTCCCGAAACAAAAATTCTCGAAAACGATATACGCGATTTACGTTACTTGCCATAACTAAGAAGCTTCCATGCTCCACGGTCTTCCTCTAATCTCTTCAACTTCATATACGATTTCTCTGTTTTTATATCGTCCATTAATTGTAGTCCCCTCCGCCTCCCCCTCTCTCTCTTTCCTGCCACCATACCCTCTAACACGTCCTTCAAGATGCATTTCCTACTTAGCCATTGTCCCAACCATTTTCTCTTCCTCTTCTTAATAATATCTGAAATTGTTCTTTTCTACCTCACCATTTCTAACACCTTCTCATTCGTTTTCCGCTCGACATAGCTAATTCTCTTCATTCTTCTCCACACCTACTAAGATTCCATTCGTTTTTCATCATTTTTGCTACATTGTATATATAATGTAATAGCTCCACAAAGTCAATAATTATATGTACGTATATTTGGCTTAAGAAACATCAAACTAAATACGCCAGAGAGAAACAAATAAACATTTAGATTCGATAATATCCCAAATCTCAGAGAAAAATGCAAGCTAAGTTCCAGATAATCATGAAACAGACAGACGGGCGGGCGGTCGAACAGGCAAACAAAAGGAACACCACACAAATGTATGTTGAATGAACCACATAGGAACTCGTTTCAATTGTTATAGTATCGTTTATCGTGTTTTGATGTTACACACCACTACAAAGTTAGAAAAGAAGTTCTCTCTTTGATGGCACATTATCATCAACTATTTTCCTTCTGTGTGCAGTGTCTTGTCTTTTCAGTTGTTACTTTGCACCATCAAACTGTGAAGAGAAATCGTAGAAAAATTGGCCACAGAGGACTCCCATCGTATTTTATTTCTCAAACATTTCGCAAACTAGACTCCTGAAAGTGTACTAAATCTGTTGTCTACCTAATAAATCTCTTTAAAGAAAAAAAAATAACAAAATAGTAGCTTCAGTACTTTACACGGTTTTATGAAGACTATTTGACATTTATGGAGATTTTATGACGCGGAACTCATTTGTATTTTCCAGATGTAAATAACAGACGATCTCATTTACATTCTTGTTATTTCCATGCCGTGTCCATTTATTGTATTATCCGGGCTATTGTAGTTGAGTCATTATAAGAAACATACTAATTAGAGTATATGCACACTTCTACATGTTAAAAAAATGTTTTTAACATATATATTAAAGGTTTATGCATAGTAATTGTTCATTTCTGCAATTTGTAGCGCATACAGGGATTAACTCATTCTCGCTTCTATTAAATCATTGAATTAAGAATGATTCACACATTATTATATACTGAACCAAAAGTGTTTCAAGTACCTCACGGGTATTATATTTGGTTGTTATTTGCCCATAAAAGGACTGTACATTGATTATGCTTTTCTTTGGCGAAAAAAAAACTATCTCTTAATCTTTAATTCGAGTTCTTGCTCTAGTACGGTATAGGCAAAGTTTAAGACGAGATCAAAATTTTTTCGTTATCCCTCTTGCATTGCTGGACTGCTGTTAGGGTAGCTAATTGTAATTATAGAATATAATATTTGGCACATTTTATTGTCAAACGCAGTGCGATAGAAAATATCTTTTAATTTCATATTAAGACAAGTCATATTGATAATGCAATGTATTTCAAGAAAAGTACATAGTCCTGACTATTATTATTATTATTATTATTATTATTATTATTATTATTATTATTATTATTATTATTATTATTACCCCTCCCTGCTGGTCCAATACTTTAAATTAAGCATAATAGTTGTTAGCATGTTTGTCAAAATCTTTTTTATTCATTTGTGCAGCATTTTAATTCATTTCCTTCAAACTTATGATATTAAAATGGTATGATTAGCTGAATAATTTCGCTTGATTTTATATATAAACTCATTTCAGCGACCCCTTAATATTTTTCGACATATTAAACATTTAATACTATTTCTATCTTCTACGAAACAAAATACAAATCCTCTGAAGAGGAATTGAATGAAGTTGGAAATAGTAACTTGCGTTTTACACGGGCATTCCACTTCACTGAAACTATTTGATATGATGTGGCAAATATCGAAGCAAAATACTGACGATATTTTGCTGGTTTGTTCATAACAACATCTCGTCGCTTGCATAGTAAATCAACTCACTGGATTTTCTTTGGCGAACAGAATTCTGAAGGAGCATGCTCTATGTAATTTACATTTTCTTTGAAGATTTGAAAATTACACTCACCTTTACTGTAGTTGTTTGGGTTCTCGTTGGCACTTCTCATTTTACTTAATGAAACACGCAAAGAAATATGCTCAAACCTGGTAGTTCTTAAATACCCTTGTATGATCTGAATTATGATTTTTAGTAGCAAAAATAATTTAACGAGTTCGTTTAGCTATAGTTAGATGCAGTGATCGTAAAACCATACAATTCAAACCTCCAGCACAATAGTACTACAAAGGCAAGCACCCAGAAAGTTTTGTCGGGAGGAGTCCAAGTTTTAAGGAGAGGTCCAACACTACAAGCCACTACGTCCATATAGCATGAACAGATATTATTCTGCACCCAAAAAGACTATAAGCAATTGTAAAATACTTTTCCCAACCGGTGTGCCGCGGGACACTGGTGTGCCGCGAGGAAATTGAAACAAAATTATTAATTCTATAGCAATCAAATTGCAAGACACAGGGAAAAATGTATATCACATTACTATGAACCTCTACTATGAATCTACAATTTTAAGTTTCGTACTGACTTACTTTTCTGTACATTTTTAATGTTGAAAAAATTTGTTATCATTGTTATGACCATTATTGCTTCTTTACTGTTGCAGACAATTTCGTAACTTGAAATTTTAAAATATCATTCAATCATTTCGACAAAGCAAATGTGCATACAAATTACCTACATTTGTGTTTTAAAAGTAAGAAATTTGTTTGTTCGTTCATTATTTAGTGATCTTCCTTCTTTGTGAAAGGTTGGATACAGTTTTCGAAAAAGGAATTGTATTTTTAGAAACCTGAGTTCTATATTTCATTGCAATTGTTGTCAAGTTTAAATTAGAATGGAAAATATGCATAATGATTTATCACGGGGGGAAACCGGTGATCGAGCTTTCTTCTCTGTGAGGAGATAAGTAATCACAGAGAAAAAATACCACTGTATTTTATATCTACAAATAATAATAATATCTATATGAGTGTGCCGCAAGAATTAAAGTTACACCTGTAGTGTGCCGCAAGTTGAAAAAGGTTGGGAAACGCTGGCCTATATATTCACCAAAAAATGATGGAACTAGTTGATTTTATAAGAGAAAGATTACAGATGAAGTGTGAGATCCAATTTCCGTGTTACAGAAAGTACACAAATTTATATTGAGTTACGAAGTTGTGGGGGCTGGGTGCGGACCCGGTGGACCAGACATACTATCAATATAACATCATATTGAAACATATCCATATCATATAATCAAAACTCAGTATTAAAAGCAGGACTGCGTAAAACATTTATATTGATAAGAATTGGTTCTATCTTTTAAAAATTTTGGGCTCTCATTTCGTATTTCTTTCTTTCATTCTTTCTTTGATACATTTTTTGAGTGTTTTAAATCACAAACTACACAATAGAAGCAGACATATGAAAATATTATGAGAAGCTTAGGGAAAGGTCGTTCCTCCTAAACTCAAGAACTGGCAATGTAACTTCTACTCTATATGATAGTCACAGAGTAAAGTTTATTTGTTTATCTCGAGAGAGTGAGTTAAGTGAATAATTTAATAGGTAAATGTGAAACATGTAAACAAACTTCTCACTTGAAATTAATTCCAAGAAATGATCGTGATTCCTTTTCCAAGTAAGGAAAACACTATTAGGTCAATAAGCAAAGAAAGGAGAAGTTAGGAAATTAGGCTATTTTCTACACACTTCAAATAAATCTCTATTTCAAACTATTGAAATGCTGCTTTGATATCGTCTGAAAACTTACAAATATACTACAAATATGAATAAGAATTGTGTCATAAAAACAGTATATTCAACATGTGTCATAAAATAAGGTTTCCAACATGTTTCATAGTTTACAAGTGATTGTTTAATATTCAGGAAAATAAAAGGAACAACCAGTGGCGTATTTAGCGGGGTGGCTATCAGGCACAAGCTCCCCCCGAAATAAACTTGTTATATATACAACTTCTTTAAAATTTGTCGGCATACAAGAGGAAGAATATAAGTGCTCATTCGCGTCTTATGCTTAGCCCTCCGAAACAAAATCCTAAATACGCCACTGGGAACAACTAATAGGTTCTGATTAGTTTTTGAGAATGTAACAATATGAAATTTTTAGTTTCAATGCCCACGATTTTGCCCTTAAGCTGAACAAGACGGATGGTTAAGATACGGACATGAATGATTATGATGGAATTGGTAAATTGATTGTGTGGGCAGGAACAGGAGAACCACGAGAAAAAACCCACGGACAGAATGTTGCCTGACACAAACTCATATGATTAGGGATCGAGCCACTCTCGTACTAGAAGTGAGTGCTCTAGCACTGAGCCAGAGCCATAACTTGCGGGGAGCAACCCGCTCGAGGGGGGCCCCGTTTTAAGACAAACTTTTCTTACTCCATATACGATACGAACATGAAATTAAAAATGAAGCATCAAACAGGTTTACTACATTACGTAAACAAAACAGCACACAAAAGGTAAATAAAACAAAAATGAGTATTGGTCCCATTTCAGTAAAATATGTCTACTATTAGGGGCCCTAGAAATAATATTTATTCGTATGGGTTTCAGATTTGTCAATATTGCCCCTTAATTAATTTGTCTTGTATGAAACGGGCCCAGGGGCACAACTAACGGTCCCACAGACCTTACCGTGCGGGAGGACCCAGGCTCGGGGAGCCGCATAAAGAGTAAGACAAAGATGGAAATAGGGGGCCCAAGGATTAGCAAAACAATTTTTCTATGGAGCCCAAATACGTGTATTAATGCTTGACCCCCCAAAAAATCTAAGTGACGGCGCTGCACTGAGCCACTGTGAACCTCTTCTCAATTAGTTATTTTACCAGCTAATTTGTGCAGCTTAGGTATACTAAAACAGTGGCAGACTTTCAGGGAGAGTGCACCTTTCTGAACATCCGATAGCCTCAGTAGTGTTTATAGTAGAGTATAAAATACCAGAATACTAGAATCCTTTGCTCTGCATACTCGAATGTAGGTTACTTACGTACAAACAAAGGCCTCAGTCTTTTAGACACCCTTATATACACGTGTGCTTACACGGAGAGAAAAGTCAAGCACATTTAGAAGGAAAATCCGTAGATTCCGTCTACAGACGACTTTCCTGTTGCAGCTCCTGCCACGGTAGGAGAACTGCAGTCTGTGCTATGGTGCACATTTTCTGTGGTGCGTTCGAAAATGAATTGTTGTAGTTTAACGTTCCTCGGTATGCCCTTTAGGCTAAAGGAGACTAATGATTAATTAAATGAATTCTTTGTACACTTCCACCGGGAATCAAACCCAGGGCCATGAGTACCAAAGGCAGACGTGCTATAGCCACTAAATCAGCGGGAAAGTCGTACTGCGTTGGAGACAGGTCAGCCTAGATGATTACGTACATACTCCTTACCTTTGTACATGTGCGTCGCAAACATTTCCTAAGTGCTGTTACTGAATTCCCTTCTTCGTATGTTTATTTCCAGTGAGAAGGATGGGGACCACGGACACTCAGTGGTAGAGCGCTTATCTCTTTCCCTAGGGGTCTCTAGTTCGATCCCTGGTCAAGTAAGTGTGTAGTGGGCAGCATCGTGTCCGTGGCTTTTATCAGGGTACTCCCGTTTCTTCCCACTTTCTCATTCCACCAATTTTTCCATCATCATTCATTTGAATTAATCATCGTCTCCCGTAGCCTAAGGAGCATAATCGTGGGACGTTAAACTGAAATATTTCATTTCAATTTTTCCAGTCAGAAGGAAAAATCTAGATATTACACAAGAGCGGGACTGTGTAATATTCAAACACAACCAGATAATGCTTATTAAAGTACATAACCATGATTAACTGTACTTTGCACATACTGACGGAGGATAAACATGATTTCCGTCTATTTACGGCCGTACAGATTGGTCCTGGCTAAGCAACAAGCATCTACGTAGTATGGTACTGAAACTATTGTGTATGATAGAGGCCCGAAACCAACCACAGAGGTTTTGGGGGGGGAGGAACATGAACATGTTAGGGGAGCCAAATCACTAGAAATTCTCTTACAAATATCTAAATTGTGTTTTTGTATTAATAGTTGCATTTTGTATTGAGGTATCGAGGGGCCACGAAAAGTTTAGGGGGTGGCAGGCCCCCTCTAGTTGTGGGTCTGGTAGAGAATCCTGCTAAATGTCGCATCTCCAAAATTTCTAGACTTAAAATCAGTTTTTTTCTTTCTTAGTGTAGGTTTGCTCTCGACATATACAATCTCTACATTTATTTCATCTTGCTTTATCATTCAGACAATTACATCTTCTTCATAATCATTTCTCAATTTCCAATGAAATTCGTTTCCATGAACTGGCTTCTGAAAAAACAATAGATATAGCCACCCGCAGCGGATTGACAAGAGAGGCAGTTCACCCTCCTGGGTTTTCGAAGGTGCTCAGTTCTGACATACATGTCAAACTATACCAATTTTTTGTCACATATTATAGTACTTAACATATAAATATCCTACTCATTCTACGCTGGATGTGTGAGATAACAAGAAGAGACAGAATGGGAAATGAGAAAGTGAGGAGGACAACCAAGGTTGTAGAGATATTGAAGAAGATTCAAAAAGAGAAGATTGGAGTGGCAGTGCCATCTAATGAGAGGAACAAACTACTATGTGATCAGAAAAGTGGTGGTAAAAAGTAGGTAGGAAGAGAGGTAGAGGGAAATCCAGAAGAAAACAAATGGACATAGTTAAAATGACTTCAGGGAGAAAGTTTTAGCACGGAAAGAATTTCGGGACTGGCTTAATAAAGAAGACCCCTGAGAGACATCGATACAAAATAAGTGAGAAAAAACGGAGAGAAAATAGTGTGTCCCAGAATTCTTTTTCTGATTACAAACATTCATAAGGCATAAAATATAACACATAGGCAAATATCTTTTTTATCTTGAATTGCATGTAACATATATAGATTTTGGTGTACACAATTAATAAATTTCTATGTCTGATTCTTTCGTTGCCCGAATTATATCCAGGCGATAATCCAATTCTATCTATATGTTAGTCAACATTATGAGAGGGATGGATGCTACAACGTCAGTAATTCTACACCGTAATGTTGCGATGTTGATCACTAGTGTTTGCTAAACCTGAAGGAAGAAATCCAGTGTTGTTATGTCCGATGATAGAGGAGGCCAGTTTATGGGACCATTACGCCCGATCCATCTTTCCGGAAATGTATCCAATTAGGCACGGACCTCTAACCTCCAGTCAAATGGCGTACCATCTCGTTGGAAAATTACGTCCGGAATGTCCTGAATCTGTGACACAACAAATAACTGCAACATATCAAGATAGGTATTGGCTGTGATCGTCTTTAGTCGAAGAAAAAACGCCCTATGATTTTATTGCGCATAAGACAGCACCACATGTGCAGCTTAGGGCTGTCTCTGACGGTGTCAAACACAACGTGGAGATTCTCGGATCCCCAAATTCAAACATTGTGTCGGTTGACAACACCGTTCAAATGAAATGTGGCCTCTCTGAGAAAAGGACACGTTTAAGATAATCAACGTCTTTCTCAATCTCAGACAGAATGGTAACAGCAAAGTTATAACGAGCACTGTAATCCGTTGGTTGTAGGGACTGCTTGATCTGGACTTTGCACGCAAGGAAAAAAATGTTTATGTAGGATGCGGTGCACTGATATCTTAGGATTGTGCAACTGACGTAAGACTGTGCGGACTGACTTCTTATACTTATCATGAAGGCGTTTCTCATTGTCTGAATTGTCTGTTCACTAGGTACAGGCCTGCCTATCCTAGGGAGATCACAAACGTTGTCTGTTTCTTTAAAACTTGTCGTACTACACCTTTATGCTTTTAACATCTGGTGGTTGTCTATGGTATGTCGTATGGGATTGACTCTGAACTGTTTCTCCTGATACCAGAGGACACATTGGGCTTTCTCCTAGTTTGAGTATATGTTTCTGCAAAAGGTGTCCAATTGCACTGTTGTTATGTCACTGAGCCTTGAAACAAACTAAATAACAGTAAGTATTTACGCAAAATGTTTAATATGTTACGTGTAATTCAAGATAAAAAAAAGTATTTGTCTATGTGTCATATATTATGTCTTATGAATATTTGTAATCAGGGAAAGAATACTGGACACCCAGTAAAATTGTACTATATCAAACTCACCCAATTCAGTCACCGATACTATAATTGAACTTTTTACAGCAAGAGTGACTTTGCTTTAACGTAGATAGTAGAAAGGAAATTATTATATGTAAAGTTTTCCAATATGTCCTGACATTTAGGAAAACAAAAATAAAGTCCCTCTATTTGCTCTGAATCCAGATAACCCCTTACATTTTTGATAGACTCTTGGGCACCACTTACGTCATTTCCACAAATATGTAGCGCGAGGTCGTTTCCAGTGGGCGGTGCATAAAGGTATTTTCAAAGTTCATTTACTTCGTTAATATTACATACATAAAACAGGGGCGTCATTTTGGGGGGCAGGGAGGGGCATTTGCCCCCCTGAGTTTGAGGTGTATATAGATTTTATCAATAGAATAGTAGTAAATCAGTGAAAAACGCGAAATTTTACTTATATCAAGGGGTCTTGCCCCCCAAGCAAAATCTGAAATGACGCTCCTGACATAAATGAAAGAAATATTTATTTATTTATTTATTACGCACGATCATGTTTTAAAGTAAAACAAATAAAAACTAGCGTAAATGTCTATTGAAAGAATATCTGATATATCTGTTTTTGAGATGTCGGAGACAATAAGAGTAGACTTTAATATTTATATGGTAAAGAAAATAGAGAATTGTGTAATTTTCTCCAAATATTGAACAGTAAATAAATGTATTTACATACTAACAACACTTTAAATGGACCTGAATCCTGTTGTGTTCTTTTTAAATAAATAAAATAAATTTAAATAATAGTATTCCCATGTTTCATTAATATAGGAATAATACTATCTGAAGAATCCCAAACTCTAATTGAAACTAAAATATAACCTTTTCATGTCTTTTAGTCTCCTCTGGATTTAAACTTAAAAACTACGTTGCTTATTATCTTTATTAGCCAAACGAAAAGCGTGCATTGAACACGAAACTATCGATTTAACAGCTTTAGAAGGCAGACAGATTGTCTACGCTAAGAATTTACAACAGAACTGTACATAAGAAATTTTCAGATAAACTACAAGCAATAATAATAAAATAATATATTATTTAATTATATGATTATTGTTATAAATATTGCTTATACCTTGTAATGAATGTTGATCTAAACCAGTACATTCGAAGACGGCGACAGTTGATATAAAAATAGAAAGAATTCTAGTACAATAAAGATACTTTCTAATTGGAAAACTTTAATTACTTTTCTTATCTTTTTCTACGTAAGAAAACTTTAAATTTAGTTAGGTATATAGATAAGACATCTCTAGCGGAGCTGTGCGAAATTGAAATTAAACTGATTCCCCTTCTTGCCACGATGGAGCCTCTGCATTTTATTCACAATAAATAAAATCTAATAACAATACACAACATAAACAACAATAAACAACATAAACAAGTCAGAGATGGAGAAGGGTCAGTGGATTATGGGTCAAGTGGGACATGAGTTGGTTAGTGGGTCGTGGGTCAACAGGTCCTACTATGACCTACTATAACCTACCGACCCACTCTGCTCAATGCATTGTAGACAGTATCTTGTGAACACTGCTGAATTTATGTATACGTTTTACTTTCAAGGCCTTCCATTTTTTTTTCTTTTCCCATTTGTTTCTACTTACTTACCTGAGATGAGTGAAAAAAGAACTTCAGCCAATTTTGGATTTTGATGTTTGTAACTTTAATAATTGCGATAGGACTTACTACTTAGCTTTTGAGGCACAGTCGCATTTTATTTATTTATTTATTTTTCCGTTGGGCTATTTTACCTTCATCCTATTTTCCACTGAAAAGTATATTAATTCAACAAGGAAATAATTACATATGATAATTAAATTGAAATTAATCGTAATATGGCCTATGACGTTTAACATTTTATATCGTAAAAGCCAGATCCTCCGGTATTGTAACAGAGTGATGCATGAGCGATTCGTAGTAAAAATTCAAACTCCGTTTAGAGATAATTTCACAGCCTTGTTTTATTACAAGTTTAAACTCTTATAGTCATTGGAGAGAAAGATGTGGATCATGGGTCAGAGTTGATGACGATGGGTTTTGGTGACTGGTAGATCAGAATGGATCATGCTTCGTCAGAGTGGGTCATGATGGGTCAGAGTGGGTCACGGTGGGCCGTGGGTTCCTGTGAGTGGTGAGTCAATTGGTCATGGGTCAAGTTTTCATTAATCCACAACATCTTTGCAAGAAATAACATTACAGGTTGAGTGTTTACAATAAAACTTCCAAGTAGCTAGAATGGAAGAAAGCAGAAACGCTTTCAAAATCTTAATTGGAAGACCAATCGGAAAACGACCATTAGGAAGACCTACGTGCAGATGGGAGGACAATATTAAGATTGATCTCGCAGAGATAGGAATACAAAGTAGAAACAGGATCCGGCTAAGGATGGAAGTCAGTGGAGAGCTCTTATGAATGCGGTATTGAACCTCCGGGTTCGATAGGCCATGGAGTTAGGTAGTTAGTTAGTGTTTACAATAAAAAATTACATTTCCCTTTGTATACACTGATTTCTCATATTAGCCCTTCTATACACTATATTATATATCCTAGGAAATCTCTTACGATTTGTCTTAGAGTCAAAATCTCAACGTATATGGCATCAGAGCGCATGTCATTTCCTGTGTTCTGAACGATCCTATGAGATTTCTCTTGTTTAAAGCACGCTCTATTTCGGAAAGAAAATTCGTAAGATTTCGATTTAAGCGACATCAGGTGAGAGAAAATGAAAACAAAACAAGTGAAAACACAACTGATGAGGTATCTTCTGATCGTGCAGGTTTACTTTAGGTGTACCACTCGAAATAATTGTTGAAAAATTATAATTTGTCACTGTTTCCTAAATGATTTGCGTTGACCGACATTAAAATATCTTACATAGCATAGATAAAATCCTTCAAGGAGACCATCAAAAGCAATTGTTGATAAACTACCATTCTTTTATGATTTGCGTACAAACACGGGGACCGGATATATAGTATAAAAACTATAGTGCAAAAAGCACAAACCAAGTTGTGCTAGGTGGCCACTGGAAAGTACGAATGCTATCTAACCGAGTCAGAACAGGCCGAAGCGGGAGCCCCAGCGTCAGCCATGGGGTGCGAGCGAAGGAAGCCGTTGCGTCAGTGAATGTAGTGAAAACGAGTGGGTTTTGGCAATGATATGAGTTTAAATAGCACTTGTCATAGTATCGTGGTAGTAGCGCTCCACTTGTAAACATAAATTATAGCGTCTGTAAATCATGCAGAAATACAGCGGCGGTGGAAAATAGTATCACTAGTCATCTTTCATATGCACTCACTTAGGTAAATGTTTCGCGGAAGGGGTCCAGAAGTAGGCAGAACTTACAAAATTTACAGGAGAAATGGAAGATGCAAGTACTTAGACCTAACACAACCTAACCAAATCTAACTTAATGAAATTAACTAACTTAAACTAACCTTATATTAATAGAAGTAAGCAAAATTCTATCACTTTTTGAAAATTGTGCTGGACCCATATACTAATATAATTTAACGTAATATAAACGTAACTAACCTGAACCAACTTTAACTAAACTAATGTGAATAGAAACTACCGAAATTGTAACATTTCTTAGAAAAAATTTGCTGGACCCTTTCTGCTAAACATTGTCTCTCACCTATTATATCCGTCGTTAAAACATTCATAATGAGTTCACACTAGTAACCCTACAGTTGTAAACATGAAATACAGGTGTATTACTTTGTATTTAATTCTGTTGCTTGCAGAAATTTGTTCCTTATAAATATGTCTTTTCATGCAAAGTATTATATTTTACTTGTAGATCTCCTAAAATGTGGTGCGCCAAAAGTATGCTAGCACCCTTCTGACTTTTATCCTTTCTTTCTTTCTTTCTTTTTTTTAGAGGTATCCAATTTAACAATATAGCGCTGGTATTAATATCAGTGGGATGTGCAGTGTGATTAGCATAGAAATTCTTCAACTTTGTACTTTTATTAAATAGAACTATTTCACAATGTTGATAAACGTCATTCGGTCAGACAGGAAAACTCTTAGCGTGTATGGCACAAAAAGGGTAGGATTTCCTACAAGATATGTCATAACATTTTTCCGAAGATAAATCCTAAGATATTTCCTAAGATTGATCTTTTAATGTATAGGGCGCCTTAAGTCCAGGTAATATGTAATAAACACTTGAAAATTCAATAACTTTCTCATAGCATATGAAACTCATCTAGCTTGACAATGTTTACCAAAATATCCTGGCCAAAATGACAAAACTAAGAATGTGACCGACTGTGATACTATCAATATCATCGAAGTATTGTTGGAATGTTCCGCACAACGTATTTAAAAACTATCATATTCGCTCGAAAATAAACCATAATTTTTATACCAATTTCAATTGTAAAGAGTTAAGGTGTTGATTTAAATTTGCTACTTTACAAAAAATAGGTTTTTCGACATTTCGTTATATTGTATGGTGTTTAAAATAAAGCTGTTTTTTTTATTTGGAACCCTCACCCCTCAGACTTGTATACCTGCTTTCAGATAAAACGTTCAGTGCTTATAAATTACTAACGGCTCAAGTTAAAAGGGCGAAACATAGGAAACTGTTATAAGGTGCAAATGGAACATTCTACTTGCCCGATAGAAACTCTAATCACGGGACCATGGGAAGTCACCAGAACATTTTAAACACAAAGGTATGATATTTTATATATCATTACAAAGACCATGGAAAACTATCAGCTTTTGTATGCATAAAAATTGTGCCAAATGACCATGTTCAACTATAGACTCATGAGATGATGATTGCAGCATAGCTATTGCAGCCAATAGGGCAAACTAGCAGTTCGATGTCGTCTCATAGGTCGGGATGTATTTGCACTGCTTCCTATACTGCAGCTCCCTTTTACATCACAATAAAGGTGTGTGTGGCTGCAATGGTACCGATAATGCAGGGATGGAAAATCACATGTCATGACACTCCTTTCAGATGAATCCTGTTTTCGTTTACCGTATCATATTGTTCGCATCCACGCCTGGCGACAACAAACTGGAAGACGTGTACATTCTGTATCACCACGTTGGTCCGGAACAGGGCGTTGGTATAATCTATTGAATTACGTTCTCGCTTGTATTTGATAAGGCTACAGACTGACACTCCATGAGTAGTTAACAGTACGTGGATAAGGAGTAATATGTTGTAGTCCCTTTACTTCAGGTCTTCCGTACAGTCCTTTCCAACAGAATAACATGTGACCGCATGTGACACCAAATTCCTATGCTTTCTACATGTACGAGCATTTTAGCTGCATCCTCAGTCGACATATATTTACTTGATATATTGATGATTGAATATGTATTTTCTTGTCGCGTATCAGAGATCCTGTTTAGCAACTTGTCACACAGATATAAGTTGCCAATGATTATCCAAAAACTATTCTACGGTTACCTCCTGTTTCGCAGAATGCATTAAAGCTACGCAACGTTGCCAAGTCTACCCATTCATATTTCACAGAATAGCATGACAAGTTTTGATAGGACCTCAATATTAGAAGTATTTGGTGAAATGAACGAAACACCAACATACATCCAAAGAGGTGCGGCTGACAATAGAGCCTTGTCGCACAAGTGCAATTGTGATTTACTGCAACAAAAAAGAATTATAAACACAGACACATAAATTTAAAAAAAATGCGATTAACAATAATGGCATGAACCTTACGTAATAAATTTAGTATACAGGTGAGACTCTTAATATCACCTTTTTTCATTGGATTGTAATTCCAACTATCCGATTAAATGCAATGATATATTGCATTAAAGTATGGAATAAGGCGAACCTCGCCAACCTAAACCTACTCTTAAGAACCCGAGTACGACTGTCTAAACGTCTCCACAATCTTCTCCGAAAAGTTAAATTGCCTGCTTCCAGCAGTCGCATTCTCGGACAGTGCTTGCTTCAAAAGCAGAACGAATCTGTATATATAGGGATGGTTTATGTCTACTTCCTATTAAACATGAAAGGCTATCCCTCGGCATGGTTCGTGCTTTTTCGTTGTTATCAAATTAGTTTCTTATTGTCATGAAACATTCATAAAAATATAATTAGTAGAACGTAAGCAGTCAAATAACAATCCAATCAAAAAAAGTAAACTTTCAAATATTGCTGTATTAACGGGTGGAAGGTTGCATTCGAGTCAACATAGGTGTCCGCCAAATAGTCTAGGAAAACTTGTGCCTCTGGAATGTCGGATGCATCGTGTTCTATATATATGGAAAAGCATCAGGCATGTTTTCATGAGGAGCGAGTGAAAGTGCATCTACTCTCCTAACCTATTTCGTCATATCATTATCAGCCTTGTAAAGTAGAGCCAATCCAATATCTTGTACTTTACTCCATGTGGATTGGGTAAAATGAAGCAAACAAACGCGTTATGTCGCTTGCTAGAATGTTTCTCTTGTAGGGTTTATTGCTGCTTGTTCAAAGTCAGTCATAAATTCTTGCACACGAAACTGGAAGCAACAACCTTCAGCTTTTTTCTTGATTTGCAAAAGCATGAGTGTGTACAATGACCTAGTTTTGCTTTGTAATAAGCAGAAGAGGACTTGACAAATGTCAGAAATACTTTTCGTACAATGTATATAACTATGAAAATAGACAAATTTTAAATGTTCCATTTTCACTATCTTTTTATTCTTTTCACTTTACGATGTGCAGATATACCAGCCATTTCGACTTTCACAATAATTTGTGAATTTTTTGTTACAATTTGTATATGTGATTACAATACTACGATGGAATCAATTTCTCAACATTTAATACAAATATCGGCGTACTTCTGGTGCAGTACAGGCTTTCCACAAACACATATAAAAGGTAAAATTTATCTTTCTGCGAAACAAGAACATACACATTGAATTATTTTTCTGTTCTTCGAAACGTGGCAACGCTGAACGTGAAAAACCAGTTTGAACCCCTTTCTGCGAAACAGGAACACACGCTTTTCTACTTATTGTTTTGTTGTGTCGGACCCGTTCTGGAAGCTCGTATAAATGTACGCGCTACTAACCTTTCGACTTTTTGTTAGGTTCTTATGACATCATCACACATCGTAACAGGCGTAATCGTGGGACGTTAACTAAATGATTTTATTTCATTTCATTTTCACTATCACATATCGCTCACAACAGTAAGTGTTATATAATTCCACATGTGTACGTCAATCCGTGAGCCAAACTTGTACTTGGAACTGCCTCTTCTTCTTCATCTTGATGTCATATTTTAAATGGCAAGCGGAGTACTTTGCACCGTACCAACTTCTACCCTCTACGCACATTATAATTAAAATATATTTTCGTAGACCTATCATAATATTTAGCGTTCATAAGGGTATGGATGTCTCCGTTAGGAAGGCACAAATACTAATCTTCTAACAACACATAAGTAAATCATTCGTTCCAGCAAAATAAGAACTGTAATTTCTTATTGACAATGAAGGACCAGCTTTCTAGTGTCACATGTTAAGTTAGTTTGTCTTTCGTTTTTCTCGAATATTGCACACGATAACCAATCCTCAACATGTTATTTTGTTCAGCTGAACGTGACCTATTGACTGATATATATATATATATACTAGCAGCGTTCACCCCGCTTCGCTGCGGTCACCCCGGAACGCAATAAACTTTGTTACTTAGATAATTTTTACTTTTTCGCTTTCAAGTGATATGATAAAAACCATAGAAGATTGCAGTAAATGTTAACATTATATCGCCTGTCATTTATGTTAACCCGCCCCGCTTCGCTGCGGTCACCCCGGAACGCAATAAACTTTGTTACTTAGATAATTTTTACTTTTTCGCTTTCAAGTGATATGATAAAAACCATAGTAGATTGCAGTAAATGTTAACATTATATCGCCTGTCATTTATGTTAACCCGCCGAGTGACACGGTCATGCGGGTTGCATATAAATACGTTTATTTTTACCTATGATGAACTAACAAAGGATTTGTACGTTATGGACACTTGAATGGTCAATTATCTCAAGACACTGGTAATTAAAAATTAAAGTGATATGATAAAAACCATCTAGGGTCCAAATCCTAATAACCCCCCAAAAATAAAAGAAATTGGTTCAGCCGTATTAGCGTGATGAGGTAACAAAGGATTTGTGCGTTCTCTTTTATATATAAGATATATATATATATCTTATATTTGAACAATGTTTAAAAGAAAAAGAACAGAAATTAGAAGTTTAGACTTAATCATAACCTGAGGCTATATTTCTTTAACTATTCAATATATTAAAATATTGCTAGTATGATAATGAATAACTTAATAAGGAAACATATATATATTTCATAACAGTTTTATCTCAATAAGCGGTATGGTTCTCGAACAACTTCAATTTTGAATCTTTGGTCTGAACGGTCATGGGTTCGATTCCCGGTGGGCACAGTCGATCGGAAAGGTGTAACAGTTTCTTTCAGGCCAGCCATCCTGAGTGTGGTTTCCCCTGTGATTTTCTCATTCAGACCAGGCAAATACCGGATGGTTCCTAACTTACGGGTCCTGGGCTTCTTCCTTCTTCTTCATTCTGTTCTTCTATTTTGCCCTTGCTTGCCGATGAACGTCATTCTAAATACACGAAGGACTTAAGGTCATTGATACCAGTAATGCCCAGACATATGTATAAACAAACAAATAACTATTTTAAGTTTATAAATATTTTTTCTTGATTTTCTTGATGAAAACTATGCATAAGCTTCTACGCTCACGCATATCACTTTGCTCACCTCAACGGTATCTCTAGATTGGTAAATAAATCTCATCCTTAGACAATTCTTTCTGTTAAGTGCTGATAACATTGTAGAATTATCTTGTATCTCATTACAGATATACAACTATTTTCTGCACTGTTCCATATCTCTAATGTGTCAGTAATACATTCACAAACTTTCTGTTTCATCACAAAATTCGAAATACAAGTCCTATACCTTCCTTGTAAGTTGTCATCTCTTATTGTCTTAGTAATGAGAATACACACTTTACAAATTTTAAGGAAGCAGGGGCGTCATTTCAGACTTCGCTTGGGAGTGGCAAGAGCACCACTGACATAAGAATCTCACGTTTTGAGCTAGTGTATTAGTAGACAATCTATTAAAGCATATGTATTCCTCAATCTCTTGGGGGGGGCAATTGCCCCCTCCTGCCCTCCCTAAATGACGCCCCTGTAAGGAAGTGATAATAATAATGCTCATCAAATTTGACCTAAAAATAGAGATGCAAAAAAGCCGGCTACTTTGAATCGATGGTTTTTTTCACATAAAAAGCCGGCTTTTTGGAAAAAAACCGAGAATTTTGGAAATTTTGGCTTTTTTCATTTTCATGATTTTTCTATCCAAATAGCTTTCTTATAGTATATTCTATAGTTAGATAAGATTTCCACGACCTGAATGCCATATTTAGCTCTGTAATTCACCATCAAGATGGATGGAGCACATATTTTACGAATTAAAGCTAACATGAAGAATGTAGTATTTGAGGGCAATTTTACAGGTTATTTAACTTTATTTTAACTTTTGAGTTATCGACATTTTTTTCCTTCTCTAGATCATTTTAGTTTGTCATCCGTGTTTCATTTCTAAGAGCTTAGTACTCCAGCTTCTAGCACGAAAGTTAAACTTACGTTTTTCTATATATCCGTCAAAGCATACGTTTTTCAATATGTCCGTCAAACCGTATTTCCACATTTCTGTTATACTGTAGTTGTGCAATGATTTAGCAATAATTTTCCAGATACAACCTTGAATACCAATTTATACAAATAATCAATAGCGGATTTAGAAACGTACTTTGGGAGGGGTTTCTCTGATTGTTTCGTTTTCTAAAAAGTCTTAATTTTATTTGGGAGGTGCTTGAAGTTTATGAGTACAGGCATAACTAATATTTCGTTTCGTTTATATGTTTAGCAATAATCTTCCGGATACAACCTTGAAGATCATTTTATACTGAGAATCAGTGGCGAATTTAAAAAAGTGTTTTGGGAGGGGTTTTCTTACTACTAATGTTTAGTTTTTCTAAATATTCGTAATTTTTATTTGACGGGAGCTTAAAGTTTATGAGTAAAGGCATAACTAATAGATATTTCGTTCGTTTTAGACATTCCGCAACTTTGGAGAACAGGCTTCAGTCCGAAAGACCGATCCTCTAACCTTCGCAAAACCGTCACTGCTGGTAATTAGTAATAATAACGATTTAAAAACAATAAGAAAGGAAGTCGGCCAACTCCTACACTCCTAGTCGGCCAGTACACGCACTATTTCTACATTCTCAGATGGAATGAAGGAAGGCTTTGTCAGAATGGTCGAATGCTGGGTTGAATCCCGGACTTCCCGATAGAAGCGCAAAAGCCAACCACTCAGTCACGTTTGTTGTGCAGTTGTATTTAGCTTAACTTAAATATATTCCGTAGTCTTTTTTTTTTTTTTTTTTTTTTTTTTTTTGTTCCGTAATGATATGTTGAATCCCTCTTGTTAAAAATTCAGAAAACTTGAGGATTGGGTAAACCGTGATGGTGGTCAAGGGCACCCATGTGGTTTCCAAGGAGGGGAAGTATAAGCGACGTTTCAAAAATAGTTTCAAATTTTGCTGTAACTAATGTAAAAATCCTATTGGATTTTCAATATTCTGAAGTACATTTTCCTCTAGAGGGGATCAAGCGCCCCCTTAACCCCCCTGATGGGCGCCGTTGATGGTGGTTATAAAAAACTTGACTGTAGAATTTCAAGAATATACAGAACCATGTGCAGCCTTTAATTGTATCATACAAATCTAAGTATTTCTCTTATGTTTTATTTTAATTTTATTTTGTTTCAAAAAGAGGGTATGGAATATTTTGAAGTAAAAATACTACATACAATTTTGCTAGTTATTTGTGTATTTTTTGAAAGAAGTTTTTACTCTTAGGGTTGGCTCGTTTACACCAGCTGTTTTTTTTTAAAAAAAAATAACTGGTTTAAACTAAAAAAAAATTGTTTTTTTTTTTTTTAAAAAATAACTGGTTTAAACTAAAAAAATTAAAAGAACAAAAATGCGAATCGTGTGAACTTCATAGTGACGTTTCACATGTCAAACCATCTGCATTAGTCTTATTTCCTTTTCACCTTTTAATCAAGGTGTCCCATGTTCAATTCTCGGTCGAACCACAACCCTTCTTTCATGTGTAATCGAAGTACTCTTTCGGATGTCACTTAAAGCGAAAGTCTTCTCCTTGATAACCTCGGTATTACGTAAGGATGTTAAGCCTAAACATACAAAACGAAACCAAATTATATATTTCTGCATGCCTGTTGTTTTATAAAGAAGCGAAGGTTGCTTAAATATATTGATTAAAATTGGTAAAATTTATCGATTGCCTACTTAGCTTCCAACATTAGCTTGGGTTGGACTTTCAATGATACCTACATACTAAATTTGTAATTTAATACCTCAGTTTTAGAAAAATAAACACACTGCTGAACAAGACTGCACTTATTTAATATAAAAACACATTTACACCTGACGTTTCGATCTTCTATCCAAGATCCTCATCAGACGTGAGTGTACGTCTGATGAGGATCTTGGATAGAAGATCGAAACGTCAGGTGTAAATGTGTTTTTATATTAAATAAGTGCAGTCTTGTTCAGCAGTGTGTTTATTTTTCTGATTTTATTCGCAAGACGTTGACTATGATTGTGTGTCACTCAGTTTTAGCGTACTGATTATAATGCGTTGACCTTTAAATTTTACATGCAAATTAAATTTTACAGGATTTTCCCGTTATTGTTTTACATTTAAAAGAATGAGGGGATTTTTCCGATGGCTAGGGCGGGAGTTTCTCAATTTAAGAAATTTACTGACCGGACTTCTTTAAGCTTATGGGACCTCTTCCAGCATAACCCCGTTGTTGAATAATAACACCAAGGCGGAACAAACTTATTTCTGTGAATATGTAATACAAATACATAAAGCAAAATATCTAAATCAAAAAATCTGGTTTAAACCTCAAAAAAGCCTGGTTTAAACTGCCCCCCCAAAACGGGTTTTTGGCATTTTCAGAAACAACCAAGGTTCTTGCCAACTCTGCTTACTTTTGTATATAGGAGGTTAAAATGTGTTTATTATATACATTGGTTAATCCTTTGGAATTCATAATGTAAAAATGTTGAAGTAAAATTGTTTAAAATATCTTTTCGAAATTCATGGTTTACTTTCGAGGTTTTATATTATTATCGGCATCAACCACTAATTAAATGACTTTCTGTGTTATAGAGAAGCGAAACAAAGTCTGCTTTATCGATTTAAAGCAGAATTTTGAAAAAGCCCAAAATTTCCCAAGCAAAAAAGCAAAGCAGAAAAAACCGAGTTTTTTCCAAAAAAGCCGGTTTTTTTCCGAGCCCTTGCATCTCTACCTAAAAATATTTCTTTTCTTTAATACTTAAGAAATTGTCGGGTCGTGTCCCGTATAACTCATACTGTGCTATTCCCGTTTGAGGAGTTCCGTATGAAATTTACAGGTTCTGTTCTTGGTTCCTTCAACTGTGAAAGAAAGCATAACAAAATAGAAATTTTATTCTGTTATCGAATGACATAAGAAGAAATAACATTTTTGTATAATTTCCATATTATCATGGTGTAATATAATCAATTTAGCTTATCAATAAAAAACTCTTTATATTTATTCTTTTTTGTTTGTCCTGGAGAATAAAACATATCAAGAACGGCTTAATGGATCAGCATTAAGTTTGAGAAGGACATAAAGATTCAAAAGTTAATAATAAAGGTCGTTGATAGAGATATTTCAATCCACCGGAAGTGATAAAAATCAACCATTTCTGGTTGCAACGTTAATCACTTCAGAGCAAAAATGGTAATATTTAGCAAGATGTTTTGTGAAATCGATTAAGCGATCCAAAAATACGTTTTATCTACATCTTTAATAGTCTATTAAAACCAGAAGTTTTAGTAATGCACTAGAAATTCTGTTTTCAATAGTGTTATACATAGAGTAAAACCGATACGAGATAACAAGAAGCAGTATTCCTTTTGGAATCGATTTAGTGTTCTAAGAATATGTAGCGTCTTCTCACTTAATCCTCTATACAAACTGGAAGTGAGATTAATCATACACATCCTGTTTTAACATTTATCACTGTAGAGTAAAAACGGAAATAGCGACAAGTGATTTTCTGTGACCAATTATGGGTCTCAAAAAAATACACTTCATCTCCATTCTAATACCCCTACTAATACCGAAAATGATAGAAATTTACTACCACTTTCAGTTATAATAATAGTCGAGAAAAGAACTTGTCATAGAAACCAAACTCCTTGAAGTGATTACTTGTGATGCTGCTATTTATTTTAATAATCTAATTATAGGGGTCAAACGGTTTGAATACAGTATATTTTGAAAACAAATACAAAAAAAAAAAAAAAAATTAACCGCTTCGAAAGATACAGCTTTAGGACTTTGATAGAGTTTTGTGAAAGAAAAGCGTATCGAATGTTATTTCAAAACACCTAAAGGCAAGAAAAAGAAGCTCTCCTTCGTTGATCTGAAAGAATTCCCAGCGAGTAGCCACTTACTACTGATATTCACAGTTGACCTTTCCATCGACCAAAAAACGTAATAAGAAAGCAAGCAAGAAAGAAAAAAAAACACGAGCGATCAGGAAGAGCCAGGAGAAAAAGATAGATTGTAGCGCCAATATCGGCAAGATGGTGTACTACGTCCATCTGAAATGGTGCTCCGAATAGAAATGATATCACCGACCATAACGTCATAAGAGCAATGATAATGGCCGTTGGTATAGGAATGTTGTTTTTCCTTTCTTTTGTTTTTTTTACTGCTTCAAACGTATATCAAAACTCTTTCATAAGGAGAATTTGAAAAATAATGAAGTCTCATAACCAACCAGCATAAAAATTCCATTTTTCTTTACGTTTTTACATAAAATTACTATTACATGTAATGGATGTTGCTTTCGGTTATGCATGAGTCTACGTTGCTTTAATATATATAAAGTAATACATTCCAGGTTTTACTTAGTTAGCCTCGGGTTACGACTATGTCTTTTTTGATTTGCTTTGTTTGATTATAGAGCATGGATCTTTGTCTTAGACTCGAGGTAGTTTGCTTTGATATGTACTGTTTTTATAACAAAACAAACTTTTACGAGCAAGGTAATTGAGAACAACTTTTTATTGTTTATACACACATATTGAATATATGAAAACTTCATTCCGTTTATAATTTTACCTTTATGCTTTTTTGACACTCGCTAGCGGTATGCACTAACTTCTAGAATAAATTATGACTACTAAAGTTGCTCTTGGATCTAGTTTCGTTTTAATAAAAACAAAATGTTATGTTTGGTTTACATTATTCTTCTAATGAAATAAGAATAATGTATGATTTATAATCTTCTAATTAGCAAACAAAGATGAATGTGTGAGTTATTTCACTATCATAAAGAAAACATGCGAGAATTTTTAAATGAATCATTATCAAGCAGAGAAGAATGCGTTTATATAAAGTAGGTGTAGTAGTGTTATGAACGTAATAGAAATCAATCCCACTAATGGTCTTAATATTTATGAAGACAAACATGTCAGTTAACTACCCTTATTTGCACAGTAAATACCTACAAAAATATGAGCTCTCTTCTTCTTTCTTCTTCACTTTATTAGTGTTAAATGGTGTGAATCTGACTTAGAAATAGTCTTGGTCTAAGTGTGTTAAGTTTGTTAGGTAATCTCAAATGATTGTTTCCACAAATTTCCAATCTTCTTTTGTTGAAGGAATATTTCGGTTAATACACTTAGACATCTTCATCAGAACTTCTTGCATAGTACAGATATAACCTAAGAGAAGTTACACACTTCATTAATCACAAACAATAACATAATCTAATAGAAATCACAGAACCAACCTTGATCTTAACATCTTCTAAACTTCACAATCAAATAGTCCAACTCTTCCCAAGTTACCCATCCTTACAAAACGGAATATCAAATACTACATTAAAGATAATAAAGATAACAAAAAAGGAAATAACCGACGTAATTTTGTCTTGTAAACAAAACAAAGCAAAATACGTTGTTTAGGATAGTACGTCAGCAAATATAAAAGAAAAAAACTTTATTTATAAAATATCACATCGTAAAGTAAGGAGTTAAAGTATTTTCGTCATCTTCAAACAAACAAGCATAGAATGTAGTATCATTGTTAAAAGCAGAGAATGACGTATGCTTTACACTAAAAAATAAACTCCTGGCACAATGGTCCTTATGGGGCCAGAGTCAACCTGCCGGCTTGTGGTACTTATTGAGTTGTACTCATGAACCCTATTCTTTGGGAATTGAAATCCACCAAGTCTAAGGGGATAAAATCCAATCCGTGCTGCAAGTTTTCACGTGATCATGCAAGACGATTTTCCAATATAAATTACGTAAACATTATTCGATTATGACAAAACTTATTGTTTATTTTCTTTATTCAATATTAAATATCTCCAAAGCTTGGGGTTAAAATCTATTCTCAATTTCTCAATTTCAAAAATATCAATCTCAATTCTAAAAATATGTTCCGTGATAATTTTCGGCAAACAAAATGTTCGATTTTTGAGTAAGACAACTTACATTTGTCGAGGTTTCCAAATCATCCCTTTTGCAGGTAGCTTAACCCTTTTAGGATTTCCAGTTTTTGAAGTCACTCAAACAGCTACTGCTTGCTTACTATTTATCGTAGAATCATGGTTTAGACCTCGCTTTTTCAGAATAGATCATCCTTTCCAACGGTACCACTCGCTTGTCATTATACACCAGAAATGGGAAAATCGTAAAAAAGAACAGATTTTTCGAAAAAAAATTGAATTTTTTTGTGCCCCTCTGGCCAAGGCCTGAGTTCACGTAGGGATCTAATTTTTAAAAAATACGTTCTTATGTACATAATACGTGTT
This sequence comes from Thermobia domestica, assembly GCF_964235325.1. Lineage (NCBI taxonomy): Eukaryota > Metazoa > Arthropoda > Insecta > Zygentoma > Lepismatidae > Thermobia > Thermobia domestica. Next base: position 91,566,553 of record NC_137456.1, read on the forward strand.
CAAAATTTCATTCTTGTATCTTAAAAACTGAGACCGGGAGAAATTTTTGAAAGTCTGAAGATGACTCAAAAATGAACTGCATCATTCCTATTCGACTTACAGTCATGGCTCAAACGCCATTTTCTTTGGTATAATAAGCCCTTTCCAACGGTACCACATACATGTCCGTCTCATACACCTGAACCGGAAAATTAGGGAAACCCCGGATTTTTTTTTTAATTTTACCAAACCACTTTGATCACCTGGCCGGGACTGGGTTTACGTAGGAATCTGAAGGTTGTTTTTTTTTTTTCTAAAAATACGTTATGTACGTAATACGTGTGAAAATTTTCAATATTGTATCTTGGAAACAAAGGGCAAGGAAATTAAGGCTGTCTCTACACATATACACACACATACAGTATATATATATATATATATATATATATATATATATATATATATATATATATATATATATATAATATTTATATTATTATATATATATTATAAAAGTTTACTGCGTCAGTACTATTTGGCCTAGAGTCATGGTTCAAACGTTATTTTCTTCAGTATAACAAGCCCTTTACAACGGTGTTACACACACGTCCGCATCATATACCTGAACGGGAAAAATCGGTAAAAGCCGAATTTTTTTCTGAAGAAATCACCCCCTCGGAACACTTGCGTCCCTCAGGTCCGACTCCGGTTTCACGTAGGGATTTGAGAGAAGTTTGAGAACTACATAGTGGTACACACAATTTGTATGCAAGGTTTCAATCTGATATTGTGAAAACTAAAGGCATGAAAAATTGTTGAAATTTGCCTTAAGAAAAAATAAAAAAAGACATACCCCTCCGCCCCCACTTGGCGCCGCCAAGTTGACCATCCGGTTCCAAAATGCATCTGGGATGTTCTTTGGTCTATCTTTGACTTGACTAGTAAAAAGAGCAGCTTAAATATCTGTTATAGTACCTAAATAAGCGCCCAAAGACGATACTACGCCACCGTAACAAAAGTTACCAAAAATCGTAAAAGCATTTGGATTTATTCTACTAACATCCCTACCTATTTCTTTTAAAGTTTCATATTAAATATTCTAAACTTCATTCTGTTTTGATAAAATACAATTTACTTTTTTTTTCTTTTTTCACTTTTCCGCATTTCCAGTGCTTGGGATTAAAACCAGTAACGAATGAGTGCGGTGAACTAATCCATCGTATGTGCATTGGATCACTTACCACTCTCCAAATTAAAAATTATATAAAATAAAATAAATATTCCCTTTAATCTCCGTTAAAACTGTTCGATTTTGTATGTTATACAATCTCTTATGAAATCAGTAAGTAATAATATAGTCATAACACTATTTTTAAATTTATTATTTAATTATCCTTTTTAGAGTTTTAGAATAACTTATATAAAAACTCATTCGGTTTTGAAACGATTTTATTTGACTGTTTTCAGTAACTCCCTGTGCTTGAGAGAAAAATCACTCAAGAATGAATAATGAATATAGTCCCTTAATGAGGTATGAATCACTCCTTCCCCATTCAATTAAAAGGAATATGATCCAAGATATCTTTTCTAAAAATACAGTAAAACCTGTCTTTAGCCGAATCGAACGCGACTCGCAAAAATTTCCTTTAAAGGTAGATCTCCTGTTAACGAAGGTAGACTATGCAAAAAAAAAAAAAAAAAAAAAAAATTGCATAAATGTACAGACTGAGGTAAAATAAGATGCTATACGTACTTTAGTCAATATATAGTATTTATTTCTACTTTGCATTAATAAATTCTGAACTTATAATGAACAGAAAAAATACTATACCCGCGTTAACTTATATTTCTTTCAATAGTCAAGGTGGATGTTTCTGGATACATCGCTGTTTGTCTGCTCAACTTTCTTCAGAGACTTTACCTTGAGAAACCACACTATGTATATCTCTGTTATTTCGACGTAAAGCAAATCTTGCAGTTCCTTTAAACTTTTAACAGAATTTTGGTACGTCTTTAGCCTACAACCTTCTTCCAACTCAGTGCATCATTTCTCTTTTTTCTCCACCTCTTCTTCTATCAGACTTTCCGTATATTCTCAACTTAAGCATGTATATCCGTTGTGTCTGCTTCGGTTTGCACATCACAGTCTGTTTTGTTAAAAATATATCTAACCTCTTATAGGATGTCTAAAAGCTTTCTAAATGCGACACTCTGAAACTTGAAATTTTCCGTTGAGAGGCTTATTTTGATATACGTTATCCGCGTAATTTGGGATGCGGACTAGACAAGATTCGAGGCTGCCTTGTCTCGAAAATGTGCTGTAAAAGTGATGTCTCAACTCGAAACATGTATATATCCCTATTGAAAGAGTTGTGTCTCGTCTCGAATTTTGTCAGAAAAATTCTGTCTCGTCTCGTCTCGTGGGCATACCTACACCTAGTAGGGGTACAATTTCCATTTAATGAAGGTAATTTAACACGATTTTCGCCAGTATATTCATGGGACCATGAAATATTTCCTTTTAACACAAGTTTCCGTGTAATAAAATTTCCGATGAAGACAATTTTTACTGTATTAGATTTTCATAGAATATGGAATGTGCCGTACACTTTGAAAGCTTTACAGTCATTTACACTGCTTCGAGTTAAATCAATCAAGAACAAGAGAATGACCTTCCAAGTTTTAAAAAATATATTCTTCTGAGATCTTTCGTAAATATTACTCGATTTAACTATATAATGTATGTGTTTATTGAGGATCTCACATAATCTCCTTTCCTGCAAATTAAATTAATCAAATATAAAAATTTGTATACCCCTCCGACGATTTAAGATGGATCACCACCAGGAAGCCAGTACTTATTTTAGCTCATTTCCTTAACTAATGCGCAATGAAACGTTACATATTATAAATATTATACTATAAGATAGAGTATTGTTTCAACTACAACACAAGACACTGATTCATTTGGTTGTGTCTCCTGATATCGAAAAATCTAACAAATAGAAGAAAATATTTGATTCGTTTTACAATGAGCACAGAAGATGGCACTTACTGTAAGATCTTGCTAAAAGTGCTCATTTTTTTAAAAAAAAATGTTTATTTGTATGTGTAAAGTATTTTAAAGTAATGATCCTATTACGAAATAGATATATTGCTTGCCCGTTTTTCGTGTTATGTTTCATATTTTATTTAAATATTAATTTGCATTTAAGTAAATAGATTTTGAGACGAAACTTGCGCAGAACGCCATAATGCGTTGCTGCCAAATTTGTATGTTTACTGTAGCAGTCACAATAAGAACATTTCTGGATTCTAGCGTTGCAGTTCGAGAAGTGGAATTGCGGTAAGGGTCGAAAACTACTTTCTCTAGTAAGAATCCAAGCAGAATTTCATGATTACTCCCTTTATTATATGACATCAGTAATCACTCGACACTATCTGGCAATGCCGCATGATTGAAGCAGCGTTTAGTATAGCACTGGGAACATCTAGTGATCCACCTTAAATACAAATTACATAGCTTTTGTAATAATAATAATAATAATAATAATAATAAAAATAATAATAATAATAATAATAATAATAATAATAATAATAATAATAATAATAATAATAATAATAATAATAATAATAATAATAATAATTTCCAAACGTCTCAATTGCTTCGAGTTGAAATAAGCGAATGATGAGAAGTTTGTATTCCCTAACTTTATATGACATGCTTTCCTGAATGTTTATTTAAAACGCTCAGATTTTTATAGAACGTTGTGGGTATTTTGTCGGAGATAAGAGATTTACTCTCATAGTTCGGGATTAAAAGTAGTGAGAGAGAGAGAAAGGTTCACTTACTTAGACAATGCATAGCGTCATTAGTTTATATTGTTATCACAAAGGATTAAAAAAAAATGTAGCCAATAATACCATTGCATTATACTAATGATAGTATTATCATAAATGACACCAGAGGGAAGACAAATACATCATTTATATCAACATTTTATCAATGGAGTACAATATTCTTAAGTTATGACAACAATTTTAAGAGAAATAGCAATAGTATTTCTTTATTCACTATTATATTAAACGGTGAAAATAAGGCACTTTGTTTTATCTTACACGTAACCATTTAATACAATCAAACAAACATATTAAATACAAAGGAAAATACAGAAAGTAGAGAGAAACAATATTATAACTGAAAAATAAAGATAAATTAAAAATGCACGAATAAATAATTTAGTTGGTGGAAGCAGATTATTGGTATATCTCAATAGCATATTATTTTAATTGAAGTAATAGTTGGAGAGTTTCTAATTGCATCCGGGATTGAATACCATGGAAATATAGTATCTAGTGCAAATGATTTGGAATAATAATAATAATAATAATAATAATAATAATAATAATAATAATAATAATAATAATAATAATAATAATAATAATAATAAAAACTTGCAGTATAAATTTTAAAGTTAATTCCTTGAACTTGTCTGCATGGAGTGAGAAGTTTCTAAAAATAGAAAGTGGTAACTCATGTTCATCTAACTTCAAAAGTTTGAACAACACAATTAAGCTCTGATGAAAACAAAATGTTTTAATAATAATAATAGTAATAGTAATAGTAATAGTAATAATAATAATAATAATAATAATAATAATAATAATAATATCAGCAATATCATCCAGATCTATTTTGAAATGAAATGAAATTTTGAGTTTTACGTCCCACGATTGTGCCGGTTAGGCTAAAGGAGACGGTGATAATGAGTAATGAATGAAATGGTGGAATGAAGAAAGTGGGAGGAAACGGGAGAACACCGAGAAAACCCACGCACACGGTGTTTGTCCACCACAAAGTTCACTTGGCGGGAGCAGGGTTTGAATCCGAGACCCCTAGCACCAGAGGTGAACGCTCTACGCACCGCGGTCCCCCCAGATCTATTTTATGCTTCTATGTGAAAATTATTAATAGTGATTAATAGTGTTATTTCGAACAATATTTCATTATTCTGAAATGTTTGTCAATATAATTAAACAGGTTTCTCTAAAGTGTCATTCAAGTTTTATTTTGGCTCCATTTTTCGCGTAAAAAAAAGACATAACAAAGCAAGGTTTTGATTAATAGGCATAGTTTTAAATTTTACAACCTTTTGAACATTTACCTTGATGTCCATTATTACACTCTGACCTCTTCTTAGTACTTTTCGAAAAAAAAAACGAATCTTTCAATTTAACATTCCATGATTATAACGAGGAACTACATAATTTATATGGTTTACCCAACATTGTTAGGGTCGTGAAGTCTAGGAGGCTTAGGTGGGCAGGTCATGTAGCTAGAAGGGAAGAAAGTAGAAACGCTTTCAAAGTCTTGACAGGAAGACCAATCGGAAAACGACCATGTCACGCTCTTCGACAACGCTTTATTATTTTGACAAATCTGACATTTATTTTAGAGTTATTGTATTGGCCTAAACTGAGTCGCCACCACGTTTACGCAAAACGTGGAAAAAAAGTATTTTAGTTCCAGATCCTTGATTTCAGAAGCAAATAACCATGAAGATCTATACGATCACATTGCACGGTACAGTATGAGAATAAACCGTGACTAACTGACGGAATGTATGGAAGTTTTCAAGTAAAATACGAATTTCCAACACTAAACTTAATACAAATCAATAATACCGTTTGGTTACCGAACTTAGTTAAGAATTCCGCATCTAGTATTTCCATGATCAGAACTTATCTTGTTATGTCTCTAAAGTTACTATTTATATATCCAGCATTCGCCACAGCTCCTTAATTCCACAAAGGCAACGTATATTAACTATAAATTCTATCATATTTCAAATACATTCTTAAATCTTCCATTAATACATTTATCTTTAAATATTCATATTCATAATTATATCTTTTATTCCTTTTATATATAGCCTCTGTATAAATAATCATCGTTCCGGCGTTGCTGTATATGCTACTTAACTTCATAATTCAATATTTAAATTTCATGGATTAACTCAGTCTCACACAAAGGAATAGATTACATCTAATGATATGCGGATTCATATGTCATTCAATCATGTAGATAAAGATTCCGTAACAAAATAGGCATTACGATTATTATAAAGTCGTGCCGAAACAAATAACTATTTTCAAAAGATTTATATTGATTAAATTGTAGAAGATTACTAAAATTTGGATTTTATACTTGTAGATTACACAATAGTTTACATTAGAACCATTTTACGGTGATGTGGCGGTAGGGAAGAGTAAGGGCCTAAGCCCTAGAAGAAAGTATTTAACTCTGCATATTCATTATTTTCTTAGCACCTTTAAAATATACACAAAACGTTCGAAACTTAAATAATTATAAATTAAATTATGTAACTTTTGGCCGATGACAATTTAAACACAATAATAACTTCTGAAGATTATTATTTTAAATAAATTTTCCGTTAAAAGTAACAGATTAACAATTTCCAATCACAATTACCTTTCTTTCACTCTTATTTTTTCTTCTTTCTCTAATATCTAAATAAATTAATTTCTGGTACCGACCAAAATTAAGTTGACATATGACAAAACATATAACAGATAAAATTTACATGCTGAACAACACGAATATAAACACAGAAAGCAAAGACACAAATAAACAAACAACATGACAAGCAAAAGGAATAAACAAGGTATAAACAAGAATAGTTGTGGGGCATAACAACTTTCCCCCTCTTCAAGAAAAAAAAAATTATCAGTGATATTTTTTTTTTTTTTTTTACGTCTTCTCTATAGCATATTTTTCCATTAATTTAGTTTTTTGTTCAGGTGAACATTTGAAGAGTTTCAAATTTCGGAAGTTATGAGTTCCAATCGATTTATTATCTAAAGTATCCAGCACTGCACAATTGCGTAACACTTTACTTACTAAATAAGGTCCCACATAGCAGTTCAAATATTTCGCTGATTCACTTTTGAACGCAGATGATAAATAGTGTGTCTTTTTCATAACTAAATCTCCAGGTTTCAGCACAATATCTTTCTCACTCGTGGCTTTAGTAGATGATTTCGGCAGGACAGGATTTCGTAAGCTTATGATTCTATCATGTATATCCAAAGGATATAATTCCTCCGGCCAATTATACGCTTTCTTGAATATGTCCACAGATGAATGCCCGAGAAAGATTTCGGCAGGAACCTGTTGCGTCATGGTATTCACAGAATTATTTAAAAGATCCTGTACAGGTTTCAACATTTTACTCCAATTACTTTGTTCTTCAGCACAATACAGTCTTATAATCCGGTTGAGATCTCGATGTTTTCTTTCTATGATACCATTTCCTCGAGGATTATAAGGAGATGTTAGGCAATGTTTAATTTTGCGTTCCTGGCAAAACTTTTTCCACTGCGCCGAGGTAAATTGTGCTCCTTGATCGCTTACAATGGAAGATGGATAAGGAAAAACATAAAAGTAGTACTTTTCTAGCGTTCTAATTATTTCCGCGGTGTTAGCTTTACGTAGAGGATAGAAACAAACAAAGCGTGAGTATACATCAACAACGGATAGAATATACTGGAAACCATGACTATTAGGAAGTTTACCTTCTAAATCTAAACAAATCTTATTATGTGCATAATTTGCGTCCAGATGATATTTTTCACATTGGATTTTACGATTCGCTGGTTTAGTCTTAGCGCACTCTAAACAATCTTGGATGCAGTGTATCATATCCTTTTTCAATGTTTTCCAATAGAAAATGGATTTGCAAAAAGCTAAACACTTCTTTTGACCAAAATGGCCCTTCTGATGGATTCGACGAACAATGTCCTTGGCCATAGTTTGGGGCACTACCAGAAGCCAACTCCCACGTTTCACGTTCTTAACAAACAGTAATGATCTGAATAATTTAATATGTTCCGAGTTTTCTACTTTTATTTTATTCTTCAATAAGTTGCAATAATCATCTTGTGATTGCTTCCTCCTCATTTCCTCCGGATCATACAAATCAGGATCTTCTTTAAATATAAAATTACCATATAATCGGTGAATATCTTGACCCAGTTGTTTCGGGTTGCGTACGATGTCATCGTTAGTAACTATATCAGGGGATACATTTCCATCGCAGCCACCTACCCCTGTTTCCGTAGGCTGCGGCGTTAGTTTCCCGATTGCGGATTCTGAATCGGATGTGACACATCGGTAGCAGATGATGACACATTAATTTTTTCCAATTCAGAAGCATTAACTCTTGAGTTTCCATTCTGATTTTGACCCATTCGAAAGTTTCTTCTTCTATTCCACCAAGGTGGTGGAGGACCATATGGATTCATATACCATCCACGATTATTTCCTCTCCTATTAGGGTAAACTGGTCCGTAGTTGTATCTCCATTTGTTCTGGTTAATATTTTCAGATGGTGATTCGTTAACAAATGATGGGTTGTTATCTGGGTTCTCTGTTTGGGATGCGGAGTCCATCTTCATCCTTTTCGTGTATCGTATTTGTGGAGTTCGCATGTATGATTTATTATTTCCTGAGTATCGAGGTTTCGACTCATTATAACTCCACGGATCACCATAGTCTTCCATATCGGCTATCTTTAGTACCAGGTCATCCACATTTCGACTAGGGTTCGCTCGGACGATTTTGGCATCTTCTGGCGGTATGTTATCTAAGATTATTTCCATGAGTTCTTTTTCATTCCCATCTGTTATTATAGCGTGATAGCGCTCCACTATTGCCCATACGAAATCCGTTAAAGAAGGATATTGGTTCCGTTCATGTCGCATATTCTGTAATCTCCGCTTTTGTACCCTCTCTAGTCTTGGGGACAAATACTGTCGCTTGAAGCTGTCAACAAAATCCTGGTATGTCTGCAGATTTGGCAACACGTTCCTGAACCATGCTCCTGCTCCCTTAAGTAAACATCTTTGCGTGATTACCAATTTTTCGTCTTCACGCAACGTGAAGAGATTCAACGTTTGGGTAAGTTCTTCCAGAAAAGCTTTTGCTGTTCCATTGGGCTGACCGTCGAACTTCGGAAAATGACTTAAATCATTCATAGTTATACGTCCTATCGTTCCACATGTTTCGATCGGATTCATACTGATGGTTTTATTCCCCATTACTGGATTATTAATCGCAGAGTGCTCTATCACAGAACATACTGGTACAGGGTGAGGTGTAACTATGGAACCAATACTAGATCTGTTCGTCATCAACGAATCATTGGCATAGATACTCTGTTGATTACTGGTTACCGTTGTAATAGTAGTACTACATACGGTCGCAGAACTCAGCAATATAGGTACTACCGGAGTATTATCGTGACCTACGTCCTTCCCGTTCATGTAAGATTTTTCTTCACACGGTCTTTGGTTCCTCATTTCTTCTTCCAGCTTCGTCATGCGAGTTTTCACTTCGTCTTCCAGTTTTTCAATTCGACGGGTATTATCTTCAATTTTCTGACAATTCTCCTCTTGTCTGCTCCTAGTCGTGGCTACTTCCATACTGACATCATCATGAGCCTTGACTAACGAATCAACCGTTTTTTCCACCTCTTCTAATCGTTTCTCCGTTTCTTCCTCCTTTTTCTTTATACCTACAATTTCTTTCTTCAAATCTCCAATCGCTATATTTAAGTCCTCCCGTATTTCTTCCTTCAACTCTTTTCCGAATGTTTGCATGTTATTAGCCAATGTGGTGATGTTATTGGTAACTTCTAACCGAAATAGGGATATCTGCTGCATAAACATTTTAAACATTTCTTGGCTGTTTAATTCTGATTGTGGCACACTCGGTTGTTCCTTGGCTTCATGTAACACGACTGATTCCATTAAAATACAAATGTCTTGAGATTTATCTGCTTGTGTTTTTTCTTCAATTTCTCCTTCTTCCTTCGAATTCTGCAATTCTTCCTGTCTAGTTTCTTCGTTTGGCACTTCTTCTTCTTTTGAATTTTGTACTTCTTCTTTCCGTTGAGCTTCTTCTTTTCCCAGTTCTCTCTCCTTTCCTTTTACTTTCTCTTCTTCGGTATCTTCAAAATCATCCTCACTATCTGTCTTATTATTATTTTCGCTTCCTTTCAGTTGGCAGTCTTTACAGATCCAGTTCGAAAAGTATTCCATATCTTGATCATCTGGGTTTTCTATAGTTCCCACACATCTCTGGTGAAACAATTTTGTGCAGTTACCACAGGTAATTGCTTTATCTCGTGTATTAATTTTCCTCTTACTTCCTTTCTTTATTGTCGGAACTGCTTCTTGACAACACTTAAAAAAGTCTTTTTCAACTTCAGTACCTGACATGTTAATCTTTATAGTATCTAGGACCGTAGCACCTTTTCTTCTTTCTCACCACATTCACCATATTTATTTCCTCGTCTTCACAGTTAACATTTTGGGGGGAAATTTTCAAAAACATTCCTTCATATTTCATATATTCGATAGAGCGATTTATTAACATCTTCACGACGATTTGCCTTCTTTATCTAATATCCTGGCTGAAAGGTCGCCAAATTCTCTGTCACGCTCTTCGACAACGCTTTATTATTTTGACAAATCTGACATTTATTTTAGAGTTATTGTATTGGCCTAAACTGAGTCGCCACCACGTTTACGCAAAACGTGGAAAAAAAGTATTTTAGTTCCAGATCCTTGATTTCAGAAGCAAATAACCATGAAGATCTATACGATCACATTGCACGGTACAGTATGAGAATAAACCGTGACTAACTGACGGAATGTATGGAAGTTTTCAAGTAAAATACGAATTTCCAACACTAAACTTAATACAAATCAATAATACCGTTTGGTTACCGAACTTAGTTAAGAATTCCGCATCTAGTATTTCCATGATCAGAACTTATCTTGTTATGTCTCTAAAGTTACTATTTATATATCCAGCATTCGCCACAGCTCCTTAATTCCACAAAGGCAACGTATATTAACTATAAATTCTATCATATTTCAAATACATTCTTAAATCTTCCATTAATACATTTATCTTTAAATATTCATATTCATAATTATATCTTTTATTCCTTTTATATATAGCCTCTGTATAAATAATCATCGTTCCGGCGTTGCTGTATATGCTACTTAACTTCATAATTCAATATTTAAATTTCATGGATTAACTCAGTCTCACACAAAGGAATAGATTACATCTAATGATATGCGGATTCATATGTCATTCAATCATGTAGATAAAGATTCCGTAACAAAATAGGCATTACGATTATTATAAAGTCGTGCCGAAACAAATAACTATTTTCAAAAGATTTATATTGATTAAATTGTAGAAGATTACTAAAATTTGGATTTTATACTTGTAGATTACACAATAGTTTACATTAGAACCATTTTACGGTGATGTGGCGGTAGGGAAGAGTAAGGGCCTAAGCCCTAGAAGAAAGTATTTAACTCTGCATATTCATTATTTTCTTAGCACCTTTAAAATATACACAAAACGTTCGAAACTTAAATAATTATAAATTAAATTATGTAACTTTTGGCCGATGACAATTTAAACACAATAATAACTTCTGAAGATTATTATTTTAAATAAATTTTCCGTTAAAAGTAACAGATTAACAATTTCCAATCACAATTACCTTTCTTTCACTCTTATTTTTTCTTCTTTCTCTAATATCTAAATAAATTAATTTCTGGTACCGACCAAAATTAAGTTGACATATGACAAAACATATAACAGATAAAATTTACATGCTGAACAACACGAATATAAACACAGAAAGCAAAGACACAAATAAACAAACAACATGACAAGCAAAAGGAATAAACAAGGTATAAACAAGAATAGTTGTGGGGCATAACAACCATTAGGAAGACCTAGGCGCAGATGGGAGGACAATATTAAGATGGATCTCGCAGAGATTGGAATACAAAGTAGAAACTGGATGCAGTTAGCTAAGGATAGAAGTCAGTGGAGAGCTTTTGTGAACGCGGCATTGAACCTCCGGGTTCCATAGGCCATAGAGTTAGTTTGTTAGTTATGATTATAACTTTTAGGCTAAGGGAGACGATGATTAAGGCAAGTGAATGATGATCGAAGAATTGGTAGAATAAGAAAGTGAGACAAAACGGGAGTAACACGTGAGAATTGGTAGAATAAGAAAGTGAGACAAAACGGGAGTACCACGTGAGAATTGGTAGAATAAGAAAGTGAGACAAAACGGGGTACCATGTGAGAATTGGTAGAATAAGAAAGTAAGACAAAACGGGATTACCACGTGAGAATTGGTAGAATAAGAAAGTGAGACAAAACGGGGTACCATGTGAGAATTGGTAGAATAAGAAAGTAAGACAAAACGGGAGTACCGCGTGAGAATTTGATAGAATAAGAAAGTGAGACAAAACGGGAGTACCACGTGAGAATTTGTAGAATAAGAAAGTGAGACAAAACGGGAGTGAGACAAAACCACGGACACGATTTTGTCCACGGCAAGCTTACTTGGCCGGGATCGAACCAGGGACCCTGTGCACTAGAGGTAAGCATTCTACCACTGCGCCATCGTGCTCCCTTAGTAATTTTCGAGAACGGGTGGCTTGGACCAATTACTTTACTTATCTAGATAGATCACAAATTTAACGATGTAGAAACTGAGAGATTTCTTTTCCGTGTATTTCAAATCAGATGAGAAAAACTAGACACCAAAAAATTGGGGTAAAGTGATGTATTGAATGTTAGAAGAGATATTGATACAACTTATAGAACAACTTAAAAAATGTGGTTTTATAACATAGATATTCTCTTGCACACGTTAATTGATATTCCCGTTATAGAAGGCGCTGACTTTATATGTAAGTTAGTTCCAAGAAGTTAAAATTCTTAAGATAGTTATCATTCAATCTACTGCTATCGTATTCTGTTAAAGCTTACTCGTGGTACGTATAAGAAATACAATCTGTAGACGTTTACTTTAGCAAAGAATAAAAAGGAAGTATCGCTTTACATTGTGAGATTGCAATAGATTTACATTTAAAAAGGGTGCGAATTCAATATTGAGAAGGGATTTAAAAAAAGAGAGAGATCGATAACTTCATCCGCTTTTAATTGAAGTATAAATCAGAAATGAATGATTTTCTCCGAACGCTAAATACATATTTAAAAACAAAAATACAGTTTCTCGCTATCTCTTACAATAAAGAAACAAATATTGAACCTGGAACCCGGGAGTTATACTAGTTTGTACTATTTCCAGTTCCAGGAGAAGAATACGAGATGAAACCAAATATTTTCTTGGGATCCACATGAAACAAGAAATACTAGTTGCTTCCAAATAGTTTTCGCTCTATCAGAATCAATGTTAGAATCGGAAGTGGCCTTATATTTCTATCACTTCTGGTTGCAATAGAGAAATAAAGTTGAAGATGAAACCTAATCTTTAAAAAATACTTCTTGTTGTCTATTATCATTTTTAAAATTATGCCAATCACATAGAGAATAAAACTTATGTGGCGTACGTAAAAACGTAGGTTACATGCGTAAATCCTGTAGTTTTTGAACTTAACGTACCACTATAGATAACATCCACCAACAAACGTATAGTTAAAACGTATGTTTTATAGTACTTTCCGTTTAAGTGTTCCATCTATACAATACTTTTCGTATGAAACAAAGAAATGTATATAGGTGGTCAGTACCTTACATACAAATGACCAAATGTAGCACATAGGTGACGTATATAACATACGTATACATACATGATATACAGAAGATTGTCAGATGTCAGCCATCTTGCAGTGACATGATGTAACATCTAAGCGGAAAAATGGCAATACATTATATAGTAAATGGTTAACGTGTGCTCCATACAGATTTCCGTTGTAAACTTATGGATTTCGTATATTTCTACAATATAAAGCTGACCGGATAATGGATTTCTGTCAGTGAAATGTTGAAATCGGGAATCGGAGAATTTTCTGACTGCCTCAATGAATAGAAATGCGAAGTTCAGAATGAAACTTCTTCTTCAGACGTTGAATTCATACCAAAAGAAGTCACTTCTCTCTTTCTGTTAAGTCATTTCTCTCAGTCTCTATTTTAATATTATGGAAACTAATATTGAAATTTGAGTTGGAAATTGATTTCTACCCCTTCTGGTTGAAGTAGAGAGATGAGGAAAGTGATTTAATCTATTTTAGGAAGCTAAATCGATACCAGAAATTTACTTCTAGATACAGTATGTCTTACTGTTTTTTTTTCCCCTCCGATATCTGTGGAGAAATGAACGGACGGATGGGCGGACAGTGCCATTCTATAAGATTGGTTGATTGGTTTGATTGAAGGTTAGCATCTCATTCAGCAGCGAGGCTAAATGAGAAGTGGAACTATACCTTAACGTGAGATCTGAACCTATATGCTCCCACCGGAAATCAAACCTGGGTCTTCTGCGCAAAAGCTGAGTACCTTAACCATATATCCAGCATGGACTTCTTGCTATTTTTATAGACCTCCTATTTTTATGCACAGCACAGTTTGAAACTCTTAAAATACTTACATTTATATCTCTTTTCCTTTTAAGAACACCACACTCGGCGTAACCTTACCTTTTTTGGCTCTAACCATTCCTAAAGTTGAAACAAGTACGTATAATTCCATTGCAGATCCGTAATGACTTGGAAAACTAATTTATTATTTGGCGAATAATAGTGTTACAAAAACTTTCACTTGAACTGATGCCGCAAACTTGTTAACAATGATGAAACAACTACTCTGTCAAGAGAATAGGTAAGTTAGTAATCATAGAACTTCAATTAAAATTAGTTTTTCGTTGTTCGAAACAAAAACTCAGAAAACAGAACTTTGATTATGTGTTCAAGGAAGTAAGTGGAAGATCGATTTTGAAGTTAACTCGTGTCTAGCAGTATCAGAAAATAGTTCAATCAATTTCTCAAGTCTTTGCACCAGGGCCGTAACTTGTGGGGGCAGGGGGAAACTGCCCCGCAGGGAAGCTTCCCATCGTTCGAGGGGGCCCATTTTAAGACAAACGATTCTAACATGAAATTATAAATAAAGCATCAAACAGATTCACTATATTACATAAACAAAAGAGTACACGAACGATAAATAAAACAAAAATGAGTCGTGGGCCCATTACGGTAAAAAAATGAAGTCTACTCTTAAGAATCCTAGAAATAATATTTATTCGTATGGCTTTCAGATTTGTCAATATTGTCCTCTTAATTAATTTGTCATGTATGGAACGTGCTCTGGGGCGTAAGTAAGGCACCGCGGAGTCCATAAAGAGTAAGAGAAAGATGGAAAGCTGGGCCCAAGAATGAGAAAAAACAACTTTTTTAGGGGGCCAAATACGCGTATTAATGCTTGCCCCCCTCAGAAAAAAATAAGCTACGACGCTGCTTTCCACAGGTCAAATAAAAAGTAATCGTAGACTGCGTTTTTTCTATAACTGTGAAGTATCATGCAAGTCTGAATCATACTATATTTGTCAGCAAACAAGCAGATATAGTTGGTAATGCAAATACTATAAGAAAAATTTCAAAATATAATTAAGCTTTAACAAAGAGACGTGTCCAGAGATGAAACACATACTAATTGATAGCTCTCATTAAGCGAAACAAAGTTATATGGTTTTGTGCAAATCTTCATGTATAATTTGGAGAAAGTTGGCTACAAAAAACAAGCTCGATGAACTGGGTGTCACGTGATCTGAGTTGAAAACATCTACTCTATCGAATTTTTATTCTGTAACACAACGAACTGGGGCCATTTCTGAAGTGGTTGATCACGAGTGATGCAAAACTGATAACTTCCGTAAACAAAATGTGAGAAAAAAATCTTGGTTGAAGCGAGGAGAAGTACCACAGTTTGTAGCGAAGTCCACACTGACGTTTTGGAATGTTATGCTGTGCGTTTGATGGTATTGAAAAGAAATCGTACATAAGGAGGTGCTATCATGTTCTGTCGACAATGCGTGCAGCTGCATCTAGCAATTCAAGTGATACGGGGCCGCGGTGGCTCAGTGGTAGAGCGTTCACCTCTGGTGCTTGGGGTCCCGGGTTCGATCCCAGCCCCCAAGTGAACTTTGTGGTGGACAAACACCGTGTGCATGGGTTTTCTCGGGGTTCTCCCGTTTCCACCCACTTTCTTCATTCCACCATTTCATTCATTACTCATCATCACCGTCTCCTTTAGCCTAACCGGCATAATTGTGGGACGTAAAACTCAAAGATTTCATTTCATTTTTCAAATGATACGACTGGAATTAAGGGTCTTTACTACAGCGAAATTCAACTACCGCTAATTTTATAGTTTTTCTCTGATATCTTCCAAACAAATAAAGATATTCGAAAAGCAGAAACGTAGTGAACTACACAATATGATTTTGCATGTGATACCTTTACCATAATTCACCAATATGCTTTTCGTATGACGCTATTTACACAAACCGCAAAAATGCTAAATCTATCTACAGTTGCAAATCGAAAGCAGATAGTTGAGTTGTGATGACGATATCACATGCAAACTCGTATTGTCTAGTTTACTACGTTTCTTCTTTTCGAATATTTTTATTTGTTTGGAATATATCACAGAAAAACTATAAAAATAGCGGTAGTTTAATTTCGCTGTAGTGAAGACCCTTAATCAACAGAATTGGTGTTGTATACTACGCCGACGAAACCAGACCGCATACATAATAAACCACTTGTTAGAAATTGCACTGAGAAAAATCCGTTAACCGTACAGCAGTATACTGTACAAAATATACGGAATCCTTATGCTTACTATTGAAATCTGCACGGAGCATACGCTATCCATATACTACGTATGCTCTGCCTTTTTCTCGCTCAGATGTTACATCATGCCTCTGCAGGATGTCTGACATCTAACACTCTTCTGATATGTTACATACGCCTTCTATCTATTATATACGTCCACCTGTATTTGAGATCCTGACCGCCTATATTGTTTCATACGGAAAGTACGTATAGATGGAACACTTATATGAAAAGTATTATAAAACATACTTTTTCAATTATACGTTTGCTACAGGGTTTTATATACTCATACTTTAAGTTTAAAAACTACAGGATTTATACATGTAACCTACGTTTTTACATATGCCACATTCTTTTCTTTTCCCTGTATAAGAGATCTTGGATAAAAGGCTTTAAGGTATTCGCCATATAACTCGGACCTAATGCTGTCAGACTATCATTTGTTTCGATCTCTGTAGGACTTTCTGAATGTGCTAAATTGCTTTCAAACCAGGGGTTACATTTTTTTTTAACCAGAAACCACAGAACATTATCCCGTTCTATAGTAACACGATTATGGTATTGCCGGGAAAATATCAGCAAATCATCTGAAAAAATGGTGTACATGTAATTTCATAATATTCTTTTCAAATCATAAGAAATGTACTCTCTATTTTGACCTCCAAAGGCTTTTAAACAACTCGCTAAAATTAATGCCAAAAGTATATTGAATATTAGCTATAGTTTTTATGTTTTGCAATGCACGAAATTTCACCAATTTAGTCACATGGAAAACAATTAAGAATATATCTCAATTACAATACTGCGTACCGATCATAAGCACTGCTTGTAATCTATCCAACAACGAAACAGGATCGGCAAATGATGAACTTCGAATAATCAGCCTGCATTGTGTATAAACAAATGTTGTTGGAGCCAATTAACAACTGGCGCGAACACAGAAGGTCGTTTATGATTGGTTCTGGAATTCCAATTTTGCTCGGTGTGACATCTCTTTCATGTTTCTATGTACTGACTCTTTATTTGTGCACTTTGGTTTAAAAGCTTAAGAGGATTTATTATCCTCTTTCCATCTGGAATTGGGATTTTTATTATTTTTTTTTTTTTAAAGTGTGAAACGAGAAATTTAATTTTAAATTTGCTTGCAATTGCATTGTGTAAAAAGGAAAACATATTAACACTTAACTCCTAGTTATGACATTGTTTTCGGCCAGTCTGCTGGACGCTAAATAAAAGTAACTTTGTTTTTCTTTTTTTATTTTCTTTGTTTTTCTTTTTTAATGGTGACAATATAGTAGTTATTTCGTATTGAAAGCATCATTACGCACTGCAATGAGCAGATATCCTAAAAGTTAGAATAAAATCATACTACGAAAATTTCACGCATAGTTTTGCTTTAATTTTAATTTTAGATTCAGATTCCTCCCATACTTTCTCGTACACTTTATTGTGTTTAAGTTCTATGTCCCACAGGTATGCCGTGTAGGCTCAAATAGACGGTGATGATGAGAAATAAATGAAACCCGCACGTCCTGCGTAAGCGCAGGGTACTATTTAAAGCGCTCTTTGATATTGGTCATTTTCGGTGATTTTTATATATCCCTCTCCCCTCCCATGTTGCGGGGCACGGCATGATAAAACATTATCCCAGGCCCGAATGTAATGTAGGTTGAATATTTGAACGAGATCGGTTGGCTGGTTCAAGAGTTAAATTCTATTTATTTTTATATTTTTAATCTTCCCTTCCCTCGCCCTCCTCTAGGTTCTACTGTCAAAATGAAAGCATTAAAAAAAAAAAAACTTTCTAGGCTCGAACGTCATCTATATTGAAAATTTGATAGAGATCGGTTAGGATCCTCAGTAAGTGGGATCCTCATTGGAGGATGTGAGCCCGAGCTCGAGTAAGCGCGAGTCTTAACAGGAATAGAAACGCCAGCTCCATTGAAGATAGTGCATAAGCACGTAAGCTGTACATGTAAACATTATGAATGATAAAGCGAAGATTTAAATAAAACTAAACGCAATAAGCACTACATACGGTGAACGTAATGTTTTGAGCGAATATTAATGGCAGAGAAAAGAGGAGACAATTAGGTTTAACGATGCTCTCTTGTTTTTCGGCTTCATCAAGTTACGGCGATAAAGATAGGTACGGACAAATCCTCTGTGTTATAACATCCTTGATTTGTTGCAATAATTCTCAAATTGCTTACAATGTAGACAAGTCGCTTTCTCGCAAGTAAACAAATGTTTATTGAACATATTTCGTTAAAAAAATCATGTTTATCATTCCAATAATTGATTGGTTTAGATTAGGAGTTCTCAGATTAGAAAAAAATGAAATGAAATCTTTGAGTTTAACGTCATACGGTTGTACCGGCTAGGCTAAAGGAGACGGTGATGGTAAGAAATGAATGAAATGGTGGAATGAAGAAAGTGGAAGAACCCCGAGGAAACCCACGCACACGGTGTTTATCCACTAGAAAGTTCACTTATCAGAGGCTGGGATTGAACCCGGGACCCCAAGCACCAGTGGTGAACACTCTACCACTGAGCCACCACGGCCCCTCGTTCTCAGATTGGAATTCGCCACCACTTAATATGAAGTAATTTAGCAAATAAATAAATTTAAGCATATTATCTGGTAGGTAAGAAATGACATTTTAGATGGCTCTTGTCTAGAAGATATGTTAAAATGGTATCATAGAGGTAACAAACTGAGAGAAGCTAGTTTGTAGTATTAAGTGTCAGCTATACCCGTTTATGCATGATACGACAGGCTTAAAGATTGCAGTATTTTTTAAAAACTATTTTAAATTAGTGTATGTGGTTATTTTCAAATCTGTCCTCTCCTCATGTTATTGATGACAAGCGGCAACCTGAGGAAGAAACACACTACACTGTCAGAAATAATGGTAAAGATAACCAAATAACCTATATATTATATGCTTTTATGTTTTATATTTGTAAGTTGCCTTGTAGATGAAACTAACACGCACTTAAAGCACTTGTCACAATATGGCTAAAATACTTGGACCAAGTTTAGTAATAAAAGTAATTAAAAGATAAAACCAGTTTCAGCCCAGAAGTGAAAAGACATAATTGGAACTTATTTATAAGTATTTACTATATTACTTTTCGCTGGTAATAAATTGTGTCGTTTAACGATTTCGAGGGATCATTAACGAAACGATAAGACAGCACATTATTTCCTACATAACTTGATCTTTTAAAAATGTTATATCCGGAATTATTAATAAATGAAATCAATTGAATCTACAAGTTAGGAGGATTAGAACTTATGTTTGCCGAAGAACCTGGGCCATATATTCCCAAATTTATTGGGTAAAGAATGAGAAGAAGTAAGAACCATGGAAATTAAACGTCTTATCGTGTTCCATCTTTCGGTGAATAGAATCTCACGGACCCCAATACTAGTTTCCTGGCGAGCCCTGTATTTTATTGAGGGTCGATGATGGGATTTATTGATTCCTGTTACATAGAACGTGAGAAAAGACGAAAAAGAAAAATCCTTCACGTCTTCTTTTTCCTCTCCTTTTTTCGCCTCATTCTGTCTCCAGCAGCTTCCCTCTCAATCTGTACGATCTGTAGGTTTGTTCACATCTTCATGAGAAAGGACCGGGGGCTGCCGAAGTTGCCCGAACTACAATTCTCCCAAAAACAGATTCGTGCATCTAGTAGAAGCATTGATCCAGTCGCAAAGAGTTCAGTGGTCGGTTAAGGAAATACGATAGGAGGAAAAGGAGGAGAGATAGGAAGCAGGATAAAAAAAAGTAGTAGGAGAAAGAGAAGAAAAGTGGAGAAAAAGTAGGCTAACATAAAAAAATAAAAGAACAGCCAATAGTCGAACTGATAAAGAAAGATGCTTTCTTCCTCTTGTGTGTGAGAGTATCTGTGTTTAGTGGAAAACAATCTTTAAAATCGGATCAACGAAATGATACAGTAGTTCTTTATTGAAGTTTCAGGTCTTACCTTTTCTTCTGCTTCTTGTGTTGTTATCACTAGCAAGTATTAGTTATTTCCTATCTTTTTTTCTCAGTTAATTCGAACACGATATTAGCTCAAGGAATCACAAGCAGCAGCTGCTTCAACCCGCAAAATCGTTTCTTTGGTTGTTAAATTGCTGTCCTATTCTGCAGTTTTATTTTATTTTTATTTTTCCTTTTTTTTAAAAAAATGTCATTGAATTGTCATTATTTTGAGTAAGGTTGCATCTGTACCGCAGGTTTGGCTAATAGAAGCGCGTTTAGTATTGCCAGATATTTAAGTGGTTAGAAAAAGACGAAGTTATTGATTCCGTTTCTATTAAACGACTTGAGTCAAGGATGTTGCAAAAAAGAGAATATGCCTATACAGCAAAATCGTGAACTCATACGTCACAGTTTCCACACTTCCACTCTGCCCACTCAGTCCAATAAGATTGTTATGTTTTGACTCAACATTCATAGCGGAAAGAAGAGTAGCCAATGAAACATGCTGATCCTCCGGTTTTTTGATGGGAGGGGCTTCATTGAGTTAATAGGATGAATATACATATGGGCAGATCCTTTATTTTATAACATCCTTGACTTGAGAACATACCATACCAAATAACTAATCTATTAAGATAATGGGTATGATTTACTGGCGAGGACACTGAAATTATTGTTAATACTATATACAGATTAGGATGATACGTAAAACACATGTTACATATGATAGATTATGTTTAGATATAAGAAAGTAGCATTTGAGGTAATCAAATAACTTTACATATACTGTACACACGGAAGATTTAGACCTCATGTACATAGTGGATAAAGCAGTGTTTCTCTACATAATTCAACCAAGTTTAGTAAGAAGTTTGTGTAAAATTTAGTTCTGTTTGTATAAGAAAGACAGACATTTAACAAATTAAAATAAAACGAAATTGAAAACAGACTCGTATCAGGAACAAAATAAAAAGAAATGAGACATTAATAGAAATTTAATTAATCATATCGATGAAAGTTCACTATCAAAAGGAGTATATACCTATCAAACTGGTATAAATAAAGAAGTCACACATAGCGTGCCTTTGAAGAAGGTACTAGATTTTCCAGAAGTCATGTTGGTAGAATTCACAGTCGTGTTTACTCTGGGGTGGAAAACAACAGGAAACTACTACTTCTTTTTTCCTATAATTTACTTACTAGGAATATGTCACAACAGTCTTTTATAGAACAAAATTTAGTTTGTGAATAAAATATCCCACATTTGGAACTCCTAGAGAGAAATGTTTAGCGAAAGACGATTTTTTTTGGGGGGGAGAAAGATAGAAACAATTTCGTAAAAAAAAATAATTGACTAGATTAACTGAAAAGTGCGCAATAGAAGATCTAAAGAAGATCAGGCTGGAATGAAAGGATCAAAGATTGATAAAAAAATTATATACGATACTTAAAAGAGAGTGAAATTTGATAAGTTTGATAGAGTTGTACCCTTTCACTAACTTCGATTAATAGTTTACCAAAAGATATACTGAAAAAGGCCCGCTAAAGAAATGGGTATTTTGATAGGAGATAAAATACCTAACTGTGTACTGTTTACAGTCAATATGCCTGTAGTTGCTGAACATAAAGAATAATAATAATATAACATGATTTGAAAATTAAAGAAAAGTTTAGAATAATGTTGAATGAAAATATGATTTTTCCCCCTCAACGTCCGTTCGAACGAAGCGGTTTGTATCAAATAATAAAAAGTAATATGGGTAAGAACAGAATAGCAGGCTAGTTTACGGTACCATGGTAATATTATTGGTGAAGGCAACAGGTTCAAACATGAAAAAAAAGTAAGGAAATGATTGCCTTTTCAACGCCTAGGCCAAGCTACTTAAGATAGAAACTTGAAATTAAAAAAAAAAAAAAAAAGAGTACATGGGATTTCGGACGTACAACACTATTAAGAGATAATCTTTGGAATTGCAACGTGGAAGGAGACAATAGGGTGTTTCAATTATTATAATAAAATGTCTCCGAATCTCTTAAAGGAAGAAGTAGAAAATTTTGTATTTGTTCTTGCCAGTTAAAGTAACTAAAAATTTGTTTCAGTTTTCTTTAATGTTCGAGCTAGGTTAGTAAGAGTTTTGTTTCTGAGATCAATAACGGAGTATATGTAGATTATATATTTAAGGCTTCTTCCTAGAGAGTAATAACTAATTTAGCAGTATTCTGACGAGAAGGATAACAACATATCACCTTGTATCTCATACGACGTAATTTTACAAAAGAAGACACCTCTTTCTTGAAATTAAATGACTCACTCGAAGGAAATCATGTGGAAGTGTTTGTACGATGATAGCGTGTTTCTCGTTTCTGTCAGTTTTTTGAGCTGAATACACAGATTATTAAACAAACCTCATATCGTAATATACGTTACTGTGTAATATCCGTTGATGCTGATGACAAGGGATTATTTTGCTATCAATCACGATAATTTTGTTTATGCACAATTCAACTAAGCTAAGATGAGAGTGTAATTTGTCAATCAACACTCCACAAGAAACTTCGTTATCTATCCCATTATTCAAATATTTAACAGATTTTTCTTCTTATAATCATTTTAATTTAAATGTTGTACAATCTTACTCTTCTGTCTTCGTAACTTACATCATCCAGTAAATGTATAATGAATCTAGGGATTCCAAGTAACTGAAGATGTTCCATGGAACGGTTTGTACTTTGTGTTGAACTTTGGTAAGATTTGCACTTCTTATTCTTTTTAAAGTTCAAGTTTCCTTAAGTTTTAAAACACATGCTTCACAGCATTTCCAAAGCTTGCAAATTTTTAACTCGTACTCTGATTACATAATAAGATAGAGTATTACTTCTAACATTAAAGTTGATGTCAGAATTCTTATTTACTAGCAGCACTAATCAGTGACACTACTGTAAAATACCTTATCAATTACGGCATGTTGAACTTTTAACAAATCATTTTCTAGAAATAGTGCCGTTTGGTAAAAGTTACGTATTTTTTTAAAAAAAATTAAAAAATGGTTTGTGAAAAGTTTACAAGAAGCTTTTCGGGTATTATCTGACCGATCTTCGAAATGCACTTATCCTATGAAAAATGTGCCACATCTACTGGTTGTATTCAATCGCACAACTAGCGTTATGGAGTCTTGTCCAACTTTGTAACTACCTCCACTTCTTCTTCCTGTCTGCGGGTTTTCAATAGGCCATAAGGGCTTTATTGTAAACTTTTTTTTTTCAGTAGTAGAGTAACTAAGAAATCCGTTAGGTGGCACCATGGCTATTTATATGTATTCATGTCATCACAGACAAGTAACAGGTTTCGATTACTTCACGATCTATGGCGTAGGTGGACACTTTCTGCACTCGATCTGTTCTGGTTTGTTCCGTACAAATGAAGAACGCTTTCCCGATATTTTGGGGAAAGGAAATAGATGGCAATGATCTTCAAGTTTTTGTTACCTTATGTACCTCCAACTTCCCTCATCTGGTATCAGACAGCAATTATTATTATTTTCTGTTGGAAAATTGAAGCATAATCCACTACCCGTTCTCATCTACAAATTTATGAACTTCAAAATTACCATTCTAAAAACTGGCTCATGAGTCAGTATAAGGAAGGAAAACGTAATCCACTAAACGATGTTATCTTCATATGTATGTCCTTCAATGTTATCATAGTAACAACTGGTTCATAGTGAAAAAGGAAAAAACAACCTCTTATCCATTACTATCAACAGATTTGTGGCCTTCAATGTCACCAGACTAACACTCTTTCGTTAGTCAGTGAGAAAGAAAAGCATATTTTGCCAGTCGTTGACATCTAAAGATTTATGGCCTTCAATGTCACCAGACTAACTACTAGTTCTTTAGTCAGTGACAAAAGGAACACAATCCACCACTCACTGTGATCTACAGATTTGTGGCACAATGTTATGAGGCCAACAACAGAATTATTAATCAGTGAAAAGGGAAGCACGATCCACCATCATTGTAATCTAAAATTGCTCGGCTTTCAATGCCACCAGATTAATAATTGATTTGTTAGTTAGTGTGAAGAGAGAGCACAATCCACCAGCCATTTCCATCTATATTTTTTTTGACCTTGAATGTCACCAGACTAACTATCCTTCAGTACTCAATGAGGAATGCAAGCACAATTTACTACCAATTGGCATCTACTGAATTGTGGCCTTTAATTTCACCAGACTAACAATTGGTTTATTAGTCAGTTAGTAAGGGAAGCTCAATCCACCGGCTGTTGTCATCAATGTCACTAGACTAATAACTGGTTCATTAGTTAGTTGGAAAGGAAAGCACAATTACCAACTATTGACACGAACAGGTTTGTGACATTCAGTACTACCAGACTAACAACTTGCACATTAATTTGAGAAAAGAGAATACAATCTACAGTAGTATCCATTATCATATATAGATTTGCGCTCTAAATGGATACCTTTTACAACCTCCACCAAGCCAACAGGGAAGGACCAAGTAAGATAACGAAACGGGAGTAAGATATGGCTGATTGTTGGACGTTGCTCACAAACCACCCCCTGCGATACACACACTGATTGACAAACTCTATCGTTCAATCATTGCGGAGCACCGAACTTTGAAACATATGTAGTGACATTGATGCTCCTGTAAAGTGTTAATTATGTAATGTGATTTGATTTCTCCAGATGGTGATCCTGAAATTTCAGGAAACTCAGTAGACAGTTCAGAAATCGTAATCTACGTCCCCCACGAACTACAGAAAGGTTGTCTGCTGTCATAGATTTCCACTATAGGACACCGTAAACTCTGAACACAAGTCATGCACCCAACCATCACTTATGAAGTTTCCTCAGTATTCTTACTCATTTGAGGATGAATTGAAGCTGTGCTTGGAGAAATTGAATTACACTGGACACTGATTGCATCTCGCTTCTCCTCAGTGTTTGAACAGTAGAGTCATTTCTATCAGTATGGTGTTGGGCAATATAAAATGAACGTTTCTGTTTTATCTATGTTAATTATCTCAGTTATCTTCCCGCTATTGTCTTCGCGGAAAGTGATTAAATACCCCTCGTAAATTTTGATCTGTTAATACATTGTTATTCATTCCAACAGTATATCTATTTGAAAAGTTGGTTATTTCCTCTGAAACACATTTTACGTCTATATGCCTATACAACATTGTAATTTGTAATATTTCATTCCTAGGGAAACAGATAGAATTGATATATTCTATTATTTTTATAATGTATTCTTTGCCTTTGGGCATATACTTACACTATGTAAAGTTGATTTCTTTAGCAAAAAAATATTTGCCTACTGACTATTTTAAACATACCCTACGGCTAACGGTTTTAGTTATATTATTTATTTAAGCTACTGTAGAATTCAAATTGAATCTCTCTCTCTCTCTCTCTCTCTCTCTCTCTCTCTCTCTCTCTCTCTCTCTCTGTGTGTGTGTGTGTGTGTGTGTGTGTATTTCATTCATTCGCTGCTTCTGTAACACAGTATATTTGAGTTGGAAAAATATCAGAGCGGATAAGATGTTGCGTAATTTTGCATTACTAAATGTCAATTTATATAAAAAAAGCTTGCTAAAGTTAAATGTTTTATTTTGTTAACATGAAGTTTGGCTTGTACGTAAAAGACACTGCGAGGCAATGAGTATTATGTCAACAGTATTACACTGTATTAGGAAATTATCCTAAAGCATGCTATTTTATATGAAAAAGTGTTTCGATTAATGCATGTATATGAATGTAATATATGCATTTAATCAGCATTAATAGTATTATTGCTAATAATTACATGTATAGCAATTTTACTGTTGCAAAATAGGAACATTGCACTGGATTAAAAGTGATTTGTCCCTTTCATTAACTTTTTAACTTGAACTGAAATTTATCTTATGCCTTGCACTGAAGAAAAGTCTGACTTGCTAGAGATAACCATTAGATATCCAGACGTCGCAGGATATCAGCTGAAACAGGTATGAATCATTCGTTGAAAGTGTTCAATATCAGTTAGGGGTTATACTTGACACCATGAAGCGGAAGTACATGCAAGTTGTTACAAGGATGCTGCTGATACAGACGTTATCAGAATGCTGTTGATGCAAATGGTAGACGTACGTAAAGGACATTGGGACGCGACGGGGAATGCATTCCTACTACTGTATGTTTCGCTTAAAAAAAAAAAACGAAACATCCGGACAGATTGACAGAGAACGCGAAAGGAGCACGGACAAGGAAAATGTAAACATTATTTATATTTCATGTAATTCTCAGGTGCAACGTCCTTAATGGCAGTAGCCTACAGACGGTTGCCTCTGCTCCTAAACTTTCCCGATGTTACCAGCATGGAACACAGCACTCTTCTAGCTGTGCTTGCGAGATTGTTCTTGACACCAGCCACAGATCACAATTTGATGTTTGCCTGTTGTCGAGTGTCTATTTGAACTACACAATTTTCTAGCAAATGCTTTAAACATTACTTATTTTCTTTCCAGTACCTCACTCCCTTACATAGTGTTTTGTAGTTTATCTCTTGTATAAAATGGTAACCTATAACTATTCGCTTCTTTGATTCTGTCATTGTAAGTTCTGTGGTACAGTGCGAGACCCTAGCGTTTGGGATTCCTCTTTCGATCCCAATACCAACTTATTTTTTCTTATCCCTACATAATTTTTTTATTTGGTATATGAATTAACTACATGGCATAGAAAAATCGATACTTGTATTTCCTCTATTTAAGATATTATATTGCATTGTAATTCTCACAAGTGATGAGTTGATGTAATATTATATAAGATTTTTCCCAATACATTGTTTGTCTCGTTCGTAAATTCTATTTGATATTAAAGTATAAATTCTGTAAAAGTTCATTTTCAAGTACGCCATTAGCTAATTTATATAAAAAAACACGTGGTCTGCATTTTGTCTTCTGGCACGTAAAGTACTACACTTAGATTCTTGTAATATTTTTTTATGTATGAAATATTATCTTTATATGAGGATTTCTTGTATTTCTTATAATATAGATATCGCCAAAACTTATTCTGTATCCTATGAATTTTCTTAATGTAACATTCATAATAAGGCTTCCACACTATCGAGGCATATTCTAGCTTGTTCTAAGAAAACTATTAAATAATGTTATTCAAGTTGAGTTGTTTACAAGTTCTTTAGAATTTCGCAATTAAATCCAAAAAGCCTTGTATACTTCATTAACATAGTTTTCGATATGTTGATGGTAAGTAAGTCTACTGCCTAAATTAATCCTAGATATGTTATATTAAGAGGTCTCTTGATTAACCCGTCATTCATTTTATACTCAAAGTAAAAAGAAGTATATTGCCTAGAGTAGATAACTGCAAAACATTCACTCACATTAAGTTAAGTTTGTTATTCAGCGACCAATCATAACATTTATTTAAGTTGTTCTGCAGCTCTAATCAATCTATATAATTAATTATTTTCTTGTATGTTTTAAGATCATCAGCAAATAAAAGACATTTTGAGAATTTTTATGGCACGTGGAAGATCATTTACAAATAACAGAAAAGTAGTGCTCTCAAATTTGAACCTTGTGGTATACCAGATTTAACTTCAAAGGTAGACTACATGATTTTGCGTGCCACATGTAACAAATTGTTTATTCCCATTTAGGTAAGAAGATACTTGCCTTAATAAGCGATAAGATAAACCAAAATTTGATAATTTCTGAAGTATAGTCATTATCATGCTGTTATTTATGCGTATGTGATGAAGTTTCTAGATCTTCAAAGTAGTCAGATTTAAAAAAAAAATATATTCCAATTATAACTTTTACATTATCTTTTAACATTTAATAGGATGCAGTGGCACCAATTGTCTTTTGAATTCTAATATATATTATTTTAATGACTGAATTTCTTGTAAGAATGTTGGTTAGCCTTTATTTTTAAACAACTGTAGAAATCCATACAAGAAAGTACTAGTATACAACGTAATTACGAGCCAAAATGATACTTTTTAAATGGGTTATTTTGCTTTCCTTTATCCTTTATCTCGAGACACCGGACAACTTTGTGAAAAAGGAGATAATTCCGTTAAAAATGGGACATCATGTTACCCTTCTTGTGATACCTTATTATTATCACTACACTAAAAACAACACTTCACAATACTGCTGAACTTGTTTAAATCAGTATTTCGGATTTAGTCATTTTCAGATGGTGTTTAGCCAGTAAAATTTAGTGTGGCTGTTATTGTGCTGCCAAAATGTCTTGAGCCGTGGCAAAAATGCGAACTAAAGCTCACACCCATGCGTTGAGCCAATAAGGGTTCAGCTATTGCTAAGCGATAGAAAGCGGATGGAATTCCTTCAGCCGATAGCAGCGCTTGCAACCGAGAACTAGGGATCAAGTCAATTTGGTATATCTTTAGCTATAGTTTATAGCTAATTTATTAGCTCAATATTGCAGGAAGACGTTTATTAAAAGCTCTTTGAAGATTGTCAAGATTTAACGTTTGTTGTGAGTCCAAAATTCACTCACTTTACCTATATAGTATGTAAAGAATCAGAGTTGGGCTATATCTTATTAACCATAGTATATTTGTTCGTTTTGTTATAGTATTATAACAAAAAGTTTGACGATGGAGTATTTCAGGATGAATTTCATCTTAACAAATGACGTACTTATCGTACAACATCAATTTTTATGTTTACAAAATAATATAGTTGATTTTATCGAAAACTACGCATGATGATTTAGATTTACCAAATAGCAAATAGATAGTTTATTTACGTAGCTTAATGAGATCTGTCAATTTTTATACGTCTCTTTTTTGGACTTTTAAAAAAAGCATTAGACACTAATAATATTGAAAAGTTAACAGTATTCAAATTATAGTGTGATTAACGTTTATGAAAACGTACCCGTTGTAATAGTTCCTTTCCAACTTATGATCTATTTCTCACTTCAACGAGCCTATTGAACGCTTGTTAACTGTTTCTCTTTTTCTGTAAACGCATTGCAACGTAAACAGAAGTTTAGCTTTTTTTCCAGTCCAGTAAATAAATAGTTCACACACAATTACCTTTTTTTCTCTCTCTCTCTCTCTTTCTTTTTTGCTTTTATCACCACACCAAATATTTTTGTTTACGGTTGAAACAGAATGTCTATATTGCTTGTTTACTCTTAAATTATAATTATCTATCTGCACTGCATATAATGTTTAAACCTATTTTATTAGACTCTCTGACAGTTAAAATGTTTTGGATAAAAGCTCAAACTGTCAAGAATGCCAAAGCCTTCATTTAGAAAGCAGGATGTGACCCGGCTTTAAAGGTTACATGATAAGCCTCTGTAATTGCTGTCCTATCCTATTTAACAATTTCACTATTTCGTTGTTTGCTTGTTGTTGATGTATGGAATATAAATTATCATGTACCATAGTAATGACAACATAATGTTTTTATAGTATTCAATTCGAGTAATTTCGTCTTAACATTAAAATGGTCGGATACCTGTCTTTCTTTACTAACCCATTAACTTACATATGGAATTATCTTTTTCCTTTCTTTAAAATGAACTGGAACTTTAATGGTTTGGGGTTTTTGATTTCTTCTTTAGGTCTACCGGTACTTAAATGTAATTGACTTACTGAAAAATAATTGTTGTGTTACAATCTCATTTAAGTTTAATATTTTAGATCACATTTAATTTAAGTGGTTTTATGTATGCATATGTAGCTCTAATGTGTTGGGAGAGACAGTACACGGGTTTGCTTCTTTCTCTCACATTTTTTATTACAAAAAGTTCTATACGAGTAATTTGCTACAGGTAAGTAGTTTCCTCTATAGAATACTTCTTTCTTTAAAACATTTGGACCTCCTGCCAGAAGCAGCACGGAAGTGAGTAAGATGGTGTCTCCTGCCCAGTGCAGCACGGAGACAAAAAGGAACCTCATGTTTAGTTCAGCGCGGAGATGATAAAAGAAACCGCCTACCCAGTGCAAGCGGAGATAGGTTGGGAAAGAAGAGCAGGTGTAAGATGACAGTGTCTCTGCTACCAGAGCACTGCAAAGAGAAAGGTAAGAATAATCGGCTGGAACTGATGTCTTCTAGGTCTCGGCGTGCTCTTTTATAGCAATCCTTTCGAGGGGAAGCTTGTGGAGGGGTTGTAGGAGTCATTCGTGATTCTCCGTGTCTTTCTTCGTACTTCTTCGTAAGGGGCTTTTGTCGGCTGCTTGACGACTCTCGTGGAGAAGCACATGTTGTTGTTTATAAATATGAAGAGATATTGCAATATAGAAAGGCGAGTCTTAATTCTTTCAATTTTTTCCTAATCAAACAGCTGGCGCGTGTATACGCCGTTATCAAGTTTAAGTGAGTCAACTTTAAGTTATAAACTCGCCCAAGGTGGAGTGTGGCAAGCGAACTGCTTAACACAACAGCGTAAGTTTATTCGGTCAGTTGTTAGCGACAGTGATGATGAGTGCTCAGCAACATATGATACGTGCACTGTTACTCTATGACTTCGAACTCTGGTATAACGCTGCGGCTGCAACCCAAAACTCTGTCATACAAAAAGGGAAGGTGTAGTGAATTACAGCATAACTCGTTGGTTTCAAAAATTTCGTGCGGGTTGTAAAAATGTTCGAAGACCAACTAAGGTCCGACAACCCAGGGTAACAAATTCTGAGGTCATACGACACGCCATTGAGAAAATCCGTTACCACCAGCATGTGACTATTATAAAACCAACTGACTATGTTCCAGTTCACTGAAGTGCGTCACTTTCACGAACTCTGAAAAACTATCAGGAATTGCCGCATTGTGCCATATGGTTTGACCCCAGCTCAGGCCCAGAGAAGTAGGTGTGTGCTGACAGCTATTTGCAAAACCCATGTGACGAGCGTTTTCTGAGTCAAATTGTCACAAGAAACGTAAACAAAGTGTTTCTATTAAATCCTAATGTGCAAAAATCGTGGTTGAGCAAGGAACAATTTCCAGAACCGGTCGGCAACCAGAGCCGTTTCGATCAGAAAGTCATGTTCTGTGTGTGGTGTAATTACGAGAGGATAATTCACTTGCAGCTCGTTCGTAATGGTAGTACTATCAATGTCGACCTTTATTCTAACGGTTTGGAGCGGACTATGGTGTACTACGTCAAAAATATCTTGCATTGGCAAACTGAAATTGCACCTTACTACAACAGTATATCGCAAAATCACACATGCAAAATAACACGTCAAAAATGCAGGAACTTCATAGCATCGATCTCATGACACACTCAGCATGTAGTCAGTTCTATTTGTGCCCGTTTGGCCTATTACCTGCTTCAGTCCATAGTGACTTCCTGAAACCACTCATTCATTACACAGGAGGAGGTGGAAACAATAGAAACTGACTTATTTATCTGTAAGGACAAAACGTGGTTTCGAAGTAAAATCGAGGAAATGACGGAAGGTGGCTGCAGACAGTCCAACACGAGGATCTATACTTGAAATTTCCGGAGTGCGTTGAGATATCAAATTTCTATAAATGGCAGTATGATCTTCGCGTTGATTGTCAACCATATATGTGATTGGATGTGATATTTACCCAAAGAATTTTTCGAACTAAATCCTTTTGAAGAAAGTAAAAATTTTAGTGAAATTTGTAACTTTATTAATAGATGTTAGAAATATATCATAATATGTTCAGAATATTTTATATTAATAGACTTCCGATGTGCATTTACATGTCCGATTCGTTCGGGTTATTATTGTTGTAGATGTCTTCAAAACGTCTATTTCTAGATATTTTAACTCTGTAGGATTTCTAGTTTGTATCAGTAAATAATAAATGTACTGAATGTTTTTGTTTAACATGTAGGTTTGAAATATGTAACAACCTCACGTAGTTACATGTAAAATATATACAACACTTTGTATTATGATAGTAACACTATTAATCCAGTGATATTACAGATTATTCAAACAATGTACGCTTGTCGACATTTACATCATACAACGGCATACATATTTCCCAGTTATTTCTCATAAATTGCCCATCCTACATTTTATATATATATATATATATATATATATATACTGGGTATATAAAAATTTGGTTGTCATAGCTCAACTCTGTTACGAAAGGATACGAAATACTGAAAAGACAGGAAATTTGTTAGAAACAGATTATTTTGAATCTAAAATGGTTGAATCCTTATAACAACGCCCACTGTATTGTCTTCACACTTTCAACATCGTCTCTTTCAATATCCAGGCTATTTGAGACGTTGAACCTAGAGCTTAACTTGAAATCCAAACCACAATAGCTCTTGCTGAGAATCGAATCGGTCTCCCACGCCAAAGGGGAGTACTCTAACCGCTTAGTCACGAGAGAGCTCAGCAATCTGTTTGAGGGAAGCGTAAAGACATACAAAAAAGATACGATGAAGATCACATTGTTATGGGAGGGAACCTAGAATACGTTGAATTCATTTCCCAACAATGCTGCATTTTAATGTAATGAGGGAACATTGGAAGATTCTGCTGAACCACGCTGCTTTTTCTTATCCTAGGCCGCCTTACCAGTATGGAGCCATGCGAGTGGCACCAGGTTGGATTCCCGGTGGAAACATTCGGTAAGAAATGTGTACAGGCTTTCTCGGCCAGCCATGCTGAGTGAGATTTTCCGGTTTTTTCTCATTTACACCAGGCAAAAGCCGGAATAGTACTTATACTGAAGCCGGAATAGGACTGATCCTTCCTTCCCTTTCCTCGGATAGTGTGATCGCAGATGGAAATCATCTCACATACCGTGACTGGCTAATATGGCCGTTGATGCCGAAAGCCCAGAAATATAATTCTTAATGCTTAATCCTAATCACTGTGGTGCCCAAAGGCTAATGCGATATGAAAAAATTCGACATTTTAGATTGAAAACCACCCATTTTTAACTATTTTCCTTTCTTTCCATCTTTTCGTATTCTTACTAATAACGGCGATGGCCTATGGCCCCAGACTTTTGATAACGTAATTTCTTTTAGAAAATGAAGGGGTATTTAACTAAACTTAAAGAAGAAATCAGAGATATAAAACCATTAAAATTGCAATTTATTTGAGTGCAACGAGATACTTCCCAGCAGAGCTCGAAAAATCCTCTACTGACCAAAGTGATAGTTCTGTAATCTAGGCTGACAATAATACAAATCCTACACTCTTCAGTGTTTTGGTGGGTAGCACGCTCGTCTTTGATATACGGAGTCCCGATTTGTTGTGAGATAATCTTGAAATTTAATTTTTCATGGTGGTTCAATTTCCACTTATCATATAGCCTCAGTACTGAAATGGGACACTAACTAACGAACTAACGAACCAAATAATACAAATTCAATTTGATATGCAGGCTTACAAGTTATCTCCTGTGTGAATTTTTACTGTACATAGTAGCAATGTATATGTTATATCCATGTATAGTTTTATTGAAAAATTCTTGGCCATCCACTTTACCTTAGATAGCCACGAAATTCCAACACTTTGCCTTTTAGGAAACATCTTAATTGACCAAAGAAAATCCGAACATGCTTGATTAATTTCGAACTGTAGGTAAGTGTACAGGATTTTTCAAAAAAGAGATAATTCGCTAGCATTTTTTGAAAGAAACTGTAGAAATTCTGTAGGGTGAGTGAGCACTCAAAGACCATTTTTTGTTTTTGATAGGATCAAAATCCATTAAATTTGGGTCATTCATATTAATTCTTTTCCAGGCTGAAGTAAGATGTATCCTAGTAATATTATTTCGATTGGGATTTTGTGAAGTTTTTCACAGTTGAATATCTCATTCTTGCCCAATGATACAAACAAAAAAGGGGATAAAGTACAAAATATTTTCTTAAGCATTGTACATTAGATTTCCACATCACCATAACCATGACATTTTACTTTGTAATTAGCCCGAAAAAAAAATAAGGTTCAAGGTAAATTGGAAACTTTGGAATGTATTTATTATTCCATATTATATTATATTATAAGTTGTCTTTAATCTATCTAAAGAGGTAAATGTAAGAGCTACTGACTGATATAATTTGAAGACCAACATAATAATAATAATAATAATAATAATAATAATAATAATAATAATAATAATAATAATAATAATAATAATAATAATAATAATAATAATAAAGGCTCCAAACTTGTATTTTCCGTCGCCATACCGATCTGGCGCCCGAGATCTTCTGCGTATAAACCAAACGTGATGTAAATTCCAAAGATGATGCAGGAACATAGGCGGCATTTTACGTCTTAAGAACAATACTACATAATTAAGTACGTATAATGGCCACTGATCCTGAGGCATGACGAGGAGATCTGAGACACAAAATTTGTTTGTATCAGCCAAAATGTAGATATATTTGCTTGGATATATCATATGTGACAAGGAAACACACACACCTGAGCTCCTTCTCCCTCCAAGTTATACAGAAGTTGACGCGAGCTGTACGCAGTACACTAATTTCAACGTCACTTCTTTGAAAACGTTCTTACTATATAATAAGGTTAGAATTTAGGGCTTCGAGAATTAAACAGAGAGACGTAACCGATAACGACAAAAAAGTATTTATCGTATATACTAGGGATAGCTAACGCATCGACTACCAAATAGTGAAAGGTAGCTCGCAGTGGTCAGTGTTATATTATCTGCACCAATAATTATTATAAGGGCCCGGATTTATATATAAAAACATATCTTTCTTTCTAAACACATACAAGCCCCAAACAAAGGTTGTTATCCCAATTAAGAGTCTGTAAGTGTAAGGTACAAATTTTATTTCACATAAAAATATATATTTTCTTAAACAAAAGTTGTGTAAATAAATATTTTGGACATTTTTGTAATAAATACATATTTTTCCGTTATTTTATTCTAAATTTCACAACGAATTGTTTTTTTTCTTTCTCTCGAACGAAATTAACACCAGGTAAACAATAGGCTATATGAATCTATCCATCGTATTTTCAAGTAATTTCCCACCGGCAGACACAGCGTCGTTATAAATACAAACCCTTTATCTTAAAGTGGACAAGTTAGTGCCATACGAGGGGGAAAAAATTCGTAAAACTGACAACTAGAATTGAACTTTTCAAAGAAACAAATCCCGATCTTTCACTTCCTCCAACACACGTAATCACGCGGTGGGGTACATGGCTTAATGCATTACTATATTATACGAAGAATTTTGAAGCATTTGTATCTGTAGAAACTAAACTAAATCCAGATAATGCTATCCATTGAAATTGTTCAAAATTTAGTAAATGACAGTGGCTTGAAATATGATTTGGCTTTCGTATCTGCCAATTTCGGTTTCTTGACTATAAAGAAACTAGAAACTACGAGAGATTTATTGAGAACTACGGTTAAAGAAGTACAGTGTGTTGAAAGAAAGAGGAATGTTCTTTCTGCTTCGAAAGTTGTAGTCGTAGGAGAAGGCGTTGTACCTTTGAAACAATATACCTTTGAACACCTGTGCTTTTCTCGAATTCAGAGCTATCTAGGTGCAGTGATTAAAATTAATTTGAAAGATTAAATAAAAAAAAACACTACAAACGCGTTTGGCTGTTGTTTACTGAGTGTTGTGTCGAGTAATGTTCCTTTTAATTTTTTCACCCCCAAAACAAAGATTTTTTGTAGTTACCTTTTGAGTTTTGTGCTCTTCGGTTTTCGCAACTTGTGATATTTATTTGTGCAAACTTGGGGTAGAATCATTGGTGAATACAGTAATAGTTTTAGTTTTAACTTCTGTTCAATATTTAAGCTAGTGGAGAACTTTTTTCGTAATGGTGACCCTCTTGTACTTATGAACATTAATGCATCGTGTACCTTTGAACAATAAATAATACTGTTTAAAGCTACACAATGTAAGTAGTTAAAACAATTGATATATTTATATAGATTAGGTTAGGATATAAAGTTATTAATTGTAATTTTAAGTAGTTTCTATATATTCGCTTATTATATAACATAATGTTAAGAGTTGTATATGCTCAACTTTATTGTTCACAAGCTTTTGTTAGAACTTCTCTTCAATTTTTAATTTAATTAATAAAATTTTAATTCTGGGGAGCTTTTTAGAGCTAAACCTTTTATTACAATTTATAATTGTTAATATTTGTAGCTTCTTTTTATATTATTGCCGCAGAATCATTGTAATTATCACTGTTCACAGGTACAAGAGGGTCTGTTCAATGGTACACGACCATAATGTACCTGTAAACAAAACGGATTTGTTCTTATTTTATTTTATAAAAGTTATTGTAATTATGTAACACGTTTAAAAATCATCCTATCTGATAGCAAAGAGATGACACTTCAAATGTACGACAAAAATTAGGGAAAAAGTGATGAATACTAGCACCAAAATATCGAAGACTCTAAAAGTGTTCACAGGTACAACGCCTTCCCCTAAGAAAAAAAATAAGGATTTGTTTGAGAAACACGTTGGCTATAAAGTCTTATGTAAAATATCTGAAGTATTGGAAGGTCAAAATACAAGTGAGGTTGATGGTGTGGATATTTGAGATATACCTATTTTCAAATAAGCGAGGTTAACATCGTGTGATGTAGAACATTCCTTTTTCTCAATAGAAGTCATTATTGCATGACAATAGCAGGTTTCATTATGAGAAACTTGGAAAAGATATTAGTAATTCACTGCAATCCCCATGAAATTTCATCTGATGAATAGGAGCTATAAATACCAGTATTTATTTTTCTTATCTTGAGCGTTTTCCCATAATTTTCTTTATTTTTTTGTTAAATATTTTTCAGTTTCTAGCAAATATTTTTCATTTTTTGACACATAAAAAATAAATAGTTTACAGTCTTTTAGCACATAAAAATCCGGGCCTTAATTATTATTGTCTTATGATTCTCCTTAGCGAGCTAATAAAAAGAAAAACACTGATTTCTCAGGCATAAATTAGGCTTAAAAATATAAAAGTTAGCCATCTCTGGTATATAGGATTGTTTTGCAAAATGAAATTATCCAGAAACCATCTTGTGGGAAGTATCTCTTGTGTTCACTATAGTTTTATGCGGGTAATTCTGTACGGAAATTGCTACAAGAAGGAA
Source organism: Thermobia domestica (assembly GCF_964235325.1). Classification (NCBI taxonomy): domain Eukaryota; kingdom Metazoa; phylum Arthropoda; class Insecta; order Zygentoma; family Lepismatidae; genus Thermobia; species Thermobia domestica. The sequence goes on from NC_137456.1 coordinate 91,604,422, forward strand.
GCATTTTACCAAAACAACTGACATGTCAGATATTTTAGAACACAACCTTCTTGAATATGGGAGACAAAGGCAAGAAAGAATTGCTCCGACACTGAAATGAAATATATGAAAGAGGAGAGTGATCAAAAGATTTTCTGAAGGCGATCATGATACCAATGGATAAAAAACCAAAGACAGAGAGATGTGGGGATTATAGAACTATTGGACTCACATAACGCATGCAGCAAAAATTTTGCTTCAAATACTGAACAGAAGCTTGTAGGGAAGAACAAATGAAACATTTTAGGAGGAACAGCTCGGGTCCAGGATATGTAAGGACACAAGAGAATTATTAAGGAATCAGTGAAAAATATATGGAAAAAGGGAAAGAGGTGTGTGTTGTATTTATTGATCTAGAAACGGATTTTGACGGCATGAATTGGGAATTTCTGAAGTTCTGAAGAAGGTTGAGTTGGAATGGAAAGATCGAAGACTCATAAGAAACTTATATATGAACCAAGAAGTAAGTGTTAGAATAGAGGAGGAAAAGACAAGAAAGAGTTCAATTGGAGGAACAGTTCGACAGAGATGCTGTCTTTTCCCAACATTGTTTAATACCTATTTCGAAGAGGTACTGAAGAAGAACCTTCATATTAAAGACTACATATTGGCAGGAAGTAGAATGCCTAGGTGTATACAGTTTGCAAATGATATGTTTTTTTCTTAGGGCATCTGAAAAAGGAATCAATAAGATGTTAGAAAACTTGAGGAGAGGTTATGAAGAATATGGGATAAAATTAAATGTAAGAAATTCAAAAGCCATGGTGATTGGAACGTAGAGATCGGTATACGCACAATATAGAAGTGGGAGGGGAAAAATAGTATACATTGTCAAATATAGAAGTAGCGGGGAGAAAATAGAACAGGCGACTAGTTTACAATACCTGGGTAATATTATTAGTGATAATATGAAGTGTGAACGTGAAATAAAAGCAATGGCGAAAGAAACCTTAGGAAGGAAAAAAAGTATATTTTGTGCGACATCGATTAAAGAATTGAGAAACATAAAATGCTTCGTGGGGAGTATTGTACTGTATTGGGCAGAAACATGAACATTACGCAAAGATGGCGAAAAATAATTAGAATGTTTCGAAATGTGGATGTGGATAAGAATGGAGAGAATTTGCTGGATCGACCGGAAAACGATTAACTGGGCGTTAGAAATGGTGAGCAGTAAAGAACATTTTTGATATTATTGAAAAAAGGAAGAGAAACTGGTTAGAACATTGGCCAAGAAGGAACTGTAACATGATGGAGGTGCTAGAGGGTATAGTGGCAGCAAAGGGAGGGAGGACACAGGGGTTACAATTTATGAATGGTATCAATACATCAAGATCGTACGTTAGCTAAGGACCATAGAGCATAGAAGCTTCTCAGTTGCGGCAAGTAACCTGCCAATAATGGCAGAATACCTGTGATTATATTGATGAAATAAATTCTCTAAAACGACGTTTCTCACGTAGGGGTCGCGAGAAAGTACATGGGGACGTATAAATATTAAGAGTTATTTTGATTTTTTTTTATTTTGATAGTCATATTTTTATTTCATTATTTACTATGAAACACTATTAGTCCTATTCCTATGTAAAGTTTACACAACATAAACCTGCAATAATCGAAAAGACTGGAAGTTACTTATGGGAATCACTAGCAAAAGGATGTGATAAAAGGGGGAGGGGTCGTGATATGAAATAGGTTGTTAAAGCCTGCTCTAAAGAATTGAGAACTTTAACCTATACTTTAATTTTTTTTTTTTTTTTTTTGCCTTTGGTGTAATCTTTAATAGATTAAATCATATTTCCAAGGCAGCAATTAGTCACTCCTGGTGCAGTAGATTCTACCGTTAATGCATTGTCTAAGATATTAATAAATCATAATTTGTAATGCTAAAATAGCACAGAGAACCTCGCAAAAGTAGGAAATATGTAAAGTAATGATGTGAAGAAACGTAAGCCAATTATTTCGCTTTTTATTTTATTACTAATTAAGACTTCTATTTCTTTTTCATTTCTTGAAAAGTTTTGACCATTCCTAACTGTGCTTCTTACTGCTCTCTCTGATCGTGAGTCAGTTCCCTCAATTTATGTTGAAGTGCTGAGTCAGTAACTCTGAAAACAACGGGAAAAAAGTTATTTCCAAGATATCTAAAAGCAAAAGAAATCGATATATGACGTAACTACTTGAGAGAAAACCACTTCAAGTTTCTTTAAAATACATATGTAGAACCATAAAATGAATTCTCATTAATTATTATTATTATTATTATTATTATTATTATTATTATTATTATTATTATTATTATTATTATTATTATTATTATTATTATTATTATTATTATGTACGAATTAAGGATTAACTAACCTGTACCATATTATCAAACAAGGATACGAATGAGTATTCATACATTTTTAAAATAGAATATATAGATCCGCTTGGATGCCAAAGTTGTTTAACTCCAAAATTGAATTTTTTTCAGGATAGGATTTTGAACTTCAGCATTTCATGTAAATTGCATCAAGAGAATGCTATTCACATGCTATTCACTATGAACATTAAACCAACTGAGAATGTTTCAAGAGGATTGCCAGTACGACATTTAAAAATAATTAATTTTTTTTATTATCTTCTACAAACTTTATGCCAATTGTTCTATGTGCTCTATTATTATACTTATTAAATAATTATTGTAATCTATTTATCTACTTATAATTTTGTTGAGTACTAAATTTTTTCCACATGTTTTGTTAAGGAGTTCTGTAAAACGTTCTACGATATGCTGTTTTACTAAGACACTCTCAAACTGGAGGGCTCAAAATTAGAAACAAAACCTCAAAATATCACCTCTCTATGACTTATGTTCCCGAGAAATGGCTCCTTAAATCTCCTGAAATCGGAACATTTTTTGGCAAATATCTGGGGAACGGCGGCCAGTTGGCCAGTGGTCACCGTCTACTATCTGGTACGAAAATGTTTACTATCCTCTTAGGTATTGATCAGCACCAATATCGTCTCTTTATGACTTACGGTTCCTGAGATATGGCTACTTAAATCGGAACATTTTTGGGCAATATCTCGGAAATGGAAAGAGTAACGCGAAAAATTCCATCACTTCTTTCAGATACTTTTTGATGTTCTGTCGAATGGAGGGCTCAATTTAAAAAAAAATCGCATACAACCGACACATACACATACACACACATGGGGCCGGGGTGGCTCAGTGGTAGAGCGTTCACCTCTGGTGCTTGGGGTCCCGGGTTCGATCCCAGCCCCCGCCAAGTGAACTTTGTGGTGGACAAACATCGTGTGCGTGGGTTTTCTCGGGGTTCTCCCGTTTCCTCCCACTTTCTTCATTCCACCATTTCATTCATCACTCATCATCACCGTCTCCTTTAGCCTAACCGGCATATCCGTGGGACGTAAAACTCAAAGATTTCATTTCATTTTACATACACACACACAGAGAGAGAGAGAGAGAGAGAGAGAGAGAGAGAGAGAGAGAGAGAGAGAGAGAGAGAGAGAGAGAGAGAGAGAGAGAGAGAGAGAGAGAGAGAGAGAGAGAGAGAGAGAGAGAGAGAGAGAGAGACAGAGTGGATTCAGTAACAAACTTCTGAACTTTCAGTAAGCCGTAGAAGATTTTTTTTTTTTTTAAAATAAGATATTGAACTTGATTGGGATCCAAGCGGTCCATATACGCATTAACCTCTTTTTACCTATATAATTACAGTCTAGTCTCTCGAGTACGTTTCTTCATATCAAAAGTGTAACCAATCCAGATTTAATGAAAATATGGTTGCGTATTTGTACGAGCAATATTATTTAATTATTTTTACTTTCAACAAAGAATTCAAGTTTTTATCTTTTGCCTCTGATGTGGAAGATTCGAGTTGGATCTCCTATGGAAATATTGTTGGCTGGAAACCCACTTTATACTGTTGATAACTGTCTCACATTGCTTTATTCTATAACTCTTTCAAGATCATGCGTAAAATTATTTTAAAAAGAAACACTTTTGTGCATATCTAATTAAGATGATATTACCCTAGTACCAAGAAAACTTTGGCCAATTGGCAAGTACTTGGCTTTTGGCTCCCTACGCTTGCACTTGAAACACATGCTTTCATACAATTTGCCTTTTGTTGTACTTGCAATGGATGTTTTAGACACTTCGCAGAGCGTCATAGCATCAATGGCCATTCATTGGATATTCACTTAACTTCACTTGTAAAACGATTGCGTCAAGCTTGAATGGAACAGTGAATGCAAGGTTGCCCCCATGTAACTTCGTTAATAGAATCCTGCTTCCGGCGTGCTTGCACGTTTTTCACTCAAATTGAATACAAGCTTGGCCGACTTGCAATTCAAGTTTACAGCAAGTGGTTTACAAGGTGTCTCTGCTACTAGGATAAAGACTATTCGTATATAGAAATAGTATTCATAATCTTTCATTATTGTTTCTGTATGTGTTTCGCTCTAGATATATATTTTTCTAACACGTAAATATAATATAATTGTATTATGAGAAGTGCGATTCAGGTTTCTAACGAAAAGTTATTACTAAACTAGAAGGAAACCAAGATGTACGTAATACAATATTGTCAAATGTTACAATCCAAAATATAATAACCTACAAACACCACAACTTATAAATGTTTGAATTTCTTTTTCTTCTACTAGTATAGGTAGGGACTAGGTACATTTGTGTATAGTTGCACCTAATCAGCAGTAATCAAAGTTGCAAAAGTGGTTTTACAATGTAGGCAGTGGGAAACAAACAAAAAGCATTCTGGTAGGTGGTTTTATGGCGTAATCATTGGGAAACAAAAGGTTAATGGGGCCTTAACATCAAACGAATAGAAACATCTGAAGATTAGTTATATCAACAGGGTGAAATCAGAAAATGTTTCCTCTTACTTTGAATTAACACACAATGTTAAATTGTTACACCCGTTTAATTTCTCACGTTAGAATACTATCCTTTCTTATTTAATTTGTTTGATTTCAATCTCAAAACTAGGCTACTCTAATCTAATCATCGTTAACCCCTTCAACACGATTTATTTTCTGAATTATGATAATTGAAGTATAACCTATAAAAGAATATTATTTTCACTTTTACCTTATACGGCTGGGAAACTCTCTTTTATTCATTTATTTATTACTCTATTCTACCCAATTTTAATGAATAGTATGTATATTCAAGTCTTACACATCCCTCACAGCAGAGTTGTATTTACACATAGGCTATAGATGGCCCATGGCCCATGGTGACATTTTTCTTCGAACTAGTTCTCTCTTCATACACCAGCTCTGGAATTTTCAGAATTAGTTAGTAACGAATCTGTATGTATAAGAATCAGCATATTCGTATGTTGAAATACAGTTGAATTTGTTTCTGTGCACGGTTCGAGCTGGCTCAGTGGGGTTCACCTCTGGTGTTGAGGATCCCGAATTCGATTCCAGCCAAGTGAACTTTGCGGTGAACAAACACCGTGTGTGTGGGTTTCCTCGGGGTTCTTCCGTTTCTTGCCACTTTCTTCATTCCATCATTTCATTCATTTCTCATCATCGTCTCCTTTAGCCTAGCCGGCATAATCGTGGGACGTAAAACTCAAAGTATTTTGTTTCTGTGCATCTTTGTTCCCAACAGCTCAGCAGAGCGTGCAGAGCTGAGCCCAACAGCTCAGCATATATAAAGATTATGACTATGTGATGGACACGTTCGCCTACAAGCACAAGGAAACATTCTTCAGCAGTGGTCTTATATTCGATGAGTCATCAACAATTAAATCTATTGATACGATTGAAAGTTATATATCATTCTATTTATTGTACAAGACTGTACTTTACTTTTTCACTTCCACTTAAATATTGATTATTATTCATTCCAATGTCTCAAGTTTCCTTCATTGGTTTATGCTGATATTGAGGGGGCGGTATTTTTAATGACTCGGAAGAGGACACAGTTTTTGTTTTGTGTTCAATTAGCTCACTTTTCAATGCCTATTTCCATATTGTATTACTTCACTCTTTCTCTTTTCGCTTTGGTTTCTGACCGAAACCATTTAATAACAAGAATTATTATTTTAAAAACTCCATAGACCATACAAGACGAAGTAAAGTACACAACAAGAGTGTATTCACCTAAAGACAACGCTGACGTCTGGAGTAAACTAAAGGAAAAAAGATAAACTTGCATACAATCTTTCAAATTGTATTAAACTATTAAAGAGAGTTACGTAAACACAACGAATATTCATTAATAATTTTTGGATCATATTCAACAGTTTTGTTAATATGACATATGCATATTTTTGAGACTGTTGTTTCTTCTTCATATGCTTTTATGTATTTTTATCTAGTTATATACCTTAACAGAACTCACTATTGCTTGTGTTATATTATCTATCTTCACATGAAAGGTAGATTTTAAACATACTATAGTAGGGCGTGTCGATTTTTTCATTTTTCAAATTCATCAAATGAGGGGTGCTAAAAAGTTGAGACCTGGCATTGCATTTTGAAGCATATATTTACAAATTCCATATAATGTTGTTTTGCTAGGTAAATATCAATCCAAAGTTTTTGTCATTTTTGTGCTTTTTTTACGAATTTACTTTTGTTATTCATAGATGGCGCCAGCGTTGTATTTCATTTATTGAGCAGAAATACATGCTTGTCAATATTAGTTTTATCCATTGCCACTTTGCTGAGTTACAATTTTAATATTATGTCAAATCTATATTCTACAATTATTAAACTAGATTTATTTTCAGTTTTCTCAAACACGTGCCAAAGTTCTCACAGTTATGTAGCCCTAGAGGAATAAAGTTGAAAACTTCAAATCCTAAAGTTTTTAGACAATGTTTGCAGATCTCTTTCATGTTAATGATTGTGACTTGAATGTCTACACTTCTTCAACTAGTCTTAATGTTAACATTGTGGTTTCTAAGACGAAAACAAGACGTAATACATTTACACATATGAATAATTTGATTGGAACCGGCAGAGAATTGTTACTCTCTGAACTTCCAACATTACGTGATGTTCTCAGATGTGGTTTACTGCTAAGGGAGCAAAGTATTAAAGACAACCAAAACTAATCTTTAGCCCGTCTTGCAAAAGACATTTACCCCGAAGTGATTGAGAAGTGTAAGAGAGCAAACAGTTCTTTCGTTGGTCCAGTGATAAATTCAGGAGTTACCATTCTAAATAAGATCCAGGAAAGTTGGAAGCAAGCAAAGAACAATTCTCTTGGGAGAGGAAAGTTAGATGTGAAGGAGTCCTTTGTTTCAAGACCTGACAACCTTTTTGACATTCTCATTTGGAAGTGTAGAATGGTTTTCTGCTTTGAATTAGGTTGCTTAAAACGCTGGTTGCAAATTAGACAATTTAGGCCAAAAAATTCAAATTAGTGAATATGGAGATAGAAGTAAAGGAAACATTTCAACAGTACAAAATGAAATCTCTCATAGTGGAAATGAGGAAGAAACACCTGATACTCAAAATAGAGATGATGGAAATTATGAATAAAAATTAGAAAATTCAAGCACGCATTCCACTAAGCAAAATATAATACTTTAAAAATACCTAATGTTGTCATACAGAGCATTAGGTATAGTGCCGTCTTACGTGCCACAGCTGCCATATATATTGGCCGCCCTTATGGATGCTGGTTTGGTCACCGGCAAAGACCAAAGGTTTGTGATTAATCACAATAAAGTGAAGAGACCACACAGAAAATAATCAAATCTATGGACCATGAATTTGATTAGTTTTGTCAGCAAGGTAAAATCGACTGCATCTTCCTTGACGGCGTGAAGATATTACAATCGTTATACTTGTAGCAGAAAATTCATATCACCAGTTCACCGGGATTATAAAAGAACAACACTGTTCTGTTTGCAGCGAGTCAGGTGGAAGCTACCTTTATCATTTCACTCCTCAGAAAGAGTGACAATAAAAAACAAGTTGATTGCTGATAATCTTGTAGATTTTATGAAGGAAAAATACATTGATAAAAGCTTGCAAGCAATTGGAGGTGATTCTGCTAACACACTGGTCAACACTGGTTAGGAAGGTGAGACTATGATTAGGTAGAAGTTAAACTCGATCGTAAGCTAAATTGGTTAGCGTGTGCTCTTCACACCAAAGTTACCTTTGCGACACTTAATCACAACACTGGATGGCAGAACTTTGTCGAGCAATCAGTGGAAAGGTACTATTGGTAATATGCTAGATGCAGTTACTGAACTTTATATCGATCCCTCATTCCAAACACTCCCAATTGGAGATCCTCTTATTGCGCTAAGTGAAAATATTGTAAAAGATTTATCTACAGATCAATCATACGGATATCGGATTACACAGGCTATTCACTCTGGAAAACTTCCACGGGATCTGGCGCTTCTTAAAATTGGTCCAGTCAGTCATTCAAGATGGTTGACCACGGCAAATAAACTATGTCGTTTGTGGGTTTCTAAACACACGGCAAAGATATCTTAAATCTTAGTGGATAGTGGGATACATTGTTGGTGTCTATTACCCATGCTGGTTCAACATCAAAGTCAAGCACTGCTGGGTGGAAGGGCCACATCACATCTTGTTTCAACTGTAGCGACTTAAAATGCAGAAGATCGTTGTAGATGCTGTACTTCCAATGATCTGGCGCTCAGCGTGGTATGCATTCAGTGAAATTGTAATCCAGTGCTCGGATGACATTGAGGAAAGAAAAGCTGGTGTTTAAAAGATACTTGACAGATGAGGCAGCACAAGGAAATCTCTCTGTACGTCCGAGGGAAACACCTGCTATCAACGCCGATGACTCGTCCCTGCTAGAGATGATCGACTGGTCTGAAGGTGTTTATGAACCTTCCTCGACATGCAAACTTTCAACAGTAGGCGTAAAGAAGTTTGTAGACGTTTCCATTAAACTACTACAATGGCCATGTCACGCTCAATCTATAGAAAGATGTGTGAAACAAGTTACAAGTTATAGATGCAACAGGAAAAGTCTATACACATGAGAAACGTGAAAGGTAGCAGAGTTCAAATGAAATTTTTGAGTTTTACGTCCCACGATTATGCCGGTTAGGCTAAAGAAGATGGTGATGATGAATAATGAATGAAATGGTGGAATGAAGAAAATGAGAGGAAACGGGAGAACCCCGAGGAAAGCCACGCACACGATGTTTGTCTACCACAAAGTACACTTGGCGGGGCTGGGATCGAACCGGGAACCCCAAGCACCAAAGGTGAAAGCTCTACCACTGAGCCACCGCGGCCCATACATCAGAGTTCAAGAAGCAAGTCGACTGATGATGTGAAAAAATGAATCAAAACAGGATTTAATGAAACTTGTTTTGTGAATAACTTCTGCGTTAATAGTATTGTTTACTTATTACTGTTTCTTGAATACAGTTGTATTAAGTAAAACAAGGACAGCTTTATCACAAAATGTAACCCAAATATACCATATATATATATATATATATATATATATATATATATATATATATATATATATATATTAAGAGTAGAGTAGCAAGTAAGAAGTGTATGATGCTCCACTTACAAAATAATTCATTACAATTGAAAATTAGTCGTTTGTAGTATGTCAATGTGGTTGAGTGAAGTGTTTTAAAAATCAATGAAAAATGCGTTTCTCCAGATTCGTAACAGAAGTTACACACCTCAAACATGAAGAATGTTACATGTTTTGCGACAATAATTATAAAATATAATAGCACGTAATCAAACTAATGCTTTCTTTCTGTTCGTAGTAACTGCAATGCAACAATATAAAGTTTAAATACAGTATTTAAGTACGTAAATCTGTGTGTCCATAAATTTCATTGAGTGTTTTTTCAAAGTATTGGTTATATACTCTTTCTTATTGTACCTCTAGCTTGTATCAATATGTTTGTCATTAATAAAATTTTTTATACGGAAAAATAATTTATTTTATAGCATCACATGGCATTTTCGAAAGTATTTCAGTATTAAATTCCGAAAATTGCTCTTGTGCTATATTCAAATCTTGATTTACCTAGCTAGAATTTCTTTAATCACAAAACTAAGTGCGGATTTGAATTTCTCATACCTAATAGCATATTTTTAAGACCCCTCATTATGAAAAATAGCAAAAAGTGTATTTCACCCTCAAAAATGACACGCCCTAATACTATAGTCCATATAAAATATAGCTAAATGCACAATATCTTACTATTGAAGGCACAACTTATCCGTTATTGTGTCAGAAAACAGGAGAAACAGATGTTTTAATAGAAATTCTGAAATTAGTTGTAATCTATGCACGTATATTTATATAAATTTGTGGAAGATATGCAAAACTGAATTTTCGCAACTTAGGATCCGTGGAAATTGAATTTTTGTTAGTATATAGAATACAGTATATACTGTATATACAATACAGTAAATAGTTTTAAGAGTCTTGTAGTTTTAAGTTATTTTTTGTTCTATTGGTTTGTTTTAAGAGAAATCTCTATAAATAAAAATGAAAGTTAGTTGGATTGTAATCCCGTCACAGTAAAAACGGTTGAAAAGTATTACATGAATTTTTGAAAATATAGATTACGTACCTATTGTAACTCCCCTATCCAGGCCCAATCACTGCAACGCGGGAAATACGTCGAACGATCTAGCCAACAAAAAGGGCTTTGCGCGGACCAGATACATGCTTAAGAATTACTGGTGGAATGAAAATCCGGAGGTTTGGCAATATGGCAAAATCACAATAAAGCAGTATAAATTCAATAAGAAACACAACAAATCAGATTTATAATGTTATTTACAATTAATAATACAGATTCAAAAAAATTCTTCTTCTTCCTGGTAAACTTTAGTCAAAAAAATTAATTTTTGTAAAAAAATTAATTGTATAGAAAAAATTATGTCAATTCCTTCTTGGATGAAATTTCAATTATCATTGGATACAATGCACACAAAGGCCAATCCAGGACCTCTCTCATTAAAGGGAACAAAATTCCAGATTCAGTTTACAGACGTCGGAGGCCAGTCTAGGACCTCTTCCATTAAATGCAACAAATCCAGATTATCCACTAACGTTTGAGGCCAATCCAGGACCTCACCTTCTTCAGACCTAAATTTTACCTATTAAAGCTTCTGAACTATCAAGTTTAATTTATTTCTACCTTTTTTAGTAAAGATTTCCTTCCTGTATTTGTACTCTCTGATCAAGTCAAGAAATTATTAAAGCAGCTAATATTCCAACAAATAAATTAATAGCTTCCTTAAATCCAGAAAAAAATATCGTTTTCAATAATTATATTACTTATATTCCGATGCCTGAGACTCGGTTATTAATTTCCAAACAAGTTATTTCCTCTCTAATTATTTTTAATCAAAAAATTTTAATGTTTTCTTTAACTTCACGCGTAATAATTCCAAGAAAATAATTTTTGAAATTGCAGATTCTGGTGACCAAACCTGAAAAAGACAACATTCATATAACTGAGGTTTTGGGTCCAAACCCTCCACCTCGCTTCCCCTGGATTTTCAGTTGGAACAGGGACAACCGTAATGAATCCTTATTCTTTGAGAATTAAGCAAGCCAATTACTCTCAATTTTGGAGGCAATAACACAACCCAAACAAGACGTCACAAACATTGGACTTAAACAGGAACTAACTTAGTACAAAGTTTTAACACTCACCTCATTTTTTCATTAGTAATATATTACCTCTCTGGAATAATTCCTGGCTTCAATCGACTTTGGACTACTCCATGCAAACAAGAATAATTTCCATTTGTGAGGAGAAAATAGCATAAAGAGAAATCACCGGGCCTGGGGACCACCGGAGTCCGAAATCCGATCCACTTAATATCCCAAGAGGGAAAAGAATTAGTTACCTCTCATGCATACAGTTCCATTACTAATTAAAAAAAATAATATTTTTACACATCACTCAAAAAAATATTATATTTCGTCAAACCACTCTAGGGCAAAAACTGCTATAACAAACAAACAGCAATTAACAGAAGCACACGAAAAATTGCTTACTTCTCACAATTCCAATACGTAATATATTAACTCGAAGAACACTTCACTCCTCATAGCACAAATTATTCTTGTTTTGCACTGTTCTTCAAATAATAACAATATTTCGTCGAAAAATCGAATAATCTTTATCAACTGACTGGATTCCTATTTCACTGCAACTCCATTTTGACAAGCATGGAAAGCGAGACCACATAGAAACATGCAAGCACACATAGCGAGGTCACAAGCAATCCAACAAGTACAAAATTCGTAACGAGCACAGCAATCCTTAGCCATGATCCGATCCACAGGGCAGCTTCCTTCCAAGTTACCACACAAAGGTGGGAGCTTGGAGAAGTCAGCTGCGGTCATGCGCAAAGAAACAAAGGTCACCACTAGTAATCCTAACTCGACCGTAAGGTCGCACGGGAGAAAGGAAATCTTTTTACATTTTATATTTTTTCTTTTTTTTGGTAAGCCTTGATAATGTAAATTAACAGTAGTTAATTTCCTTAGTGTTTTAAATACATAATACAAACAGCAACAAAGAATATTACTTTTTTTTGAAAAGTGTAACGGTACGTTACAAACTCGGAAGCCAGGAAAAAGAAAAATTCTGACTCCGGAATTTTTCGTCAAATCACTCCTCCTCTGGCAAGCTACGAAACATAAAAGAGACATTATATTTATTCATATTTACATATTGACATACATATCTTAAAATATATAACTCATTCAAGTTTTAATTATACACAATTTATGATTCAATTAATTTTAACAATATTAAATTCATATTAAATCTGACTTTCACTAGGAATAACTAGCTATAACTAACATATATAATTTGATTAATATGAATGACTTTCACTCCATTAAATAAATAAAATTTTGATTACTATGGCCATAGTAATTAAAATAATAATTTAATCAAATATATTTACAATTGACACTTAGTAACAATAGAATATGACAAAATAACATTTAGCAAACATGGAAAATTTACAAATAACAAATATCTGATTAAGACTATCAATATCTATTTTTCTTCAAAGGATAAGCAAGGAGCCAAAGAAGTCAATTTAACTCAAAAAAATATTAAGGTCTTCGAGATCTATAGATCTTAACTTCCAAAACGTGAGATCTATGGTAGGTTTCTGCTGCATCTGCTTCATCAGATAACAAAATGGTATTGGGAGTCAAAAATCTTCTAATAACAAAGGGACCTACCCATTTTTTAGCCAGAGATTTTGTAAATTTATCCTTTAGGGATGATTTCGCATGGGACTTCACCAGAACCTTGTCTCCAACATTCAACGTGACAGGATTTCTCCGACGCTTCATTAGCAATCGACGTTTTTGCCAACTCTTCTCTAAATTTTCCATTGCATGTTTCCACATTTCTGCTGAACTTTTACCACCAAAATCAGAATCTACAATGTCCCATCGATTTTCTAACGGTGTAGTGTACGGACGTCCATAAAATATTTCGAATGGCGACATCTTCAATCCTTCATGCTCACTGATGTTTAGGGTGAATTGCAATCTTGGAATGAAATTTGACCAGAGTTTTTGATTTCCAGATATATAAAAGCGTAACGCAGCATTCAAGGTTTTGATGAAGCGCTCCGCTACATTTCCCCCAGGGTGATACGGGCTCAAGCGAATATGTTTGATTCCTAGCCCAAATAAAAATCTCTTGAAGGTCTCAGACACAAAAATGGATGCGTTATCAGTCGAAATGGCTTCCGGAACCCCAATTCGGCTGAATATGTCCATCAATTTATTGGCTACCAAATTTGAAGAGATATTTCGTAATTTTTCAATTACAATATATCTACTAGCATTGTCTACACCAATTAATATGTACTTGAAACCATTTGAATTGGGAAGAGCTCCTACTATATCATACATCCAGTGTGCATTTACACGATTACTATATTCAGAAGCTAAGTAACCCATCTTACGCCTGTTTGATTCCTTCATCTTCTGGCAAACGTCACATGTTGAAACAAACTCTTTAACTTCTTCCTTCATCTTCTCCCACGTGAATTTTCGCATCAGTTTTCTTAACGTTCTATATGTTCCAGAATGTCCACCCACCAGATTATCATTGTGGTGATATTCTATGAGAACTCTTCGTGATCTTTTCGGAATTACTATTTTAAATGGATTAAGAGCAGATTTTGTCCTTTTCATAAGAATCTTATTATTCAAATGATACCCTACTACTTGTTCTCCTTTTTCGTTCTTCTCAATAATCATCTTCAGTTCTTCATCCTCCCTTTGTAGTTTGTCCAACGAATTCTCCACTATTGGTAATTTCCAATAGTTCGCAGCTCTCATATTTCCTTTGAACACAGCCAGGCCAACAGGTCCATCAATAATATTGAATTCGAATGGATCATACATCCTCGTTAAGAAATCTGCTACGGTATTGTCGGCTGATCTAACATGTTTAACTTTAAATGAAAATTGGCATAAAGTTTCAACCAAAGGTCCGTATTTCAACAGTCTCTTACTATTTCCCAGGATCCATGTCAAAGCTTTGTTATCGGTCAGGACTTCAAATTCATTTACAAGATAATGCTTGTACCTGGATATCGTTTTCACAAGACTGATAAACTCGATTTCGTAAATGCTTCTATGCCTGTCAGCCTCTGACAGGCGTTTACTGAAATAGGCGACAGGTACCAAGTTCCCTTTATCGTTTTCTTGTGACACGCATCCAGCTACGCTTTTCCCTGATCCGTCGACATTAACAACAAAGCGCTTGTTTAAGTCCGGAATTTTTAAAACAACATTTTCTATCAAGATGTTCTTCAATTTATCAAGAATTCGCTCATGCTCTTGTTTCCATTCAAATTTTACCTTTGGTGATTTCAATGCACTTAATGGCCCCATCAACTCCTGAAATTCGGACGCGAATTTTGAATAGTAGTTGAATAAACCTAAAATTTTCATCAACCCTCTTCTATTTCTTGGCGGAGGGATGTTACGAATCGCAGAAACTCTACTGGGGTCGATTTCCATTTGATCTCCCTCAATTAAATAACCCAAATAGTTTATCTTTTTTATAAAAGAAATGACATTTATCAGGTGACACTGTAATGTTGAATTCTTGAAATCTTTGTAATACCTTTTCCACTAGAATCATGTGTTCTGATAAACTACGTGACGCTATTAAAACATCATCAAAAAATAGTTTTACACCATCATCTATCATGTCACCAAGTACCTTCTCCATAGCCCGAGACAAAATATTACTACCTGTCTTTATCCCGACTGGTAACCGCGTATAACGATAACAGCCTTTAGGAGTAACTATGGTAGTTATATCCCTTGACTCTTTATCCAGTAAGCACTGGAAATATGCTCGACGCAAGTCAATTTTTGTGTATACGGTCTTATCTGCAAGCCCCGTGAGACATTCCTCTAAATTAGGTGAAGGAAAAACATCATTAACAGTAAGTGAATTCGCCCTAATGTAATTTCCTACAATTCTATGCGTATTGTTCTTGTTTCGCACCAAAAAACAACTACTTGCGAAATTTGAATGATCAATCTCCTCAATTATTCCCTCGTCTAGTAACTCCTGAATTTGTTCATAGAAAATTCGTTCTTTGCCCTTTGGTATCGGAAAAGGTGTATCTTTAAATGGCTTGTGTTCTTTCAAATATAATCTAGCAACAAAATTCTTAATACACCCAACTTTATCAGTTATTACATCCTTATACCTCTCCTTCAAAGAATCAATGAAAGCCATGATCTCCGGCTCGGTGAATTTCCAAGAATCATTTTCAATAATTTGGTTTTTAACCTGTATATGTTTATGGTCTTTCACCTGTACAGGAGTCTGTTCCTTTCCATCACTAGATTGTCTACTATCCTCATCAATGTACTTCTTATTTCGTTTAATAAGTTTATGAAAGTTCTCAGCTTGATCCAGGTCGATATCCGACGCCACTGAATCACTTTCACTTTTGGATGCACAACTTTGTTTTGTACTAGCGGCTAATCCATCACTCCTCTTAAGATCTTCTGCACAATTCACCAATTTGATTTCCGATACATTAATGACCTTCTTCCGGGAATCACGTGTTTTCCGACGTTTCTTTCTTGATTTAGGTTTATTTGCATCTTCAACAGTCTTTCCATCTTCAATCATCTCCTTAGAATTTAAGTTGTTGTCGCAACCCAAAGATTCTTCCTTGTTGTCAATAGCTAAACTATTAGATGATGTCAGTCCAACCACACATGGTAGATTCACACTGTCTGTCGCACTGGACTCCTTAACCTTGGACGGTTTCATAGTCTTTAATTTGGTTTGTTTCTTGTCGACACCTTCCAAGGACATTTCACTTGCACCACCTCCATAATTTCCTGAATTATCAATTACTGATCCACAATCTATTCTTCGGGTAAGTCCATCAGTCTCCGAACATCTTGGTTCTTGAACTCCTAAGTCATCTGTCTTAATAGGTAGCCTTTGATCACCACTACTTCGAAGAGCTCCTTCACATCTCACCTCAATTGAATTCTCAGGTAGA
The DNA here is from genome assembly GCF_964235325.1 of Thermobia domestica. Taxonomy (NCBI): domain Eukaryota; kingdom Metazoa; phylum Arthropoda; class Insecta; order Zygentoma; family Lepismatidae; genus Thermobia; species Thermobia domestica. The sequence continues at coordinate 91,621,027 of NC_137456.1, forward strand.
TCAGCCTTGACTTCAGAATCAATCAAAGATCTAAGTTCCTTTAACTGCATTACACTCGGTGCACTTATTTCAAGCATCTTTAATTCAATGTCCCGATAGTCCAATTCACATTGAACCGCTGCATGACTATACCTAGAAACAAACCCAACCTCGCATATAAATAATGACGCCATGAATCCAGATAAAACTCCTAAATCCGCCTTTTCAGCAAGTGAATTCCCAAAAGATTTTTGGTCCTCAACGTTCTTTATATCCTTTAACTTACCGTTTGGTTGAACCAATCTCTTGTAGTTTAACTTCAATCTTTTTAGTCCACCACGCAAATTTAAGCAATTCCTAAAGTAGTCAATAACCGAGTTCGTCGATCTCAAAAACGGTGTACCCAGTAAACACGAACAGGGTAACTCTTTAACCACCTTAAACCATACCCTCTCAAAATGACCTGAGAGATTTACGTTCACTAGAATTTCCATGTTCGTATAAAAATTAAGTCCTGATGGTGCATTAACCAACTTCTCTGGAGTAGATTTAATAAATCTCTCCAACCCACAAGCTTGAACCAAGTCTAAACGTATTATATTAAAACTTGAGCCACCATCAATACAAATATCGGACGAACGTCCATGAATCCTCCCAACTACAAAAGAAGCCACAGTGTCAGACATCTCACATGGAATGGTTATTGGTGAATTCTTAATTTTTTTCGAATGATCAGACTTTTCAAAACGATCCTTGTATATTCCTCGAGCCTGAGACCTAACCTTCATCTGATTCTGAACATCAAATGAATTAGGTTGATCCAAATTTACATCAGTATTTTGTTTTCCAGATTTTTCAAAACTTTTGGAATAACGAACATCAGGATTTTGGTTAAACATTACTAAATTCGATTTCCTTCTAGAAATGCCCATCTCCTTATTATATTCCGTCTGATTTCTAAATTCTAAATCATGCCTTTCAGCAATTTCCAATAACTCTAACCTAGACACTGGAACATAATTATTTAACATTTTAAATTTATGATTCGGGTTCATCCCACTAATCATTACATTAACCATGTCGGACTCATTTACCCCGAATTGCAAAATATTCATAGCAATAAATACTGATTTGACATACTGATAAACCGATTCTGACAATCGCTGACGCCTATATATTTTCTCAGAAATAAATTGATGTAAACAAACTGGGGTAATAAACAGACCCACAAGCCTGCCTCTTAATTCGCTCCAACTCATTTGATTATTTAAGGCAAATAATATTTCTTTCAAAAAAGCTCCTTGACACTTTCCAATTAACAATGACAGAATCATATTAAGAGAGTAACTAGTGTCTAGTAAAGTCTCTTCAATTTTGGACAAAATGTCAAATACAAGTACGCTATCGCTACCATCGGTTAACTTGACATCCTTAAATTTACATTCAAGAAAGTCGTTCGTTCTCTTAAAGGTATATTTCAACAAAAGATTATGTTCGAAATGCGAGTCTTCATTAATATTACCAAGAGTTGGCAACCCTGCATTTACATCACCCCGTAACGGAGGTTCTCTAGTGTAATATAAATGCCTATTATTATGACTTAACCTAGGTGTTAAATTTCTCATCAAAGAAACTCGCCTATAATAATCTCTCAAATTTAGATAACCAGATGGCGATGATAATCTATAAGGCTCTGACGATCTAAATTCAGATGGAACACATCGACCTAATTGTCCTGAATTATCAAAGGGCTCATTAAAATTCACCTGTCTGTGATCACGAGCAGTTTCATTTACACTGCCGACATTAGCTAATCTACTAAAATTATTATCAAAATTCTGAGGGCTCACTCCAGATTCTAAATCTACATTCAAGGTTGATGAGCGTCTTCTAGCAAAGCTATCATAAATGGGTGGGGTCAAAGACATATTCACCTGACAACAGTCAGACCTAGTTTCAAGGTCCATAAAACCGGAACGGTCAAGGGTTACAAATTCTAAATTCTGTTCAGGAATGTCAATAGATACATAATCCCTTGGACTACGCATGATATTCAATAATAGATAAATAAATATTACTTCAAATATTTAACAACCAATTATCATCACATATGTACCCACTAACTACTGACACTACAGTCGAACCAAACATAAGATCAAATGGAATCAACCTAACAACCACCTTCCTTGCTTACCTTTGCTAATAATGAAAATTTATTACAAGCTTCTTCTTCTTCTTTTTTTTATCAAATCACAAAGTCTGTATTACTTAAACTGATGAATTTTCATATATCGAAAAAAGTTAATATTAAATTCAAAATTTATTATGACAACGCTAATAACTATATTAACCACAAATTAGACGCGTAATATAATTAAACTCTATATTTATATAACCAGACTTAAACAACACAAAGTTATTTTTTAAACTTGGAACAACACAAAAGTTATTTTGAGAACTTGGAACAACACAAAAGTTGTTTTGGAACTTGGAACAACACAAAAGTTGTTTTGGAACTTGGAACAACACAAAAGTTGTTTTGGAACTTGGAAGGAAGCCACAGATGTAACGCCCCTATCCAGGCCCAATCACTGCAACGCGGGAAATACGTCGAACGATCTAGCCAACAGAAAGGGCTTTGCGCGGACCAGATACATGCTTAAGAATTACTGGTGGAATGAAAATCCAGAGGTTTGGCAATATGGCAAAATCTCAATAAAGCAGTATAAATTCAATAAGAAACACAACAAATCAGATTTATAATGTTATTTACAATTAATAATACAGATTCAAAAAAATTCTTCTTCTTCCTGGTAAACTTTAGTCAAAAAAATTAATTTTTGTAAAAAAATTAATTGTATAGAAAAAATTATGTCAATTCCTTCTTGGATGAAATTTCAATTATCATTGGATACAATGCACACAAAGGCCAATCCAGGACCTCTCTCATTAAAGGGAACAAAATTCCAGATTCAGTTTACAGACGTCGGAGGCCAGTCTAGGACCTCTTCCATTAAATGCAACAAATCCAGATTATCCACTAACGTTTGAGGCCAATCCAGGACCTCACCTTCTTCAGACCTAAATTTTACCTATTAAAGCTTCTGAACTATCAAGTTTAATTTATTTCTACCTTTTTTAGTAAAGATTTCCTTCCTGTATTTGTACTCTCTGATCAAGTCAAGAAATTATTAAAGCAGCTAATATTCCAACAAATAAATTAATAGCTTCCTTAAATCCAGAAAAAAATATCGTTTTCAATAATTATATTACTTATATTCCGATGCCTGAGACTCGGTTATTAATTTCCAAACAAGTTATTTCCTCTCTAATTATTTTTAATCAAAAAATTTTAATGTTTTCTTTAACTTCACGCGTAATAATTCCAAGAAAATAATTTTTGAAATTGCAGATTCTGGTGACCAAACCTGAAAAAGACAACATTCATATAACTGAGGTTTTGGGTCCAAACCCTCCACCTCGCTTCCCCTGGATTTTCAGTTGGAACAGGGACAACCATAATGAATCCTTATTCTTTGAGAATTAAGCAAGCCAATTACTCTCAATTTTGGAGGCAATAACACAACCCACACAAGACGTCACAAACATTGGACTTAAACAGGAACTAACTTAGTACAAAGTTTTAACACTCACCTCATTTTTTCATTAGTAATATATTACCTCTCTGGAATAATTCCTGGCTTCAATCGACTTTGGACTACTCCATGCAAACAAGAATAATTTTCATTTGTGAGGAGAAAATAGCATAAAGAGAAATCACCGGGCCTGGGGACCACCGGAGTCCGAAATCCGATCCACTTAATATCCCAAGAGGGAAAAGAATTAGTTACCTCTCATGCATACAGTTCCATTACTAATTAAAAAAAAATAATATTTTTACACATCACTCAAAAAAAAAATATTATATTTCGTCAAACCACTCTGGGGCAAAAGCTGCTATAACAAACAAACAGCAATTAACAGAAGCACACGAAAAATTGCTTACTTCTCACAATTCCAATAAGTAATATATTAACTCCAACAACACTTCACTCCTCATAGCACAAATTATTCTTGTTTTGCACTGTTCTTCAAATAATAACAATATTTCGTCGAAAAATCGAATAATCTTTATCAACTGACTGGATTCCTATTTCACTGCAACTCCATTTTGACAAGCATGGAAAGCGAGACCACATAGAAACATGCAAGCACACAAAGCGAGGTCACAAGCAATCCAACAAGTACAAAATTCGTAACGAGCACAGCAATCCTTAGCCATGATCCGATCCACAGGGCAGCTTCCTTCCAAGTTACCACACAAAGGTGGGAGCTTGGAGTAGTCAGCTGCGGTCATGCGCAAAGAAACAAAGGTCACCACTAGTAATCCTAACTCGACCGTAAGGTCGCACGGGAGAAAGGAACTCAACCGTAAGGTCGCACGGGAGAAAGGAAATCTTTTTACATTTTATATTTTTTTCTTTTTTTTGGTAAGCCTTGATAATGTAAATTAACAGTAGTTAATTTCCTTAGTGTTTTAAATACATAATACAAACAGCAACAAAGAATATTACTTTTTTTTGAAAAGTGTAACGGTAACGGTGTTTTGTTAATATGACATATGCATCTTTTTGAGACTGTTTTTCTTCATATGCTTTTATGTATTTTTATCTAGTTACATACCTTAACAGAACTCACTATTGCTTGTGTTATATTATCTATCTTCACATGAAAGGTAGATTTTAAACATACTATAGTCCATATAAAATATAGCTAAATGCACAATATCTTACTATTGAAGGCACAACTTATCCGTTATTGTGTCAGAAAACAGGAGAAACAGATGTTTTAATAGAAGTTCTGAAATTAGTTGTAATCTATGCACGTATATTTATATAAATTTGTGGAAGATATGCAAAACTGAATTTTCGCAACTTAGGATCCGTGGAAATTGAATTTTTGTTAGTATATAGAATACAGTATATACTGTATATACAATACAGTAAATAGTTTTAAGAGTCTTGTAGTTTTAAGTTATTTTTTGTTCTATTGGTTTGTTTTAAGAGAAATCTCTATAAATAAAAATGAAAGTTAGTTGGTTTGTAATCTCATCACAGTAAAAACGGTTGAAAAGTATTATATGAATTTTTGAAAATATAGATTACGTACCTATATGTTTATTTTGTTATTTATTTTGGTTAAAATGTGTATTCTAAGCAGAGTAGAGACGTTTGGAAATTAATAGCAAACAGGGTATTTCATTCTACAAACCCCCTGAAGTTAGGAAAATGAAAGATTCGTCATTTTTTTTATGTATGTGTGTGTGTGTGAAAAGAAAGTGGTTACGTGTCCCAGCGTCTTCAGAGTTTTTGCCTCTAATCGGGAATGATATGAATTCTAAACTTTTACTCATTCAAATGGACGTTGTTTGCCTCATCATCATGGAAAATGGCTGAATCGTTTGAAACATATTTTCGAACCGGATTTTCATTGATGAAGCCGCTTTTTGTCATGTTACTTACATTAAAATTTGTATCTTAAGAGTGTAGATGGGATCTAAATGTATACCAAAAGTAGAGTATCTCATGTGTTCCTACTTTTAGTAAGGTAAAACTTGATATATAAACTACTTCTTACAATAGATGACATGTGCTGTATTTCTTTAACGTTTGTAAGAAAAAAGAAAAAGAGATTCAATAATATTTTTCCAAGTATATAAAAATAATCTATCTCTTTATACTTTGAAATATTTTTCATAAACCTATATTGTTCCTATGCGAAGAACGACAATTTTCCTTTTTATTTTGCTATTTAAATTAATGTATTATCCTTTCAACACTTGTATTTTGCTTTGAATGTGAGTACTTTCTAACTAGCTCTATTTATCGAGATTACATGAACAGCTTTGATGCAAAAAAATTATACAGCTTTGATGAAATAGTTCTATTATTCCTGTAATTAAAGACGCGTTGACAAGAGACGCTGATACCCTAAGTCACATACGATTAATTTTGCATTCTCGAGCAGCCCTTGAAATAAACAATTAATCGCAACACTTGATCTCTCTAGAAATCCACTTATCCTTGAATGCTAGACAACTTTGCCAAACATAATTGCATTGACGGGTAGTATCCTATTCAGGATATCACACAGAGCTTTACATTGTTATGTACGGTATATCGTGATGCGCTCTAAGCTTAGATTGAATATATCATACATACGTTTCATAGCTGGCAATAAAATTGTAAATGAAGTAATCAAAAGTGACTTTTAAAGGAACATGCAGAGAGGATTAATAAATAAGTGCAAATATATATTTAATTACTTACATCAAGTGTTTGTTTCTAACAATCTAATATTACTATTATTAAAAATTTCTCAATCTGCAGTAAAATTATCTGTAAAATAGGTTTTTAATATATAAACATATAAAACTATTTAATATTACAATCTTTAAAACCAGATATTTATTACTGCACAAATTCTACAATCTAATTAACGTTTAACAAAAAATGTAATTGTCCAATAAGCAATCAAGTTTTTGACGGTGCCAATAGCGATATCACAGTATACGGTTAGTTAGGTATAGCTTAAAATTAGATTAACTCCTAGATGTTAATTTTTGTAGAATTATAACATTTTTCAAAGATAAGACATATGATATCAATCGATTATCTCAACAAAATTGGATGCACAAGATTAATTCCTATTCGTAGTTTTCGAGAAAAACTAAAATTTATGTAGTTACAAAGTAATGTGTTGGTAGCCAATGTGATGCAGTTAATCGTTTTCATTTTGCTTAAATATATTATTTCTGTATTTGTATATTGTACTTGAAAAATACGCAGCGTTAAGTAGCAGATTATATCTATTGCTGTTTGATTTCTCCTAATAGTAACATACTTGTGATAGTAACATATAATCCTAATAGTAACACATATGCTCCTAATAGTAACGCACATAGTCCTAATAGTAACACAATACTCCTAACAGTAACACACATACTCCTAATAGTAACACACATACTCCTAATAGTAACACATATACTTCTAGTAGTAACACGCATACTTCTAATAGCAACTCAAACACTTCTAATAGTAACACACATATTCCTAATAATGACATTAAACCTCTAATAGTAACGCACATACCCCTAACAGTAACACACATAATCCTAATAGTAACACACATTATCCTAATAGTAACACATATACTCCTAGTAGTAACATTCATACTGCTAATAGCAACTCACTCTCTCCTAATAGTAACACACATATTCCTAATACTAACATTATACCCCTAATAGTGACACATATACTCCTAATAGTAATACACATGCTCCTAATAGTAACACACATACTGCTACTAGTGACACACATTTTCCTTCAGTGACGCATAAACTGCTTGTAACACATACGGCTACATTATGTATGCACAAAGAGGTTTGTAACGTTTTCCTATGTGTATGTTATGGATGAGAGACACGAGTCCAAATGTGAAGCATAGCTTATTTGACTTTAATCCAAATATTAGTAATGACTAGAGAGATGGAATCGATGAAGAAAAAATAAGAAAATATAAAAATTAAAGGTCCAAAATATGAAAAATATAAAATTTTAATTATGTAATTTTTAAAGATGAAGCATATATATATATATATATATATATATATATATATATATATATATATATATATATATATATATATATATATATATATATATAAATTAAGTTACATTTAGATGTGTTATATTTATTGATCTCTTAAAAACATATTACGCGTAGGTTTACACCATTTATTCCAAAAATAAAATCTTTGAAAATTATTTCCAAAGCCCAAAGAAATGGAAGTTACAAAACCTAGTTAATAAAAAGCTACAATGACAAAAGTTTGTGGTCCTTCGCTGCAACTATACATTTGTGGCATTGCTGGGCCAACGATTAAATACGGTACCGTGGTGAAAAAAAAAATCTGTTATTTATAATGTGAAGAATGCACGTTGCACTTCCTGATTTTCAGGGAAGTACTTCATTCTCAAGAAGTGCTCGAAATGTCGTAAGAGATATTGGTAAGTAGGAGAGACATCAGGAGAATACGGTAGATGAGGAAGGGTTTCATACTGCAATTCATAGAAAGTCTGCAACGCACTTTGAGCGACATTTGCTTGTGCACTGTCATGAAATATGACACCATGTCTTTTGGCAATTTCTGGACGCTTGGAGGCAATGTTGTTGTCCAGTTCATGGTGTTCCGCATTGTAATGTTCCGCAGTGATTTTTTCGCTTTGACGAAGAAGAACATGATGAATCAACCCAAATGTAAATTACCATACAGTGAACATCATCTAGGGGTTTTGGAGACTGCCATGGACTTTGATCAATTACTGCCCTGACAGTTTACATATTCGTAACAGATCAATTTTTCATCAAAAGTGATAATCTGATGTAGGAAACTTTCCCAATTATTTAGTACACTGACAATGAGAAAACCGCACACCTCCAAACGGTGATTCATGTTGGCAGGTATCAACTCATGTAGCACGCACAAATTAAACTTTCACACCTTGCTGACTGCACAGAGCAACCGAACGACAGTGACATTATCTGTGCCTTATTGGCCTAACTCATCCACATTGGCCAAATGACAACTTATGTAGCACCCACAAGTCAAACTTTCACACCTTACTCATTGCACGAAGCCTCCGAACGACAGTGGCATAGTGTATGCCTTACTGAGGCACAATGACACAAACACATTTCCGAAGATCCACTTCCTTGATGTTCCCGAGTAGCTCATCCAAGTATGCTGACCAGAGTCCATGGATCTCAATCTGCAGTACTTTGTCACCGGAACGAAATTTGACAAACAACGAATAGTAAGTTCATTCACCATTCCTGGCGCAAATGCACTCTTAATATTTTGCAATTCACAATGTTCATCCCCGCCCAGAATCGCCCAGTTTCAAGTCGTGAAGAAAATCACTCACAATTCTTTATTCTTGGTGATGCATTTCCACACGACCTTGTTCAATAACTCACTGTTCCATTATCGTCTGATCACTCCAGTCTGTTTGCTGGAGGTGTACACAGTTTGTGAAGCTAAAAGCTTTAATTCTTGTCATCTCTGCTTGTATTGCTGAACTGAGTTTCCCACCATACCTCAAAACGAATATTTTATTCGCACCAACCAAAGAGAATAAAGCTTGTCTCGTGCGACTCTCTAATACAGTGGTTCTCAACCTTTTTTGACTGACGACACACTTACTGAACATCCAAAACATCGTGACACACTATTTTAATTTTATTATTTAAATAATAATAATAATAATAATAATAATAATAATAATAATAATAATAATAATATCTATTATATTAGTGAAACCCGTTACTTTTTATAATGACTCTATGTAGCACTGAGCATTATTGCTGCCGTCGGAGGTGTATTGACTGGAACAATCTCTCTCAATTTTAACAAATTATTATTAAACTCTCCATGATTTTTAAATTCTAAAATTTTGCGACACACATTAGGGGATTGTGTGACACACTAGTGTGTTGCGGCACATAAGTTAGGAACCACTGCTCTAATAAACAGACATTTTCACATTCCGTGGGACCCTATAATAAACGGACGCTTTCTTTTATATATATATATATATATATATATATATATATATATATATATATATATATATATATATATATATATTAATTGTAAGACATTATGAATTCTGGCTTTGCTAAGAACTAAAGATGCTACAAACGAAAGTACACTTTAATTTGTTAAAAGTAACACATACATATTACAGGCGACATTGTGTGTAATAATTAGAACGTTACATTCATATATTTTGCACATGTTAATACTCTATATATTTGATTACCCAAACTTAAAGAAAAGCAACTTCTTTGAAATTCGAAACAAATGTAGTATCTTGACACGATTACGTTGTCTGATTACTTTGCTGACTCTGAAATAAAAGAAACACTGAATTTAACACCGAGATAATCAAATGCTTATTTCTAGTAATTCCATTCACAAATACAACTAAAATTAAATCTTTAATACAAAATTAACTTTAAAAGATCATACCATCTAGTACAGTTGTTGCTAGAAGTTGTTGATAGTAGGTGAAAAATGAAGTGACGGGATGGAAATCAAATTAACGTGATTTTTTTAATGATTAGCAAGTTGTTTTCCTCTTTCGCAACGAGAAATAGAGGGAAAGGAGGGGAGGCAGAGGAGTTGTTTTGATTGTCTTTCTAGTTACGTGGAACGACCAATACAGTATTTAAATGTAATGTAAATGAAAACCATAATTTTAGTTACGTTTTTATTGTAATATGTAAGACAAATTGACTGTCTGTTGTAAGGGACTTGAACTCAGACACGGTCGTGAAGTTTTAGGCATGTTTCAATCTTCTTAAATCTTTTCAATCTTAACTCAACAATTAGCGACGTAACTTTGATTTTTTTCTGCGGGGGAAAGCATTAATATTTGGGTCCCCTGGAAAAGTTATTTTAGGCTCTCCCGCAAAATTCGAAAATAGATTCTTTATCTCCATTCTTCTCTTGCTCTTTGTGGACCCCCGGAGCTTGTGGGCCCTCCTTCACGCCCCTGGGCCCGTTCCATACATGACAAATTAATTAAGAGGACAATATTGACAAATCTCAAAGCCATACGAATAAATATTATTTCTAGGGCTCCTAATAGTACACATTTTTACTGAAATGGACCCACGACTCATTTCTTTTTGTTTTATTTACCTTTTGTGTGCTATTTTGTTTATGTAATGTAGTGAATTTGTTTGGTGCTTCATTTATAATTTCACGTTCGTATCGTATATGAAGAAAGAAAATTTTGTCTTAAAGTGCCCCCCTCGAACGGCGGGGAGCTTCCCTGGGGGATCAGTACCTACCCTTGCCCCCATAAGTTACGGCCCTGTCAACGATCAACACACCCTACACTACACGTAGTAACCACTACTCATGAAATCTGGTCACCTGAGTTTATATAACAAAGATTTTAGAAAGAGAGTGGATGTACTGGTGACAGTTTGGACTGTAGTCAGAAACAATATTTGCTGAAAACTGTTCCCACCAAATCTGCTTAAAACTGATGTTCGTGCTATATGATACCTTGTCACATTCCTGACCGGAGATAATTTCACTTATGTGTATTTCTTCAATCGTCGCTAAGCAGTTAGTGTAAGTGCCTTAGGCGTGGGAGACCGGGGTTCAATTCCCGGAGGGAGCTCATGTGATTCGGATTCCAATTCAGCACAAAATTGTTGCAGGACATCTTTGCTTATAGGTTTTCCATAAGCATTATTCCTAGTTCCTCAAACCATAGGGCAAGGTACTTAGGCTCATAAAGCACCATACATAATAGCGTATATCCATAAATATGGAGTACTTTGATATTGCCATAATGAAAAATCCAAAAATGATTTTACACCATGCGCGTGAGTTTTCTCGGGGTTCTCCCATTTCCTCCCACTTTCTTCATTCCACCATTTCATTCATTTCTCATCATCACCGTCTCCTTTACCCTAGCCGGCATAACCGTGGGACGTAAAATTGAAAGATTTCATTGCAAAGATTTGCAAAGATGATGTTTTGAGCGTACTTGAGCGTGCGAAATAGATTAGCAACGTTCATGAAATAAATGTCTATAAACATCATATTGGAAGCAAAAAACTTGTCAACAAGTTTTAAAAACTTTTGGGAAACACAAATATGACAAAACGATGAAGATTTTGCATTATCATAATACTCAAACTTTGAACTAAAAAGAGGCTTATAATCTTTAAAATAAGGTCTCTTCGTTTATGAACAGTAAATCAAGTTGAAAATGTCAAATTCATGTTTAACAACCATTAATTATATTAAATAAAAAAAAAATAAGAGATGTGACATTGAATTCACACTCCATGCGGAGAATAAATTGTTACGAAGAAGATAAAAAAAAATAAGACGTCGCTTCGGTTTCTTTCTTTCTTTCTTTCCTGATAGTCCGCATGAATCCTCTCTTCGGTCGTAATAAATTTCTTTCAGTCGCTCTCGCGTCCTGTGACGTCAAGCCTTGGAAATCGCCAAAAGACGTCAGGTTGACACAAAAGAGGGAAGAAGTTTTCTTCCGAACGATGACGTACGATTGCTTGCCAGAGAGGTCTATAAAATGGCCGAGAGACGAGGAGACAAATTAAGATAGAAGGCCACACTAAGAAACGATCGAACCTCTATGCACGTCTTCATTTTTACTCAAGGAGGGAGGAATTCATATGTTCTATGATGGCAGGAAGAATATAGAAAAAATATTACGATAGATTCCTTTTTTTCTACTCTTGGCAACTTTTGACATTTCAGTACGGGAGTACATATGATAAAATAGCTATAAAACGTTTCCAAAGAAATTTGGTTTCATTATCGAGGATGTCCACTTGTATATTTACAGAACGAAATTTGATCTAGCCCTAAAATAACTTCGAGTCACAATATCTGTTTGCGTATGTATATTTTATTATACATTCTCTATAAGCAGTGTGGACAGTGTCCCAAATTTGAAGCAATATGTAAACTTTCTAGAGTGGCGTCTGTGACGTTTCAAGGTTACATTCCATGGATTAAAGTAAACACATGATGAAGGAAGTAATCTTTTGCGAAATGAAATGGCATTTCTGGTTTTATGTCATACAGATATATTATGTAGGATGAAGGAGAAAGTTGTTTAATAAAATTTAATGATCATAATGTAATTAGTATAACAATATTGCAAGAGAAAAAGGAAGAATCTAAAAAAAAATTACGGACACAACGTTGCCTCTATTAAACTCGCATAGCTTGGGATCAAACTATGCGCATAGCTAGAGACGAGTCCTTTATCATAGACTCGTCCACTAGAAATGAGTGCTTTACCATAGACTCTTCCACTAGAGATGAGTGGAAGCAAATAGTGTTAATGGATTTTTTCGACACTATCAATGTCTTATCTCCGTTCAAACCATCGGTGTCACCATCATCGAGGTCTGCTTAGTTAGTGGCGTATAGTGAGGAACGGTTGCACTGTGTATTGTCATACTATGGCATTCTCAGTGAAGCGTCCAACAACAAATCAGCGTTTCTGGCACTGTTTAAATAAACGGAAACAACTGAAGTGTGTCTTGGAAAGTACTACAATGAAATCTTTTAAGAATTGATTTATTTTGTGCACCATTAGACTTCACTGAACATGACATTTTTGCTAGCTAATATACCATACACTGCTGCCTCTATAGTGTGTTTTTAAAGTATCTGTTCTTCCTCTGCATAACACAGTGTCTTTGCATTTCGTTTAAAACGGGAGACTACTAATCTCTGTATATCTCGAATGTCGGAACTGTGTCGTTATTATAGTTTCTATGTGTATTCTAATAATTTGCTGAAGTGTTTGTTCTTGCTTTGCATTGACGAAAGTCAATATAACTAGTAATAATTTCATTCCTATACTATTCTTGCATTTTCTTCGAATTGTAATTCTATTTCTACTAAATTTCTACCACACTCTTGATTTTGTAACAATAGAGAATTCTGTTACAATTCTGTAACTATTTACAATTTCAGGCTGAATTTACAAACGAAGGAGCTTATAACGAGTTTTCTACAGATAAGAAAGAAATCAGTGTGTGTAAAACTGTATTAAAAGTTAAATGAACTATCCTCGCTTAAATGAGTCCTATAACTTATAAATAGGTTTTGCTGAAAACAAATTCACAACTCTTAAATACGAGAGTCAGTCAAAAAGTTAGTTGCACTACTTAAGCAAATATAACAAGATAAAAACTTTACAATAACTTTATTTGTATCGTAAAGTTCCACTCACAATCTACTTTTCAACGTAATTACCTTTGGTATTTTAGCATTTGTCGAGATGTGGTATAAGTTTTTCTATGCCTCCTGCAAGGAAATCCTGTCCAATGCTTGATAACCATACTTCGGCTACAGCTTTCACCTCGTCGTCCGAGTGGTATCGTCGCTTTGAAAGTTCGTCTTTCATGGGACCAAACACATGGGAATCACACGGTGAAAGATTTGGACTGTAAGGAGGGTGATCAAACATTTCCCACCGAAACTCTGTCAAAAGTTCGCACGTTTGTTGTGCTGCATGTGGTCTTGCGTTATCATGCAGGAGCACAATCCCTTTGGACAATTTATTCATTCCATCATTTCCTTCATTATGGCCGTAGAGTTTTAAGTGGGATACGGACAAAATCTTGCGGCCAAAACATTGCCGTCCAAAATTTCGCGGATCAAAACCTCGCTGCCCAAAATATCGCGTAGCCAAAATCTCGCAAGCCAAAATCTCGCCGGGCTAAAACCTCGCCGCCTAAAACCACGTGAGCCAAAATCTCGTCTGGTCAAAACCTCGCGGACGAAAATCTCACTTGGGCAAAAACTTGCGGAATGAAACCTTTCCTTAAAGTTTACGCAATAAGTTTTTTAATATGCAACTCCATATTACAAATAATAATAATAATAATAATAATAATAATAATAATAATAATAATAATAATAATAATAATAATAATAATAATAATAATAATAATAATAATAATATACAAAACATCGTGTGCGTGGGCTTTCCCTGGGTATTCCGATTTTCTCCCACTTTCTTCATTCCATCATTTCCTTCATTCTGATCATCTACATCTCCTTTAACCTACAGGACATAACAGAAGGACGTAGAAACTCAGATATTATTTCATACTTTTATAAATATTATTCGATTTTGTTAGAATTTCCGAAGGTCGCCGTCAAAGTGAAGTAAAAACCACCCCAGGCTCAAACCCCATCTATGTTGATAATTGGATCGAAATCGGTCGTTTGGCTCAAGAGGTATGATGTCATAAGCATAGTCATTTTCATTTTTATATATAAAGAATTTCGAAGCATGCGTTAGAATATTTTCTTGTCATTATTTTAATGCAATTATGTGTTATTACAAAATATATACATATAGCAGGGGTGCCCACAGGGGGGGGCTATGACAAACTGCGTCATTGAAATATTTGAGGGGGTTAAAAACCTATATAAATATGTTTGAGGGGGTGTAAAAATTAACCGAAAAGATTCTTTTTTCATGGAAGAACACCTATGGATAGACAATTGGGGGGGTTGCGTCATGGACATAAGGGGGGGGCACCACTGCATATAGTAATATATAGAGCATTTTGTATCGAGGAAATCACCGTGACGAGGTTTTATACTAACGACATTTCTTCCCAGGCGAGATTACATCCCGCGTAGTGTAGACCAGGCGAGATTATGTGTCCCGATATCGGGACTGCGAGATTTTGGGCGGTGAGGTTTTGGACAGGCGAGGTTTTGGCCTAGCAAGATTTCGTCCGGCGAGGTTTTGGCCAGGCGAAGTTTTGGTCAGCGAGGTTGTCGCCGCGAGGTTCTGGCCGCGAAGATTTGTACCCAAACCGTTTTAAGTGCATTGCGATAAATTTCAGTGCAGTTATACCTTTTCGTCTACAAGAAACGAATCACTGCTCGCATTTCTAATTTGGACGCCACTTGCAACTGTTGGGACATGTTTACGACTGATTATCAGAATATCTCCACTTGCCCTGTGAGACCCACTATGTCACATGATACGGTTACTGTCTGTAGTGTTGCCACACAGTTTCATCAAAATAGCCTTAGACCGAAAATATTTCCGAAAGAGTGAACTAACTTTCTGACTGATCCACGTACATTCTGAACGTTGTAAATACGATCTGCTGAAAATAAATTAACAATTCAAAAATGAGCTCTGTATGTTGTGTGTTAGATAGTCAAAAATTAGTGCAAGGTATTTATTTTTAATTAACCTTCTAAACTACTGTAATTGCTAATGAATATCAAAGCAACTTCCTGATTACTTCAACTTTTTAATGCACCTGTATATCTCTGGGTAATTAACATACACTTTACAACCACTAAGGTTCAGAGATAACTACACTTCAACTAACTTTGATAATTATACAAAAAAAAAAAAAAACTCAGCCACCTACAATCCAATCTACAAATAACTTCAGCCACTTATGGCTCCATTCCAACCTAAACACATTTACACATTGTTTATATTACATAGTTACACTACTTACCCTGCATTTGTTTTCACAATTTCTTAACACCTTGTCCGATTATTCAATAGCAAACATCTTGTCAACTCCTTGAAAATAAACCTTGTCAACTCCTGTTCCAAGTTGAAGATTAGGTTTTTCAGCCCATTATCCCCGTTGCGTAGACTAGCAGCTGACGTCTGAATCTTGAAAATAAATAGCACTTAAATATTCTCTGTAAGTTGTAAACAATTTCATCTGAAAATGAATTTCTACTGTTAAGTTAACTCTGTGTGTTGTAATGAAGTTTTCCTAATAATACATTCTCAATTTACAAAGGAGTTCTGTGTGTTGGAAGTAAGTTCTTTCTACTGAGTAAGAATAATATTAGGAGAGGAGTATAATTATTTCCTTTATATTTTAAATCCGATTGTGTTATACATGGAAATCTTCAATAGACGGTCAAAGATATCACATATCATATGTTTCAGAACAGGTATCACAATAGCTTGAAGAACGCGAAAACCTTTCCCGGGATTGACATTTTCTTTGATTATAACGTTGTGCTTACCGAAGTAGGTATTTAACTGCAAAATGTAGACAGAAGGCAACAAAATGTCGAAAACTGAAAAGTTGAAAAACGGTTGGATGCGGCTAGTAACAGACAGTGGGACAATATTAAACTTTGCATAAAGAAGGTTGCAGAAGAAGTAGTAAGTAACCGTGAACACAAAACGGCTAAGAAACTATGGGTTACAAAACAGATGTTACAGAAAATGAGGGAGTCGAAGACGTGGAAACAAGTTGATACCGAAGACGGCAGAAAAATGTACAGGAAGTTAAACAACGAGTTACAAAGGAAACAGACAAAGCAAGAGAAAATTTATACAAAAGAAAATGTAAAGACATAGTAGAAATAGAAAGAGTTGGAAAATATGAGGTGAAATCTATAGAACCTCGGAGGAAACAAAAGGGAATTACGGTAGCAGTACAAAGTAACAACTGAAAGGTAATCAGCGAGAGAAGTGAAGTTTTAGGAAGATGGAAAGAATGTGTTGAGAACTTATATGAGAATAAGGATAGACTATGTGGCCTAGATGTTGAAGCAGAAAATGAAGTATGCGAGAATGATAAATGATTTAGTATTCTTCGGGATGAGTTTGGAAAAGTTATATCCGAGACTAGAAACGGATAGGCAACCGGGATAGATTAACCTACCAATCGTAGTTATTAAGAGTAAAAGGGACAACATCAAGAAAGAATTGTTCCGACTCTGCAATGAAATATATGGAACAGAAGAGTGAACAAATGCCTCCTGAAGATACTAATGACTATGAAATCGAATCCAGAGATATGTGAAGATAATAGAACTATTAGTCGCATATTGCATGTAGCAAAACCTTTGCTTCGAATACTGAACAGAAGATTGTATGGAAGATCAAATTAAAAAGTTGAGGAGGAACAGTTCAGGTTAAGGAGAGATAAGAGTACAAGAGATCCAAATGAACTATCAACTCAGAAATTAGAATACAGTAATTAGAGAAAAATACAGTGTGAAGTATCTAATTTCTTACTTTTACACAAAAAAGGTAGTAATTTTTGTGATTGCATATCATAAGAAAGAATATCTAAATATTTCAAGCGCAACAGAAATTTACATTATGCTACAGAAGCTTTCTTCCCGAGATACCACTTCCCGGGTAACATATTATTCTTTCTCGTTGATATTAATAACAGTTATTTATTCTCGTATTTATTTGATTTCAATTGCGTTATGCTGCAGATGGTTTTAATAATTTATTGATTTGAGCACACTGTTTACATATTTATGTTGTCATGTTATTTATATAAACCGCTTACTGCAGAAAGCAAACATGTCCAACATTTACACATTTCCTTTTTTGTGACCATAATGGTTTGTAATAGGTCAATGAATATGTAGCATCGAAATGACACGTGTCCACTCAATAACAATGGGCATCGCGACGCCTTCAATTTTCCCTTTACTGCAGAAAGGAAACTTGTCCCGGACGAGTTCCCTATCGGCAGTAAACGAGACTTTGTAGTTTTCCCGTTAAAGGCCCATTCCCATTGATAGGGATTTCGGGATAATACGGAAGAAACTGAGGAAGGAGGGAAAATACTACACAGTAGATGACATTGTTGAGTTCATGAAAACTTCCTCAACCATCTCCAACAAGTTTTCCATTGTTCAAATGAAAGCGACTGATTTCATTGACTAGAGTTCCTGGTGGCCTGAATTATACAAAAAGAAAAAAATGTCTAAGCGATGACTCTTATGGCAAAAATGTCTCTAAACACCTGAAAACGGCTTTCAGTATTTCAAAGTACCATGAGATGTACTTCTCATCTCTAACTTCACATAGTGTTCATTGTAACATAAATATTAGTTTATTGATAGTAGACACTTTTAGGCAGAGGAACTTTAGCTTCTAAACACTTTGACCTGCCTTCCAGACAAGCGTACAACTCTGTTCTGCCCATAAACAACAACAACAACAAAAATGGGATGACATAAAAATAACACTAGTCTACATACCTTAAGAAAAGATGCTATTTTGGAGTACAATAGCATCCTGGCCCATCACAACCGAAACACGTTCTGATGACAGAGATGACTGATTAATTTGTAGTTTCACAACTCTCATATTACTCAGAAATGTTTAACAGCTAAGTATTCTTCCAACAAAGATTGTTTATCAGTTTCATTGTCGTTTTCTTACCCATATAAGCCCCCCGGGTCGAAAACGACCCACTCATGTATTTTACTATTGATAAAGCTTACATATTTGCCCCGCGGGTCGTTTTTAACCCAGTATCATAATTAGCAAATGGGAAATTAGCAAAAGGAAATGACACTAAATTCACCAAAAATAGGTCGAAAACTATCAATCAAAATATAAAACAAAAAAGATAAGGGCATATATGGGTTTAATCAAGTCAATTCAAAATCCGTTTGAATAAACAATGCGTTTACTGCAGAAAAAAATTCATGTTCAAAACACAAAACACTGGCCCCCCTCTAACCCCTTACGTCATAAATAAATTTTGCATGTGTATTTTAATCACATATACTTCTATTATTAAAGGAAAATACATGTTATGGTGGAAATATCGTAAATATAGTTTTATTCAGTTTTTTTTTTTTTTTTTTTTTTACCTCTACTGCAATATTACGAAATGTGGACATGCTTTCTATGCTAAGCGGTTCATATATGTATAAAGCAGTTTAATCTATATGTTTTTTTTTTCTTGAACTAATCAAAATGATTGATATTACGAAATTCTAACTACCTACATTACAAAATTTTCATTACTCTGTAACATTTTATCCATTTTAGAGAAGATACATGAACATTGGTGAAAATCAAATTATTGTAACAAAATATTGCAAAATATTAACGTAAGTCTTACCGTAACAGATACAAGTATGTGTGTTGTTGTTAAAAGTGTACAATACATAAATATAGTTTTAAATAATCTATTTCAACAGGACTACTAATTATTATGGCTACGGATGACATACATTTTTAGCAGCACAAAGTTCACTTTTTGTCTATTTCCCTTGGAAACTAAACATCAAAATTTATCTTTAAATATGGCATTTTGATTAGCTCCATATGACCTATCAACATATACAGGGTGTTTCAAAACAACACCGACAACGTTTGGGAGGTGATTCCTAACACCAAGATAAGACAAAAAGTATAGACCAACCTGGGTTCACAAATGCTTCCTTTCAGTGTTATAGGCTGCTGAAAACATGAGAGGTCCATAGCTCCAAAACTATGGGACCTATCGTAATCGGGTCAAGAGTTCACTTAAAAAATAGTATGTGCAATATCCAAATATTCATGCTTCAGAATACTGTGATACTTTCGTAACAATTTTTATAGAGGTAGTTTGTGAGTACTTCAAATTATATACCTATAACCTAACTCCCTCTATAAGAATTGTTGCGAAAGTACTGCTGCATTCTGAAACATGGATATTTGGATAGGGTAATATTAGTTTCTAAGTGAAGTCTTGACTCTACTACGGTAGGTTCAATAGTTTTGGAGCTACTGAATTTTAAATTTCATTTTTTTTTTCAAGTTTTTGGCAGCCTATAACTCCGAAAGGAAGCAGTTGTGCACTCAGGTTGGTCTATACTTTTTGTCTAATCTTGGAGTCAGGAATAACCTCCCAAACATTGTCGGTGTTGTTTCGAAACACCCTGTATATGTCTTTGCTCGAACAATATTTTAATTAGGTTGAAAATAAAGGTAAAGAGTAAATCATAATTGTTGACTGTATCTTATTAATCATACTTTACACTGTCACCTTGTTTGTATCATATTAAGAATGTTCATTTGATGGTGTACTTTAGTGTCAGTCTCACTTTAATTGGTGGAGTGGTTTTCGTTCAGCATAAAAGTTTTAGGTTTACAAAATTATTCGTTTTTCTTAATTTTCTTCAAAACTATGCATGAACTTTTACATTTTTTCGAAAAAAACTGAACAGTTGTAAATTTCACCATCCTCCCTGACTCTAGATTATTTCCTTTGCAGTCTAACATCACTTTCGATCGAAAACACAAAAGGACACAACTTTTTTTCATTTCTCATCCAGGCTCACGTTGTAACTTTCTAATATTCCATATTCGTGAAGTTGTACCCATTTGCGATACACCACTTTTAACTCTCTGGATTATCTGATCTTTGCTTCTATTATATATATATTTCTTTTAATGATTGTAGTCATTGTTACCTTGATTGATACCCAAGAGAGAATAATTACAACTAGAAAATTTAGAAACACTTGAGCGATAATTTTTGAGGATTAGGATGCAAATGAATTTCAAAGATAATACAAAAAGTTTTTTTTGATGCCAAAGATATTAGAAATTCGAACTAGATTGCACACATAAAATAATTTAGAAATACCACTAGACTTTGGTGACACGTTTATGTTCCCAATATTACAGATTCCGCATTGTTTTGAGCCGCAATATCAATATATATATATATATATATATATATATATATATATATATATATATATATATAATATGAATGTGGAGTCTTGTTGAAAAAACGTATTGATCACGCATCTTGCTTTAGGCCATATTCTGGATCCGTACGTAGGACGTTGTAACACTTTGGCTGTAAAGAAAAACATCTTAATTGCCAAAGAAAATTCACATTTATTTCATTCTAATTGTAGTAAGAGTTCGAAGTTTTTGGGAGAGAGATAGGAGGTATGGTTTTTTTTCCACAAGACTGTACCTTATCCTTTGGAAACATTTCTCATTTATTATTACTAGAGAGGGTCAGGGGCGGATTCAAGACGGACTTCTGGAGGGAGCGGTGGGTTATGTAATACTGGTACTTAGCACTTAAAGATAGCGGAAGCAATAATTTAAACATAGTAATTTAAGTAAATTCATAAAATGCCGAAACAATCTAAGGACAAATATTTTAGGTTATACTTCATCTGGCTACTACAACAATCCCAAACTTACGTAAATTCGACATTCATAAATTGATACTTGATTAGGTAGTTTCCCGATATAAGTGAAATCTTGTAAATAATGCTTACATCTGAAGAAGGAAGTAATATTAAATTTCTAAATTCTAGTTTGAGAGTCATCTATTGAGTGAAGCATGAACTAATTGCTAATTTGAGAACGCTACACTTGACATAGACTGATCAGAATACACTGAGATGCGCTGTACCTACGAAATTTACTTAAATTCTTCTTACATAAATTTTGACTCATGCAAAGAGTCTTGGAAATATTTATTTACGTGAGTTAAGCCCTGCTTGTACATGTGTAAATGAAAAATAAATTTAAAAATAATGCAAGAATTTTCGTTTTACATAACTAGTAATTACTTATGTTAAATTTGCATGTCTTATTATGTTCTACTATATTTATATTTTCCCTAGCGTTTATATTTCACTAAGATCTATATAATATTTATATTTTCCATATAGCATATATACAGTATGATACGCCCGTGCGATTTGACTAGTTCTTTTACATATTCCGTTGGCCACTTCTGTTTTGAGTCGATTACCGTAAAGATATGTAAGGAATACTCTAGAAATTTTTCCCCTTTATAATCATTTCTTGGGTGTCTACATGTATCACAATTGTACTATTCACCGATAATGTGTCAATATAATAATATGTTCGAGATTTATTTTACTTTATGTTGCTCTGAAACGTATGGCACATATGTTATATTTTAATACTGCCGAAACCAATTTAAGGACTATAATATTATTTTATAATGTGAAATCTAGAGCTTCTACGGATATGAATTCTCCCATAATTTAGAATTTGTCGGAATTATAATAATATATCTAAGAAAAGTCCAGAGATTGATCTGTCTTTGTCATATCTTTATATCTGAAGTTTTGGAAACAAACGTTACATAAGAAATATGTCAGATGATTATTGGAATCCTTTATATACTATTGTACGATCTTTTTCTATCATTTATTTTACCTGAAATAAATAAGAAATGCGTCAGATAATTATTGAATTATTGCATATATTGTTATTTCCTTCCATTACGTTATGGATATGACAATGCTTTTCTTTACTCAAATGCCAATCTAATGTATATCCTCTATTATTTAATTTTACTTTATTTTTATTTATTCTTCTTTCTTTTCTTTCTTGATATCTTTAGTTTTATTTTCTTTTTATTATTGTAATATATGTACGTAAGTAACTCTATAGATTTAAATGTTTGTAAGTCTATTGTAATTGGGATAGAAGTCCTGTTATAGATGACAAATAAATAAATATTACATCTAATGCATGGCAAGCTGATAGTCTCGACGTCAACCCCTGAATAAATGTTATGGTTCAAATCAGGGCCGTAACTTGGATTTTTTCTGGGGCGAGCAAGTATTAATATTTGGGCCCTCCTAGAAAAGTTGTTTTTCTAATTCTTGGACCCCTTCTTTCCATCTTTCTCTTACCGATACTTTTTGAGGCCTCCGGGAGCCTGTGGGCTCTCCCGCATGCCAAGGTCTGCGGAGCCGGTAGTTATACCCCTGGGCCAGTTCCATACATGACAAATTAACTAAGGGGACAATATTGACAAATCTCAAAGCTATACGAATAACTATTGTTTCTAGAGCCCCTAATAGTAGACATTTTTTTACTGAAATGGACCCAAAACTCATTCTTGTTTTACTTACCTTTTGTGTGCTGTTTTGTTTATGTAATGTAGTGAACCTGTTTGATGCTTCATTTATAATTTCCTGTTCGTATCGTATATGGAGTACTTTTTTCCTTTAAGTGGACCCCCCTCGAACGGCGGGGAGCTTCCCCCAGATGACAGGTGTGCCCTGCCCACCGCCACAAGGTACGGCCCTGGTCCAAATAGAATAATTTAGCAATACTTCCAAGAAACATGCCGGAGTCGAAGAGAAGAGCAATAGTTTTACCTCTTAGTGTGCATTCTACAACTGAAAAGCAGTCACAGCACTTTGTGACTACATAAAGAAGATGATCGTTTGAAGTAAACTAGGATTAGAAATACCTCCCTTATATTTCTGTTGTTCGGACAGTCTAGTAAACATTTATTCGCAAGGGGAAAAGCTATGACAGAAGTCTAGTATGCTTTTAATTATTCTTCAGCTTATTGAAGCTTTAAGTATCACGGATTGATTACATTTCGTTCTTTTTTTGTTTTTTGTGCTGTTAGTGGTTTCTGATGAGAATATTTTGAACGGTAATGTTACGATGTGTTAACGACGATTGGTAATAAATTACTCATCCATATATATATTGTGTTCCGTTTGATATTTTGCTTCAAACAAATTCATTTAAAACCAAACAACATTTCCAGTTTACTTTGAGAGAAGGACATACGCATGGATGCGTCTCATAAAACAGAATTAAGAACTTTTATGTCAATTAGTCACTGAATAAACCAAAATGTTGCATCAAACAAACAAACAAACAAAAAAACTATGAGCTTTAAAACGTTCTTATAGAAATGCTCATTTAGATGGTTTCGTTCCGGTTCATTGAGAGGCAATTCAACAAATAATTAATTTATAATGAATAGATAAACTTGTGATAGTGAAAGATATCTGTGTGCAATGTGAACATGAAGCTTGGGAGAAGAAAGCGGTGAAATCCGTTTTCAAATCGGTTCGGAAATAGTGCTAAAATTACCAAAAACTGATTTGGTTTTAAGAACAGAAGCAAACTTATGCATCGTCCAACAATGAATACAAAATTAACGGTTGAATTTTTAAAACATTGCCATTATAAGTTAATTAAAATTTATATAATTGAAACAAATTTATGTAGTAAAGTAAATTAATGGAATCACCAAGTGACGGGTGTACTTCACAAGCTGGAAAGACACCAGCTTTTACAATCAGTGATTCAGTGTCAAGTGCTAACAATGGTAGCTGTTCCTTTGATGCTTCTAAAAGTGCTAATGTATTGCCTTGTCCTCATTGCGGAAAGCATTATGTGAGTGCCAGAGGTTTATCTATACATATTGGTAAGAAACATCGGGTTGTGCGTGATGATGATGTTTGCTCTGATGTCACTTTTAATGCCTGCCTTCAGAGTAAAACTGCAAATGCTGCCGACACTAACAGCAGTATTAACACGAAAGATTTGACGATTTCTAACCTGGGCAAGATATTACTATCACTAAGGTGCTCGACACACATATTAAGACGTGTTCCAAGAGGTGCTCGTGCAACGGTGGCTGACGCACTCGCAGAGCTGTTAAACCATATAACAACTTCAAATGATGCAAAAGACTGGATCAACCTTTGCCTGTTTCCATTTGTTGCTTTAAGTGCTCCCAAACAAGCAGATAAAGTTAAGAATCTAACTACTTGGGTGAAGCAGCGAGTTCGCCTCTGGTGTAATATTGGCCATGACGCCTTAACCTGGCCTTCAACTAAGATGAACAAACCTCGATTAAACCACAAATTTTCTAATTTGAAGGTTGTAGAGAATAAACTTGCCGATGGTGACATCCGTGGAGCAGCACGTCTTTTAATTTCTGATGATACGGTTGCGACTCCGGATACCTCTGTACTGGAGACCCTGTTGGAAAAACATCCTGCCCACCCTGGCAATTTCATTGCGCCGGATCTTCCTGATGGTCAACACACTTTTCAAGGAGTTTCGATTATGGAGGTTCAGAAAGCAATTAACTCCTTTCTGTCAGGCAGCGCGGGAGGTCTAGATGGGCTTCGTCCTTCAATTCTTAAAGACCTTCTTTCTTGTCAAATACTGGAATCGAAGGAAAAACTGCTAAAATCCTTATGTGATCTATTTAATTTAATCATTTCTGGAAAAGTACCAACGGAAGTTCGCCCACTGTTCTTCGGCGCCAAACTTACAGCGCTAAGAAAAAAGGATGGTGGTATTCGGCCCATAGCGGTTGGGAATGTTTGGCGCAGAATATCGGCAAAAATTGTATGCTTTAGAATACGTGAACCAGTTAAGAACTTTTTATCCCCCCATCAGCTTGGTGTTTGTGTTCCTAATGGTGCCGAGGCAGCTGTTCACGCAGCCCGAGTTTATTTCTCTTCTACTCACAGTGCTACTAAGGCGATTGTAAAATTGGATTTTCGTAACGCATTTAATGAGCTTCGCCGGGATACTATGCTTGCCGCAGTGATGAATAATTTTCCTTCAATTTATCCATATGTTTATCAATGTTATGCTCAACCAAGTGATCTGTTTTTCAACGGAAACACTATTTCTTCTCAGAGAGGTGTACAACAAGGTGATCCCCTGGGCCCAGCACTTTTCGCTATAACTATTCACTCTTTAGTTAAATCACTGAATACCGAATTAAACATTTGGTACTTAGACGATGGAACAATTGGTGGTGACCCCGAGATAGTTCTTTCATCTTTAATAGAAATAAATAAGAAGGCATCACTTCTTGGCTTGCGTCTTAACTTTTCTAAATGCGAGGTGGGTTGTCTTGGAACAGATGAAACCGCATTCGACGAAATCTTTAGAAGATTTAATGAGGCTGCACCAGGCATACGCCCTCTAACAATCCAGAATGCATGTCTTCTAGGTGCTGCTCTCACGTCGGAAGCACTCACTAACGTGCTATTGAATAAAATATCTACTTTAGAATTGTTCTTGTCTCGACTTCCCTCAATTTCAGCCCATTCAGCCTTTTTCCTTTTACGAGCATCTTTATCAATCCCTCGCCTAACCTATTTTTTACGATGCTTTCCATCTTGGCATGAGAGTTCTTTGCTGGAAAAATATGATACTGTCCTGAAAACTGGCCTTGAATCAATTCTGAACTGCTCCTTAAATGACAACTCTTGGATACAAGCATGTTTACCTGTTGGTTTGGGCGGTCTTGGTATTCGACGAGCTGTGGATATGGCGATTCCTACATTCTTAGCGTCATACCACGGATCTCTGCGTTTAATCGAAGCTCTCCTTCCACAGGGTTATTGTTTGGACCCAGATGGTTCAGTTCAAGAAGGTTCTAATAAGTGGGCAAACTTAGCAGATACAAGCCTTCCGGAGATTAACAAAAAGTGTTATCAGTCATCTTGGTATACACCAATTGCATGTCAATTACATAATCATTTGCTACAATCTGTTCTTGTTCCAGAAGATAAAGCCAGGCTTCTTGCTGCCTCGTCTCCCGAAGCGGGTGCATGGTTGATGGCGATACCTTCTCCGCCTTTAGGCCTTCATTTGTCAAATGAAAGCTTTCGAATTGCTGCAGCCTTACGTTTAGGCTTAGCAGTTTGTGAGCCTCATCGCTGTCCAGCTTGTGGGGATGAGGTTAACCAACGTGGCCTGCATGGCCTTTCATGCATGAAGAGCGCTGGTAGATTCGCCCGACATTCCTCGGTAAATGATATAATACTACGAGCCCTCAACACAGCTGGATTTCCTTCAATACGGGAACCTTCTGGTTGCTGTCGTTCGGATGGAAAGCGACCGGATGGGATGACACTGATTCCATGGATGAGAGGTAAATGTTTATTGTGGGACTTCACATGCGCTGATACATACGCTCATTCAAGTCTCCCTCTGTCAGTAATGAACGCTGGAGCTGTTGCTAATCGCAGAGAAGCTGAAAAGCAAAGAAAATACAACAACCTTCTCGAAAAGTTTGTTTTCACTCCAATCGCTATTGAAACAAGTGGTGCTTGGGGTGCAAGAAGTCTAGAATTCATTAAGGAGGTAGGAAGACGCATTTCTTGTGTTTCCGGCGAAGTTCGCTCCACATCCTATCTAATACAGCGCATATCCGTTTCTATCCAACGTGGTAACGTCTCGTCGGTCCTTGGCACTTTACCACCTGGCAAGGAACTGGATGAGGTGTTTATACTCTGAGAAGAATTGTCTTTGTAGAAGAACGTAATCAGAATCTAATTGCTTGATATTGTAAAGATTTTAAATATATTTGAGATGACAGGAAAAGGTGTTGTAGCTGCTGGTGCTAAACGTAATTTCCTGTTGGTTGGTTTATATGACGTCCTTATCCTACCCCCCCCCCCCTTCTTTCTGAAAAGTAATTTTCTATTTACAATTTGTTTCCAAATATTTTATATTAAAGGTCAGCATGTTAAAGGGAATATAGTCTGAGTGAAGCATGAACGAATATGTCATTTGATTTCTACCTTTCTATTAGTTTCGTTCTTCTACGGATGCAAGTGTTCTTTTATTGTATTTTTTCTCATCTTTCAGAGGATTTCATTTCGATTTCAATATTTTTGTTGTACTGATTATGCATGTAGATGCTTCCGTTGTTATATAAAATTGTATGTTATATTAATTTAATGTTATGAAGATATTTTATAGATAGTTTTTGTAATTTGATAATGTACATTAAATTATGAATTCACTAAAATTACATCAACGATGACTTGCGTCCTTTATCCTACAAGACAACACTGGACGTTAAACTAGAAGATGTCAAAATTACCAACCTTAAAGTATTCCTATCCTAAAGAACTTTTGAATTCTAATATCTGTAAATATAGACTGTAGAAACTATTTACCAGTTAGTAATGCCCTATCCGATCATAAATGTAATAGTTGTGCTGTGGAATAAATGTATTTAAGAATTAATTTGAATATTTAAATGAAAGCAATAAATCGAATAAAATACTTCTGGTAAGAATTTAACAGTATAAAATACGTGCGTTTTTTTTTTTTTTTTTTTTTTTTTTTTTTTTTTTGTATAGGGGTTTCTATCACGAAATACCAGGAAAATGTTAACAAAAAGCACTAAAGACTTTCGAATTACAAATTGAAGAATAATTTTTAAAAAAAATGTCTAGCTTGAACGAAAATCAATGACAAAATGTTAGAAATAGTAAAATAAAAAAATAATGAAAAGAACACGTTTGGTACATTATTTCAGCAGAAATTCTAGCCTACGAATCCTGATAGAAGTTATCGTGGAAAATGAAATATGGAAATCAAGAAATTAAGAATAGATAGATGGTGAAGTTATTGAACACAGGTATTACAACTTATATCTCGTATATCAAGTCGAATAGGTTGTCGGAGTGAATGGTATATAAAAACTGGCAAATGTTCTCGTAATAATGGCATAAAACTTATGGTGGTGATGACTAGAAACGATGATGTTTTTACCAGTGAGGATATATGAAACTTGTAATTACTTTGACTACCGGATCCCAAGGATTGAAAACATATCACTATCCTGTTTATGTTAATCAGCATTCTTGTAAATTTCACTTATGATGAAATGCTATTGCTTTCTAATTAGTAATATAGCGTTAAGACAATTCTAACAAACCCTAAGAAAATGGTTAATGTAATATCCTATTTACGTTGCTGGTGGAGCAAATATGCTACATAAAAAGGGAGGCACAGTACAATCCAGGAAGTGAAGAAAATTCTTTGTTAACAAGAGGCACGTTAAAAAAAAAAAAATAGCTCCCTATAGGAAATGGAACTGTATCTTCCCTGACAGTCTTTCTTTCTCATAAAGAACGATAAGCCAAATTTAAAGAGACATCCTCTTGGAGAATAAGTCCTTCGTACTCTAGAATGAGTGGATTGCGCAAGTCATTGGTTACGGCAGTACACTGGTACCTCAGCCGTAACATGTAATGTGAAAGGAAAAAGGAATCGAAACACTTCCTGGTTTTCAGAGGTTGAGCTAGTTTTTATCGGATCGTGACTACACTGTGAAATTCGATATCTTACAGTAAGAACACGTCCTAGGACGAAAAGGGGATGTGAGCTTGTCTGAATAATCCGACATCAAAACTGAATATGTCAGTAGATTTACACTCGTTTGAGGAATGCCCTTCGCTCACCAGGATGTATAATTGCTCCAGACATTCCGTCGTTACACAAGAATACATTCATGTACATACATTCAAATACTTATAGACGTCAGAGCAGAGCCTTCGGCGTTGCCCTGTATATTGTCAGTCCAATTGACATGCTCGTTTTTTTTTGTTTTTTTTTTTTTTTTTTTGCTAAACTTGAGATTAAATCTCACTGTGGTTGTAATCTAATAGCTTGACGAATCTAATCTATGGACACTAATATTAGTCCTTTGAGACATTCTATTTTTCTCCTCTTTTCACCCGCCATGCCCATGGGGCTGAATTTAATTTTAGCACTATCGAGATTGTAATTATTAACATCGTGAACTATGGACCCAACACTGATATCGGTCGTTTTTTTATTACTGTTACATGTCAATCCCTTTCAACCATCCCAGGAGTGGTAAAGGGAGCTAAACGTAAACTTAAATAGGAGCGTCGGTAATCAACTTACATACCCCAAAAATCTATTAATTTGATTCGAATATCGGTCGTTTTTATTAATTTATTATGTTACCATTTCCCTCTCCTTATCATTGGTACTAATTGTACTGAACTTAGACCTAAATGGCATCGCAAGTTTTACTATTTATCTCAGCGACTCCGAAAACTATGGATTCGAAACTAATATTGATCATTTTCAATAACTTTTACATAGCTATCATAATTTCACCCCGCCCCCTTCAAGGTGCTAATGAGATCTGAACTTAAACTTAAATGGCACCTGAAATGTCACTCTTTATCTAAACGACACCGAAAACTATAGATTCGACATTAATATCGATCGTTTTTATTAGTTTTATGTCTGCCACTCCCCCTTCCTCTTGGAGCGCTAAGATGGTCTTGCACCATCGGAGCTCAACTTAGATTTAATCGCCATCAGAACTGCCACTAATTAACTTCGCGACGCTGAAAACTAATGATTCGACATTAACATCTATTGATTTAGGTGTTTGTATATGTCACTATTTCATCTCCGGGATGCTTAAATCGAATTTAAACGTCAATTGAGAGTGTAACTATTTACCTAAGTGATCCCAAAAACTATGGAGTATACACTAATATCGTTCAATTTCAATTGGTTTTACATGTCACCATTCCCCCCTCCCAGAAATATTAATTGGCCTGAATTTGAACTTAAGTGGTATCGGAAGTGTCACTGTTCACCTCAGCTGCTCCGAAAACTAGGATTCAATACTAATTTCCGCTGTTTTCGATCACTTTTATATATCACTTCTCCTACTTCTCCTTAGATGTTCTAGGTGTCTTACCATCACTGAGGGTTGAGCTTGGAATTTTGAGGCACGGAAACTGTGAAAAATCAGATCATGGATCCCAAAAACTATGAATTCGACACTAATATCACTCATTTTTGACAATTTTCTTATGTCTTCCTGTTCTCATTCCCCGTAGATGTGTTAGGAAGTTTACCGCAATAGTAATCTTTCCAAACTGTACGTAAGATGTGTACCAACTTTGGTTAAAATTGTTCCAGGTGTACAAAAGTTATGCTGAAGCACATACACACAAACAAACACATACATACTTACTTACATACACTTTTATATTCCTAGATAAGAGTACATACCTAGTTTAACGTCCTGTTCAGCAGCGAGGCTATATGAGACGGTACCTACTAATTAACGTGGAATTCGAACCACATGAGCTTCCGCCGGGAATCGAACCCGGGTCTCCCACACCAAAGACGTGTTCGCTAACCGCTTAGCCATGAAGGAGCTCTTTTAGTTCGCGATATTGGGACATCATCTTACGTCACCATTATTTGACATACAGAATTTCCAAAATTGAATTATTCCTAAAAGTACGGAAGACAGCAAAAGTCACCCAAATAATCGTGATAGTATAACAAAAGCTTGCTGTTTTGTACTATACATTTACACGATGTTCATACCACTACTTTTGAACCATCCTGGTCTACAATATTTAGTTCTTAGGAGAAATCTTCGAAGTCTTAGTAGATACCCTCTGTTAATGATTTGTTAATTTTTTGACTGGAAATAATAACATATTAATTTTAGCTGAAAGCTTTTGAAGTAAAGAAAATTTCATCAAGTTTCATGATCATTTAATGACGAATAAATAAAAATAAATTTTTAGAAGTAATACGAACTGTAAAAGTTTATAGCGTTTACTTAACTTTTGATTTTTTTATGTCAATTAAATTAACTGCGAAAAGAACAATCAATTCGATGTTTTCAATCTTTAGAATAAAATAAACAGTGCATGTTAAAAAGTTAACCTAAGTAAAAAAAAAAAAAAAATGTCATAACAATAACCTTTAGGCACAACGAATTTATAAACTACCTTCTTCTTTTCCTTCTCTCGAAAGCAAAATTAGTTATTCAGTTATAATGAACTGCATTAAAGGAAACCCAGACGATGTTCTCCAGAAAGGAAATTGCATTATAAAGTTAAAAAAATGAGTAAAAAAAAAAAGTTTTCTTCTAAAAACTTAGGAATGAAATTTCTTCTCATCTTCAAAAAGTAGCATATTGGATTGTTTTCGTTAGTTAACAAAAACTGGAATTTTTCTCTCTTCTCCTCCACCACCCCCACACCTTCTCCCCTCCCCCCATAAAAAAAGGTCTCTCTCTCCGGAGCTTTTCTCCTATCTTCGAAATTAATCTGATCGAGATTTTGTCTGCAAAACTTTCTCCATAACCATAGCAACAAAGCCAACAAGCTTTTGTTCGTTGCACAGAACCCACAAGATAATGAGTCTGATTCACCTCGTATCTGAAGTTATTAACAAGACCTTTATTCCTAGGCGCTCGAAACAATATTTGCCGCCCTCTCTCTCTCTCTCTCTCTCTCTCTCTCTGTCTTTCTAATAAAACACATAAATGATGTTGAGTTTCTGCGATAGTTAACTGGTTTTCGTGATGTGAATTACGTCTTCGAAGTAAAAATTATGAAAAAAAAAAATCTCAAAGCAAGATGGAAAATTAGTCCTAAAAGCCACTCAAAGGGAAAAAGGACTAAGAAATTATGACCTCTTTCATTTGTTGTTGTCTCTGTGTATTGAATTAGTAGAATGAAGATATTTTTGGACATTCCAGTCTCTCAATGCCTTTAGAATTGTTTAAAGTGTTATTACTGAGATTTATCAACTTCTCTGCTGGATTGACAGAATATGATTAAACACCAACACAATTTTACCAGCATCTATAATAAAACATAAACATATTTTAAAATTTTAATATTTTTATCTTTTAAGTTTTACGTCCCATAAGTATATCGGACAGACTAAAACAGACGGTGATGATGAGAAATGAATGAAATGCTGGAATGAAGAAACTGAGAGGAAACCGGAGAAATCCAAGAAAAGCCATGCACACGGTGTAGGTCCACCACAAAGTTCACTTGGCGTGATCTGGGATCGAACCAAGAACCCCAGGCACTAGAGGTAAATGCTCTACCATTGAGCCACCGCGGCTTCTTAAAATGTTAATGTCATTATGTTTGAGTTTCCAAAAGGTAGATTCTTGTTTATATAATTAGTATAGGAGTGACTGAGGATAGAACATACTTACAGAAGTTTTAGTGCCGAAGTCACAGCAAAAAACTTCTAACACTGTATTTCAGGAAGATAATGTCCAGTCACGCGTGTAATTCTTAGTCATTCCAATTAATTGAAAATAAAGAAAACAAACTATTACAAAAGTAAACTAACACAGACTATACATATGATCCTTCTTATATTCCAATCAAGAAGAAAGTCCACGTTTTGCTATGTTCTTCAAGGAATAAAGCTTCTGTGCATATTTAGCATACTTTGCCAATAGTGAATACTAGTAGAAAGATATGGCATAGAATAAATGTTAGCAGTACTCATATACTGTTGAATATATTCAAGAGTCCTTTCTATTGTGACTTTTCGAAAACTTTTCAGCACAAAGTTTAGAAAACATTCCCTGTTTCTAAAAGTACGAAGAAATACTATGATGGCTGTCATTACAAAGCTTCTCAACAAGTATGATTAGGGGCAATCAAAGAAACTGTGAATCGTGTTAGAAAAGTTTATCAACGTACTACCCACCAATCCGCTAATTCTGCAAATTTTGTATTTGTTTCCCTACAAATTAGTAGTATTGTAGATTCTTCGCAACAGAATACAGTTTAAACCCTGGGACGCTGATTTTCACTCTGTCATGTCATCATGTTCTGCTTCCCTTCTCATGAAGTCACAAACCAGGGGAATTAAGCAGAAGGTAATCTGAAGTTGATAAAAGACAGTGGTAACAAATAAGAATATCGCTATCGAAGTCAGTGGTTTTGTAGGCACGACTACGCGTACACTGGCTATACTTGCTTATACCATTGTTTTACGAGGGTCGTTCCGAAGTTAATGCCTCCTATTTGTGTGTGTGTGTGTGTGTTGACTTTGTATGTCCGTGACAGATGTTTGTATAGTAATAATGCTTGAACCTTCCTCTTTTATTTACAGCTGGTCCCTTTGATCTGCGGTAGTTGCCGCCAGCATAGAAGTGTTCGAAAATGGAGCCTGATATGGGCGTGCGTATAAAACAACGATGTGTGATTGAATTCCTCATTGCTGAAGGAATTGCGCCAATTGAAATCCATCGACGCTTGGTAAAGATTTATGAAGACGATGAGAATAGACGTGAGCAATGTGAGGTGATGTGTACGGCATTTTAAAGGTGATGAAAAGGGTGTTCATGGCAAACTACGGTGCGGTCGATCCTTAACAACTATCATCCCTCGCAATGAAGAGCGTCTTGATCAACTCATCCATGCTGACCGCCGGATAACGACCAGAGAATTGTGTACAAAGCTGAATGTAGCGAACATTTGAAAGACTCGGAAGCTGTTGTCAAAGCTGTAAGGCAGTGGTTAGCCTCAGTTGGTTCCGATTGTTACAAGCGCGGCATGAAGGCTCTGGTTCATTGTTGGCAAAAGTGCATAGCGAATGATGGGAACTATGTGGAAAAATGAAGTCTGTAACTGAAATATTGTTCTGTTTATCTGTTCTATTAATATTTATGTATCTATATTAGTTTCCATGAAAAAAGAAATGAGGCATTGTATTCGGAACGACCCTCATACATCTTCCTCTCCCCTTCTTTTTCCACTACGTTTCTCTCTGCTTTTCTCAGATTATGAAAGTGCGCTCCTACAGCACAGTTGGAATGATGAAAACTACTGCGCTTTAGGCTTCAGTTGCATCAGAATCTCACCAAAACTATTAAACACGTGAAACATAACTTCTGCATTAAAATGCAAACGAGATGTGAAATTTTGACGATTTTATCGAACTCATTCAGATTGCAGCAGCTATGGGACGGTCCACCTTCCGTAAAAGGTGAATAATCGACACACTTTGTCCTCATCTGAAATACTGAAAGTCTGGACGAAATTACATATGAATAAGCATAGCTAATCTAAAACATGAATGTTTTCTGAACAATTTCAAAAGCAGATGTATGAGAGTCATTTTTCTTTGAAGAGCTTGATGCCACTGGAATGAGTTAATTAACCACATTTGGAGACATGCTACGCTGTTGGAATCTAGATTCTAATGATCATTGATGATTTCATGGGTGGCCTGGGAGCATATTTTAACCTCAGAGCCACGACGTTTTCTCCAATTGCAACGTGCTCAATTGGTTACCAGTATTTATTGCAGTACTACAATAATTTTACCTCTCGTGCGTCGAAAGTTTGCATTCAGGGAAACTTTCTGAAATCATCAGTGGTAATGATGTTTTGATAAATCTTTCAACAAGATGACTACTGACCGATTGACATTTCCAAACGATATATGGCATTAAGTGAGTGGATGGACAGAAAAGCATCTAGAGTGAGCGAAAATCCTTGATTCTCTGCAAACTGCTACAAATAATAAACACTCATCTAGACATGTTTGCTGTTCCACGTCTAAAAACGTTTTGAACCGAAATAGCGCATTAATTAGAATATAAAAGCAACAGAGATTACGTAAGATCGTTAACTTGACCATGGTTTTAAACATTTATTGACACACACTTAAGAGAATGATCTTTTTCACCAATGCTTATCTATTCTACAGTATATTATAAAATTGAAAGTCACTATGTTTGTGACTTTTAATCTCTTTAACTATCCAACTGATTTCGATCAAATTTTTATCATAGATGAGGCTCGGGCTTCGGATTGTTTCTTTTACTTCATTTTGACACTAGAAAATAGGGGTGGAGGAGGAGAGGGAAATATGCAAAAATATATATGGAGAGAGAGAAAGAGAGAGAGAAAATTCGTTGTACAAAAGCAGAGAGGTGATTCCTGAGAGCAAAACAAACAAAAAGTTCTAATAAACATAGGGCGAGAACCGCGTCGTTTACTTGCTATAAGCTTCCGAAAGCTTGAGAAAACAAACTTTAGAGTTAAATATTGCACAAACTACTGAGCGGCATTGGTATCGTCAAAGGATAATAACCTGCTCTATCCAAATTTGCAGTTTTCAGATTTGTGCCATGGCGCGCAAGGGAATCCCGAAGGACATTAGGGGCTCCCGGACATTTTATGACGTAAATTGAGTAAACATGAGCATGTAAAGGACGTCTCACTGCCTGGAAATAATACTACGTGGCAGGTCAATACTCATACAGGCAGATAAAAGATGGCGGATGAGGTGATTGGTTTCATACCTCCTGAAAAAGTATAAGTAAAGATGTTGTACAGGAATTCACTGGAAACGTCACGTCACTCAAAGTAAAAATACGTACAACATAAGCCGATAGGAAACAGAAAATAAAGAAATTTCGATTGCTGATCTGCTCATATTAATAACATCACAACGCTTCAAATAAAGATCTGTCACTACTGCTACTGTTGTTTAATGTATTTGTGTTTCGTAAAGTACGTAGAGGCCTACTCGTCTGCCATTCTCTCCAATATCTTTGCAAGAAACAACGGAACTACGGCAACCTGATATTTGATTGGTTCTTTCGCTATTTCCTTTCATTTTTCTGTTGCATTTAGCGTGCGATGGAGTCAATACATGAGTCAATGAGCTGGTTTGATCGTCGCGTGCGGAAGAACTGAGATCGACACTATGGATGGTTAAATGAGTCCTTCTTTAAGGGCTAGTTCTGGTCGTGTGTTTCATCAGCCGTTTCATAAACGGAAAGCAACGTATACCATTTTTGTTACAGGTTATGTTCGTTTATTCGGGTTCATTAGAGTGTGTTGCACCTCTAATTTGGATGTATTGTGTTGCGTATGTTTCTTTAAAGAGCGGAACCTCGTTTGTGACACTAAGTGTGCTTTAGAGAAATGTGATACGATATTTGCTAATGTGTTTGATAAGATATTAAGGTACTACATCTGTCGTACTAGTGGTGTGTGCACTTTTCTGTGTTGTGGTATAGTATCTTCTACGTCATGGTAGAGGTCGTGTACAAGAGGTAATCGCTATACACAAATATCATTCACTGACAGAACAGTTGCACTAAATTGCGATCTCGCTATCTTCAATTGTGGATAGTGAGCACAATGGCGAGGAAACATCTAGCATTTCCAACTTTAATTTTGCTTAATATCATCACTATATGGTGTGCATGTGCTACACCTGTGATTACAGATATAATGGAGGAGTACACAGATGAGGAATTGGCAGACATTCATCTAGCATACAGGAAAGCGGGCAATAATGGCCATGTGGCACAGCGGCTGTACATACAACAATTTTCTAATCATAGAATTCCATACCACGCAACTTTCTCATGTGTAGATCAAAGATTACGAGAAACAGGATTTCTGGAAAAACACAGGCCTAATGCTCGATGAAACAGAACTGTACGGACTGTGGCTTTTGAGGATGATGTTCTTGCTCGAGTTCAGAGAAACCCGTCCACCAGCACACGGATAGTAGGGGAACGTGGGGCATAACGGGGTAGGGGGGCATAACGGGGTATCGGTATTTTTTGAACTGTAATTAACTGCAATCTAGCGATAAGTACCTAAACAAGATTCTCAAGGACGAAGGGCTGTTGCGCTTGAGCAGCGTTCTTATCAGTTGAAAAGGAACAGTGCTGTGTGTCAGTTCTTTGTTTTCGCGCTATGGCATATAACGATTGGGATTTTACTTCGGTCAAGGTAAGGCAAGTTATTTATTACACACTTTTAAACTATTGATATGTTGAAAGAATATTTCTTCTGTGTTTGTTGTGTGTTTTTGAGGTTTACGGATTGTAAGTTATAACAGAGATACTCGTTGATTTAACACTACAACTCATCTGGGGCAAAACGGGGTGGGGCAAAACGGTATTGCAATCACCCCATATTGCCCCATTACCCCATTATGCCCCGTAAGAGTATCGATTGTGTAGTTTACTACCCAGCTCGAAACATTTCTTGTTAATGCTGGGATTGCATTTGCGCAGTTTGGTTTAAGTTCTTCATGCTGAATTTTCAAAATTTGGTTATGTTGATTTGATGTCAGGAAATATTAAGATTTAACTGACAATAATTCGATGTAATCTGCATAAACTTTGTAGTACAATTCCCAATGATCAAATTTTTTCTTTTTCTTAATAATGCCTAATTCAGAATGTACCTTTTGAAGTAATTATCAATATATTTTTTTAAAAAAAAAGAGTACTCATCTTTTGTTATATTTGATTATTGAGTCTAATAAATATTTCATAAAATTCAAGTTGTGTTGTATAATAGTAATCATATATTGTTGTTTTATGATAAGTCTATATTAGAGCTGGATATTATAGATGTAATAGTGTACGGGGCAGTATGGGGTAGGGGCATAATGGGGTTGACTGAAATCCAATGTTCTATTATGCCCCACGTAGGGGGCATAATGGGGAAAAGAGCCATTTTTGGAATAAGCTAAGCAAAAAGGTGCAAAACAATATTTTTGAAAGGATTTGTTGGTTGA
Source organism: Thermobia domestica (assembly GCF_964235325.1). Taxonomy (NCBI): domain Eukaryota; kingdom Metazoa; phylum Arthropoda; class Insecta; order Zygentoma; family Lepismatidae; genus Thermobia; species Thermobia domestica. Next base: position 91,659,372 of record NC_137456.1, read on the forward strand.
AATATCACAATAAATGTCCAACGTGTCTACCGCAGAAAAATTACTGCAATTGAGATATTGGTTACCAATTTAGAAAGGCAAATATCTTAGCTTCCCCATTATGCCCCACGTTCCCCTAGTTGCTGAGCTTAACGCGTATCATCAGCAGGTGTGAAACATACTTTATGAAAATCAGATGTAGTCTTTCCGCGTCCAAAGGGTGCATGCATTACACGCCGCTAATTATTATCCACGTAGGCGGGAGTTTTTCCAGTGGCCAGGCGAACAGCATGCTAATACACCCCGCTTCATAGCTCGTGTTCTCTTCACAGATGAAGCTACTATTTTCCGTGATGGAGTGTTTAACACTCGCGCTGAACATTTGTGGTCTGAGGCAAACCCACATGGAATGACAACTCGTGCCCATCAGTGTTCTGACAATGTGTGAGCAGAAATCGTTGATAATTATCTCATCGGACCATATCAACTACCACAACGCCTGACCGGGTGGGAGTATCGCATATTTTTAGAAGAGGTTCTGTCTGAAATATTAGAGATTGTGACACAGGCTGTTCGTTGAAACATGTGGTTTATGCTTGACGATGCTCCAGTACATTTCGCTCCGGAGGTACGAAATTGTCTTAAGGCGTCCTTTCAGAACAAATAGATCGGCAGAGAAGGACGAGTATCTCGGCCACCTTGCTCACCAGACTTTAACCCCTTACGTATATTTCTTTTTCTGGGGCCATATGAAACAAATAGCCTACGCGACGTTTTTGCAATCAGAGGAGAATTTGGTTGCTCAAATTGTTGCTGCAGCATTCAGGAAATGCAAGGAGTGATTCAATGCGTCCATTGCGTCGGTTCCTTCGCTCCTGCTGTATTTTTTGCATTGAAGTGGCGGGTCGAAACGTTGAACACCTTTTGTAATGACCGTTCTACCAACCATCCCCTTTTCATTTAAACTAAGACCGTCCTATGTACCTTGCTCCTTACAACTCTCTTCGATATGCAGTCCCGTTATACGATTTGGGAACCAGAAACGTCGGCCCTGTTACAGCATGTACAAATATCGCAAATGGAACGAATATTTTGTTTCACGTCCATCGGTTTAGAACATTGAATGAGAAAGAGAACGTACTGTAGTCTCATTTGTGTGATGCACTCAAGTGAATGAACGTATTCAAATAGTTATATTTACTATTATTATTATTATTATTATTATTATTATTATTATTATTATTACTATTATTACGCTTTCTTTATTTGTCCTTTACTAGTAGTTCTTGTTCAATTCCTGTAGTAGTAAAGGTAGACACGTTCTCAAAAACCAGATTATCAGTCGGAATTTTTTTTATCAATATAACCAGATTATCAGTCGAATTATTTTTAAATTTTCTGTAACCTACCGGCTTGTGTTGTACGCATTTTTACTTGCACCAACGTGACGTTTCCAGTGAATCCCTGTACAACGCCTTGACTAAAACTTTTTGAGGAGGTATGCAACCACGCATGGTGATTATCACCTCATCCGCCATCTTTTATCTGTGTGTATGAGTATTGACCTGCCACGTAATATTATCTCCAAGCGGTGAGACGTAATTTGCATGCTCTTGTCCACTCAATTTACGTCATAAAATGTCCAGGAATCCCTAACGTCCTCTGGGAATCCCTTGCTCCGCCATAGCACAAATCTGAAAACTGCAAATCTGGATAGAGTAGGTTAGAATTCTTTGACGATATCAATGCCGCATCACGTCTACGCTCAGTAATTTGTACAATATTTAACTCTAAAGTTTGTTTTCCCACGCTTTCGGCAGCTTATAACACGTAAATGACGCGATTTCTACCCTATGTTTATTAGGACTGTTTTGTTTGTTTTGCTCTCAGGAATCACCCCTCTACTTTTGAACAGCGAATTTAGCGCCATACTATATATATATATATATATATATATATATATATATATATATATATATATATATATATATATATATATATACAGCGGTGGATCCAGGATATGATCAAGGGAGGGGCTAAACCATATTTTGCCGTTTTATCCAGTGTATATCTGAGCGTCAAGGGGGGGGGGCTATAGCCCCTATTCGCCACGGTATATATATATATAGATATAATTAAATGACTATGTTAGCGTCTTACTAACTCTTGAACCACTCGACCGATCTTGATAGAATTTCCAACAAAGAAGAGGCGATGCTTTCCAAGATATCACTTTGACGGTGCCACTTTGGGAAAGGGAGGGTGAGATATTTTAAAATGATTGAAAATGACCGATATTAGTGTGGAATCTATAGTTTTTGGGGTCGCTGAGTTGTACAGTGATACTTCCGATCCCGTTTACGTCCAATTCAGCCCCGCAACGTTGGAGAAGGGGAGGGGAGAGATACATAAAATTGATCAAAAATGACCAATATTAATCTGCGATCCCTAGTTTTCGGGATGGCTGATATGAACAGTGGTAATTCCGATCCCGTTTACATCCATGACACTACAAGCAAATAGAACGTATTTCACGGATATCAAATATCTATATGATATAAGGAGTTGTGGATTTAAATTTCTTATCTTCACCCAGCGAAGCGAGTAATCGCTGCTAGTTATTGCTAATTGCAATTAATATACCTTTATTGATTTAACGAGCTTGTCTCATAACATAATGATTCGAGTTCCTGTATTTGCCGTAGGACAAACGTGCGTGTTTTATCACATTTTTTACTGTATGAGACGTGCTATTTACGATCTCATATTGAACTCCAATCTCATATACTATCACCATTAGAACGAGACCTTAACCCAAAAGAAACAATGCTAATTTAACTTAATTAGCATCATTAAAATAAAAATCGTTCAAAACAATACATTATCATCTTTCTGCAACACTAATTTGCAAAAATAAAGTAAGCCTCGAGCTGGTGAATGAGATGTATGTGTAAAATGTGATTGCACTTCTTTAGGCTGTAAAAACAAAGAAACAAGGAAAGAAAAAGGATGTCTACATCTTTTACTCTTTGTTGTATTCATGACTACTTTAGGTTGTTCGTGCTCAAGAAGTAAGAATGTGAACGTGCTCTCTGCAACGTACATACATACGGTACATTTCTCATCTCTATTTTATACATTCAGAAGAGTTACTAAAATATGTATGTTGAAAAGATGAAATTCGGTATGCACAATGGAATGAAGAATGAATATTAAGCTAATGGAGGCAAAGTAACGCTCAAAGAAATTGTGTAAGAATATTTTTGCTCTTCATCTAGTGTTAACGTTCCTTTTTTTTATACTGATATTGTCTATAATTTAAACTTACACGTTCAATAGAGATGTATAACAAATTCATGTGTTATAAAGAAGCTTCTACTGATTGCACGGCTCTTATGAAGTATGAGTCGTAATGCATTTTGTATGTGAAAAAGTCGTATTAACTGACACAAAAATATTGCAAATGGTAAGAGTGTCACTGGTAGAAATATGTTTATCAGTGATAGGAATACGTGCATCACTGCTAGGAGTATATGTGTCACTGTTAGTAATGTATGTGTCACTGTTAAGAGTATTTGCGTCACTGTTAGAAGTATAGGTGTCACTGCCGGAAATATGTTTGTCAGTCTTAGAAATATAATGTGTCACTGTTAGGGCCTTTCTCTTTCAAGTGTGCCCTCGGAAAATATGTGAAACATACTTCAGCTCCACCCCCGCCACCCTCTTTCGAAGCAAACTTTCCCATTGCTTTGGGGAAAGAAGTGAATAATCTCAGCTCTGTTGCCAATTTGTCATTCAGTCGTTAGGTTTTAGCGAGTGAAGATCTTAGCATACCTAGAATGGCTAACAAGACAATATACAGTGAAGCCTGTCAATGTGGCAACCCTGTCCAGATTCATCTAATTGAAGGATCTCGTCCAAAGCAACTTGTGTCTCCACTTTCGAGGAAGAAACGAGAAAAAAACACATCGAAAGCAGCGCCACCAGGGACACACTTGAAATAGAAAGGATCTAGGAGTATGTGTTTCCCTGCTGGGAATATATATATCACTGCAAGGAGTATTGGTATAACTGTTAAGACTACATCCGTCACTGGTAGGAATATTTATGTCACTGCTTGGAGTATGTTTGTCATTGTTAGGAATATATGTCACTGTCACGAGCATAGGTGTCACTGTTAAGATTATATCCTTTACTGCTAGGAATATTTCATCACTGCTGGGTGTATATTTGTCACTATTAGGAGTATAAGTATCACTTATGGGAATCACACCCATGTTTAAAAACTAACAGGTTTAATATTCTTTAAATCAGCCAGGATTGAATGATTTGATACGCGACTAAATACAAGTGAGTTTCGTTTCACAGTTGTGAAATGAGGACACTTTCCATTAGTTTTTAAAGAGAAATGTTGAAATGTTTAGTGATTTACTTGCCGTACTTGAGTAACGTGGTATTTACTGGTTCTTCAATTATTTTCTCTTGCATTTATTTGTTTATCCCGTATTTTACTTTGATCACATTTGACGAGGATACGAACACAGAAACATGGAGGTAATTTTTAATAAAGTAACTTTGTTCTTAAGTGAGACTCGAGTTGTCAATGGATTTCGCTTCTCCACCATGAATATAACGCCTCAAATCGCCCCTTCACCACAACATCATCACTAGAAAAGCAGGAAGGACTCGGTTACAGGATGACTGGTAATTCGATGCATTCCTTGCAAGGGGATATTCTACAAGTACTTTCAAACATTTTTACCTTTATGAACCGGGGATCGCAAATCAATACTTTCTGAGTAATTTGCACATGTGTGATTTGTTTGAAATTTTCCTTCTAGCGAGAGGTGTGAGAGGAAATTTTATAATGACCCACTTCCACCTATCATAGAGCAATGAAATTTTACATGTGTAATTCTGCACATCTACGTAGGTCTACGTAGATGTACAGCTCGTAACTCTGTACCGTTGCTGTGCTATAGGTCCGAACGTGAAGTAAGGTGTACTGGTCCAAAATCCATTACTGCACAGCAGAAAGCAGCGTGGCATTGCAGAACTACTTGTCCCTAGGAAATGACTGCATATTTGGGAAGAGGTGGAATGAAGATAGTGTGTAGTCAAGAGAAAACGCGAACAATGACGGATTTCATGCTTAGGGTAGTGCATCTGTCTGGCCAGCATTCGAGCAGTGAACGGGCGCGTTGTTTTCCCGGAGGCGGACACCTTTTTTCACTGCTGCGTGCGTTGCGGAATTCTGTGAAATCCCAGAACGTGGCATGCTGAAAAAAGGTGTCCGCTTCCGGGAAAACAACTCACCCGTTCACTGCTTGAATGCTGGCCAGACAGATGCACGATCTTGGACACGAAATCCGTCATTGTTCTTGTTTTTTCTTGACTACACACTATCTTCCTTCCACCTCTTCCCAACTATGCTGTCATTTCCTAGGGACAAGCACTTCTGCGGTGTTGCCACGCTGCTTTCTGCGGTGCAGTAATGGATTTTGGACCACTACACCTTACTTCACGTTTGGACCTATAACACAGCAATGGCGCTGAGCTACGAGCTGTACATTACGACATGACCTACGTAGGTGTGCAGGATTACACATGTAAAATTTCATTGCTTTACGATATGTGAAAATGGGTCAGGGCAAAACTTTCTCTCGCACCTCTACACGTACGCATATATATACACGTTTAAAATTCCTTCTTCAGTGGAAGAACATTTTTTCTAACGGTTCTTCTTCTGTGCTTTGCTTTCCTCTTCTCCAAAAGTATTTTTCGCTTTTGGCGTGAGCGGTCTAGAGTTCAATTCCTGGTGTGGTAACTCGGTTGGAAAGATGTAGAAAACATTGTCAGGAAAAACATTGTAAGTAAGATTTTTCCTGGGTTTTTCTCATTCACACCAGGCATATGGCGGGTTGATCCTTAACATAAAATCCCCAGGCCGCTTCTTTTCTAACCCATTCCTTTCTTCTTCCCCAACTCCCCCCGTCGTGTGATAGTCAAGGAATGTTGTACCTCATACATAACGAGCTTACACGATCGTAGATGCCGATAACCTACAAATATAGGGCCTTATGCAGAGTCGATTTTACAGTTGTGTCAAGAGCTTCACTAACTTCCGTATTTAGAAACACGTAAGTAAAGCTAACAAAGATTTATATCGACGAAGTCAACCACGACTTCTCCGCAGGGTTGTCCAAAACCATTGGGTGAAATCTAGGTAAGACAGAAGTATTCTCTCTTATATTGATTTATCCAATTATGTTTGGGCAGTCCTGCGGTGAAGTCGTACTTGGCCATCCTCGATATAAATTACTGCTAACTTCAGCGAATGTGTTTCTAAATACAGAAAGTCACATCACGGGTTAGTGAAGGTCTTAATACAACTCTTAAAACGAGTCTACATAAGCCCCATTATTCCTAACTCCATCCTGAAAACTCCATCTTTTAAATCTTGTTCTGATGCTTGCATTTTGTTCTCCATTTGGGTTCTTATGTATTTCATTCACAATCTCTTCGTTTAAAAGTTTTCGTCTCTTTTTTTTTCTTATTATTGAATGACAACAATCCAATTTTCCAATAAATTTATTTATCCCTGAATAGTAGTGCTTGTTGATTTTCTATGATGCCTTCTGTTCTTGAATCGGTACGTTGGTTCGAACTTCTGAATCATATTGTAAATGCTCTGCTTTATTTAAAGTCTTCCTTTGCCTCTTATTGTTCTCTTTAATAATGCAAACACTGAAAGTTTCTTTTTCTCTCTTTTTTTTTTGTTTAAATTAAAAGTAAATTGAGAGAGAAACTGAATTGATCAACGATTGATTCCGTGACAAACATCATAGGTAGAGCTATGATATTTGTGTTATCCCAACCCGGGGAACTTTCTTAAAAGATAAATCTTCCTCTAACCGGGACAATTTCGAGAAAAAGTTTACTTTTACATCTTCTATCGGTAGAAAATACCTAATTAGAACAATATCTACTTTTATTTACTCATTTGTTGGATGTTTTTGTTACGATGGTTAGGAAAGTAACACGCATTTTAGATTTGAAGATTATAATTGAACTGTGTTACGTGGCCTGGTGCACTCAACCAATATTCAGATGAAATAACTTATACATTAATATTACGATACTTGTGTATCTAGCTCTTAATGAAAAAAATGTGTAATACCAAAAATTAAATTTCTGAATACCACTCATTCTAGCTTTGGAACTTATTGTATAAATTAACAGACAAATTCTGACCAAAGCATTTATTAACTAATAAATAATAGCGTTACAGTTTCGGCAAATTAACTTTGCCTTCATCAGACACATTATCTTATGAAGCCAAAGTTAATTTGCCGAAACTGTAACGCTATTATTTATTAGTTAATATATGCTTTGGTCAGAATTTGTCTGTTAATTTACAAATTTCTGACTACTAAAATGGGGATACTGGCCACAAATAAAGGCAAAAATTAAATTTCAGACTACTAAAATGGGGATACGGGCCACAAATAAAGGTAAAAATATTATCACGACTGAAAACAGATATAAAATATATAAAGCAAAGGGAAATTAGAATTAGAGCCTTCAAACTGAAGACTGTCGGGATCAAAACGAAATGTGTGGTGTCTGTAGTCATATGAAACCCAACATGAAAAATCTGACGTCAGTCTGGAAGTTAAATTGGAAAATTTGAGATGATATGTTGCATAAAGAAACATGAATTCCCATTGAAACACCTAAAATGCAACTCAATTTAGTGTAAAGGATTGCGAACTTCCGGAAAAAGACTTTGGTTATCGTTATTTACATATTTGTTTATTAATTAATTAACCTTTCAGAGGCAGGGGCTCAGTGAAAAGCGCTCAGGTTCCTTATTCGATTCCAAACCAAGTACGTTTTGGAGGATAATATTGTTGTTAATATTTAAATGCAATTATAACTATTATCGGACTTGGATCCCGATTCTATATAGTGGATTCTAAAAGCGGCTTGTAAATACTAATAATTACAGAATATCTACGTGCATTCGTTCCTTATAAATTCTTAATCATTCATTATTTCTGAATTAACATTTTAGCTCAAGTCTACATTAATTATGACATAAAATTTTCTCAGAACCAGCCAGGAACATTAAGCAACTAATACGAACAAATTCTGACAAAGTAAACAAATAAATGAATCACCAAACTCTTAGCAACCAGTTTCTATATATTCTTCTATAAACATTCAATATTGGCATGAACTGGATGCTTTTATGGCAATTGTTATCCCATGTTCTTTCAGTTTACTTTCCAACAACTATATCGTTGAGTTTTCTCGGGATTCTCACGTTTCATCCCATATTTTCATACCATAGCTGTACGAAGAAAACTAAAACATTTCATTTAATTTGGAAAATTGAGTGTTTTTGTCATAATCATAATCATGTTTTGCCTTTGTTCATAAATCATCGTGATTTAGCATTACTCCTTTAACTCGATTTCGAATGGGACTAAACTGAGACTTTTGAATGCTTCTATTATAAGTGGCGTTAACTACCAATTTATTTTTCAGTCACATATGGGCTAATTACATGGGGACCCGTTGGGTTTTTGGTTTGGACTTATGTCGAAATTACACTCTTATGCCGTGAAAAAGAATTAGTAGCATGACCCCAGGTTATATTTCAGATAGTAATTAGGCAGGTTCTATTTTAGGTAGGTAGTTAAATTGAATAAAAATTTACCAACATCTATTTGATCGTCTTTAAGTATACGGTGGATCGAGCGATTAGCACGACAAGAATAATCCATACTCACAAGCGAATTAATTTGATAGAATTATTTCCTTAAATAGCTTGGATTTTAAAGTCCCTATTTTATGATTCTTTAAGGTAAGAAGTATTTGTCATAGAAATTGAGTTATTTCAATTACGAGATATTCGAATTATTTTCAGTTTTCACTGAAATTATTCTCAAATGTTTCAGTCTATCGATTGTGATCATTACTTCTTTTAATGTCACTCTCCTTTGACCAATATTGCTTAAAAAACTTCAAATGATAAAAAATCCCAATGTTCACTTAAAATTTTCTCCAACAAAAAGTTTAAGTAATCGTTGTCAAAAAACGGAAGATAAAACAAATGAATTTTGTTTCACAGTGTCAGACTACAGTAGACTTCCAAACTATGCGAATTCCATACTCAAAACTTCAAATAGTATAACGGTAAATATTGGTTCAAATAGAGGAATAATATCAAAAGTTTAATTTGTTCCTAAACGCTGAGTTATCATAATCAAACAGCTATTACTCGCTTTTCTTACTCTTTGTGTTCTATTGCGATAAATATTGATATCAGAAAAGGTTAATTTGAATCGTTTTCGATTTTAATACAGGATGAACGGACGTTATGGAACCTATTATTAGGATATTGAATCGATTGAAAAAAAAACGCTTCTTGATATACTATATGTTACCGTTATTACTCTATGAAAATAAGTATTGAAATCGGAAATATCAGCAACATTTCAAAAAACTTCCGGTTTTGGTAGAGTGTTTTGCTTCGTGATGGTATGTTCTCTTGATACGCTGAGCCGATTGCTAAAAGCTGTCTGTGGTTTTTTATTACCGTTTTTAGACTTCCAAACTATGCTTTGCATAAGTGTCGAAAGTCTTAGAGAATGACCATATCCGTCTGTCCGTCCGTCCGCCAGGTATCAGAGCAAAACTGCTAAAAGATTTCGAGATGTGTTTTTCTGGAATCGATTCAGCGACCCAAGAATAGATTCCATTTCTTTCGTTAACCTTCTATTGAAACCAGAAGTGGTACAAATCAACTATTTCTGGTGGCAAAGTTGAACACCACAGAACAACAAATGAGTTTCGTTTCACAGTGTTAAACTACAGAAGACTTCCAAACTCTGGAATTCAATACTCAAAACCTGAAGTAGCACATCTATAACTACTGGCTGCAATAAATTGATAGGATCATAGATAGAATCTGTTCCACGGACGGAATAAATTTAATACATATTTATATGTTAAAATTACTATATATCCCCTTTTATTTCGTTTTGTTCCATGATTCTCTATTCTACCCGTTGAACCTTCTTGTGATAGACAAAATTATTATCGGTTGGATAGTAGAAATAATCCTTCACCACCACAGAGGATTTCCTTTTCTTGTTTAGATAAATCTTAAAATACTAACTCCAAAGCCTGTTCAGGGTATAAATCATGAACATTGTCGCTATATTGTTTGATTTTACCGTCACGTGAACCACCATCAAATAGAGTAGATAAATATGAATGGTATTGTTGAAAGATTTGGTCAATGTTTGTTAACAACAGTGGCGAATGGCAGTTCACTACAGGCATAGCTCTAGGCCAATGGAAGAGAAACGAATAAATAATATTGTGTGTTTTGTGTTTACTTTTCATCCACGCGTGCTGCATTGCAGCGGAAACACGTAAATATATTGTAATTGTGGTCGATACAAAATGACTTTAAAGGAAGCCAATCCAAAAGCATATTTTCAGTAGGTGAGTCTTGCTGTTAAAGAGACACTTATATTAGAGGTTGAAAAAAGCATTCTTTCCATACCATTCTTCGTTAGGTTTGCTACATGACAGATTTTTAAAAAAGAAAGAACATTTTAGATTTCACATAAGGATTTCTGTTACTCAATATATACATCCACACATTTGCAAATAGTTTTTAATGATTTAATATTCAATTATATTATAACAATATACAATACCCGCCAAAATTATATCACCGTTGTACATTTACAAGATATTTTAAACCATTCCGACAGCATCGCAAGTACACAGTAGTATCCTGAATAGTAAGATATGAGTTGCTGAACAAGGAATGTGTCATCATGGAATAATGAAAACAACTTGGAGGAAAATAATTATATTCACAATTAGGCAAAGAAACATATTAAGTACTAAACTTCAACTTAGAATGAAGAGCTCCAATGGCGTCCATTCAATCAATAAACTAAACTTTCAGACAAAATATATAATACATGGTGGTTTGGTATTACATATACATATAATTCATTGATGCAAATCCTTTTGCGTCGATTAGAGCTTATTTGCGTTTAGACATAGACCAAATAAGACTATCGATTGTCGACTGAAGAAATGTCTTCCACGGCTCTATGGACGGAATAAACTTTTCTATTGCCTTTTGGTTCGTTTATCAGTTAAAAGTTTCTTTACCTCATCCCACAAATTTTGAATAGTGTCCAAGTCCGAAGACTAATTTGGTTAGTCCATTAGGGTGACAAGATGTTGTTGCAACTACTCAAGACCTTCACGCACGCAATTCTTAGGATCATTGTCTTGCTGGTAAATGAATCCTCTATCATGAACACGTTTTGCATATGAAAGCATGTCATTTTGGAAGATACTCTTGTATACTTTTCAATTCATTATTCCGTGGCCGGTTCTATGAAGATGACTCATTTCAATTGCAGACACAGCACCATACTGTTACAACCGTCACTATGCTTCACAGTTGGCAATTGGTACTTCGGGTCGAAACGTTTTCCTTTAGGGCAACGAATCAACTTGATATCGTTACTACTAAACAGCATGAACTTACTTAGAATGAGTTCAGACCATTGCTCAAGGGTCTGTGAAATTATGCTTTAGCCCATGTCATTCACACCTTTCGATACTTCTCAGAAATAAAGAGCTTTTGAGCAGTTCACCGACAATGATGTCCGGCGGTTTGCAAACGATGATGGATTATTCCTACGGATGGAATAGATTGGGTAGAAGTCTATAGTTTCTTTGGAATGTTCAGCACCATGAGTAGTGGGTTACTATAGGATATGCGAAGAATTTTTGTGAACGACTACAGAAGTAGTGCTACGTGGTCTCCCACTTTTCCTCTTCTGCACATAGCCCTCCCAGAAGGTTCCAACATTTTAGAAGTTTAGTCACTACTATTCTGATTTGATTTGAGTTTAGCTTCATTTTCTGCAGCGTGGTGGCTATATTAAAAGGGGGTGCCACGATAGAAATTGTAGCTGTCATAAAAGATCTTCAAACCCTACCATATTTCACCATGTACACATAGTCTTGAAAGGGTCATAAAACATTTTTTCCCATCTTGCAAGGGTTCGAACACTGTGCAAGTTTCTGGGACGTCTTGCTTGCTACCTGCTATTGCCCTCCCGCTGACATAACGAAAAAAAAAACAGTTTAGCCGCTTCCGAAACAGCGGATTCTTTTGGACAGGGGGGAGGGAGTGCGCCAAAACACACGTTTCTAACGAGGAGGTTCACTGTTTGTTCACTAAAGTGCAGTGCTGCATAGGTAGAAATACCTTTCTTGCTTTCAAGAAGTTGTAATATGTACACAGTAAATAGAAAGATCGGGTTGCAAGTTTGTTTTTTTTATGACAGCTACAAGATTCATTTAACGTGGCAATGTGACCTTAGAAGTGGCCCTACAGCTTAACATGAGATCTGAACTACATGAGCTTCCGCCGGAAATCGAACCCGTGTTTCATACAAAAGACGCGTACACTAATCGCTTAGCCACGAGGAAGCTCACCATTGATCTGGATATGTTAAAATGCTGTACTAATTCTTTATGGGTTCGTCCTTGTTTGCGACCTTCTAGAATAGCATTTTGTTGTCGTGCATCCAAATCTAGCGCACCATGTTCGTTTGCCATTTTGTGGATTAATAAAAAAAACACACAAGAAACACTCACTTGCTCATCCCTGAAACACAAGATGAAACATATTGATTAGTAAAAACAACTATGCTAAGGAGTCATTTTAAGCAACATAATATATTATATCAAGGACCTCCAAATAATTTTCTCTCTGTTGTTAAAACACATTAGTTCCAGCAATAGTTCTTAATTACTTTGTCGCATTCACTTTATTTACATAACATTTCACATTCATGATGTAAATATGGCTGGTATTGTACCTTTGTAACATGACAATGTAACATTATAACAATTTGTGATTACAGTATTCAATTTTCAAAGAAGTACATCAAATCCAACTGTAGACTTACACATGATTTTTTCCAAGGAGGCATAAGACCGATTGCAAGGTAGGTCAAAAGAGGCAGCCACCAATACATACACACTAATGCGTGGATACACTTAATACATCAATGCAACAATAAAAATTTGCACAGTTGTCCTTATTGACTACAGAAAATACATTTTTCTGCTATAATAATATAGTATTTAGTATAAATATATTAAGTACTATAGTATGTGAGTAAGAAAGTGTCGACGTGAACTTGGAAGAACTGAACACCCTTGGAAAATCCCTGGTAGGCACTATCCCCTCGCTGCCGGTGGCTACGAACATCCAGCTATAAGCACCAAGAATAGAACGTAATATTTCCGAAATTGATTCCGGATTCTAAATATTTCGTTGTATAAATTAGCCTATATTTTCTCGCTAATGATTTGTCGAGTAATTGTAATAAAAATAAAATCTTTGCAATGTATTAAATTATTGTCAAACAATTTATCAGTCTGATGAAGGTAATGATATATCATTATTAAAACAGTAACATAGATTATAAATAATAAGTTTTACTCTTGTCAGACTTTATTTTTTAAGTAAAAAGTAGTTCCAAAACTAAAATGAGCAGCATCCAGATTTATCCAGTAATAGAAATATGTTTTTGTGAAATCTACAAATTTCAAGGCAACACAACATAATGCATATATTATGAATCTGGAAGTTAAAGTAGTTATTAGTAACATCATCCAAATATCATTTATCATTACAATCAATAACATATAATAACTGTATGCATATGGGATTAGTTTATATGGTTGATAGACCTATAGAATAGTTACTACATCGAATAAGTGTTGGAAAAGATAAATAGGTTTTGAGCAAGACAAAGATACAAATTATATAGTGTTGTATTAGTAATTACTATTAGTTTAGTTTCTACCTAGACCGTTTCAACTCCTTTGAATGGTATTCAATCAAGAATTAACTGTATTTACATCAATTAATTAAGTAAGGCTACTTTTAGATCAATTAATTCCTCGATTATATAGCACAACTAACTATCAGTTTCAACCAAAATAGAGTGATCGGAAAGTCCTAAACAAAACTTACATAATTTGCTAAGAGAATGTAGTTGAAAACATATTGTGTCAAAAACGGATAGCTATTACAAAAAATATCATGGAAAATGGTTTCTTATCATATTATTGGAGCCAGCATAAGAGAGTTTAAATGTCACTAATACTCAGATGAACCGATTATTTGTGGTATCTGTAATTACCTCATCAGTTATTTTAAGTCTTCCTTTTAAAGTGTCTAAAGACTAGGCTACTGTCACTTGTTGGAATGAGTACTCCTGGATCATCAGAATTGTCCAAGTCAGCGGGTTCGTTCTGGTCAAACTAGGTCTGAGAAGCGGCATCCACATATTAGAGCTTGTGTGATTTTGTGGTCAAACTCTAAGCCTCATCTTATATAGCTTTGGAGCTGAAAAGAAAGTTAAACTTCAAACGAACCAATTATATTTGGACTTATTAATTAGAATATCCATTAGATGTTAAATGTTATATTACATATTACTGAAAAAAGACTTTGTACTATGTTAGAATGTAACAATACATGATTTTTTCTGTCTTCTATTAATAATTTTCATCCTCTTTTGTAGCCAAATAACTTCAAAAGATTGTATTTGTTTCTGATAATGACACTATACATACATTGCTTAAACTTTTATAAACTAATTAGTATTGAAAATAATACTACAAAAAAGAAACTACACTGAATTCCATTATTTACGAGCATGGTGTCGTATACATTCAACCAATTTCTCTCCCTTTCCAAACAAAGAAACTGAAGGTATAGGATCTCTTATGTATTCCCAGCCCAAGCCACTGTTCTGTTCTTTGTAAGTTCTTTTGTGCAGTTGATGCCTGCGGAGACCTCAGGTTATAAATTACATCTGCACCTTTCTCAGAGACTTACTTTCCCTATCCCTAAAGTAAATTCTTTTTTTATTGGGAAACAACCAAACAGGGAGAAATATTTTACGAGTAGTAGTGGAACACTATTTCTTAGTTGGAAATACAACCTGTAAGGGATACATCATGCTTATTTCTATACCACAATGATTGGTTACAAAAGTTTGAGGTGAGTTTTATATGTTACCATACCTTTTAAGTAAGCATAACAGTTGATCAAAAGATGGACAGAATGATAACTAATAATATTATTAATTTAGTAAGAGTTGAAAATTCATACATGCACATAAAGCTATTAAATAATCAGTAACATCAGGTTATAGACTCATTTGTACACGATAAATCCAATTATTTAATGTCACAAAATACGGCAATAGATGGTAATAATTGAGCAAATTATTAGATTTAAAACTGAAATGTAAAGACACGTCAAGATCGTGTTCATGTATGTGATTTACTTATATCTCTCTACTGATGAAAATAACCCCCCTGTCTGAACATATTCGTGTGTAGATATCATCCTTCATGTTCAACGATATATATTTGTGGAAGAGAACTGGTTCCAATTTAGGCTCAGTCTCTCTTTTGTTTTCTTCACTATAATATCTATTAGTTTTCTTCGCGTTAATAAAGAGATTATTTTTTCCTTTATTTTCGTCAACACAGTAAACATTTGCAGACATTTTCTCCGTTAACCGTTGCATTATTATAACTATGGCCAATTATTTAGTAAATGAAAATTTTATAATAGTTTTCTTACAATATCGATGTTGTCTTTTAAGCTCTAGAACCAGCAATGTATTTTCTTCAATAAATGTAATAAATTCTTGGACTTTGGTTTGTTGAGTAACTTTGGTTTTGGTAGAAGTATTGCTATCATCATGCTTGGAGATCTCTCCAACCTCCTAGTCTCAGAAAATACGCTGTTGTTTTCTAAAAGACTAACGCCGTACAAAAGCGCTGATACACATTCAAATGACAGAAGTGTTCTTTCCTGTCTATTTGACACTATGGCGAAAAAAAAAATGAAAGCATTTTCCGAACTATGTTGATATATTTCAGCAGCTGTAGTGACACAAAAATAGAAGCAGTTAACCAATACCACTGAGATGGGACAAAGGTAAAACAAATCGTGCGGTAGAAGTGTATGAATCATTTATAACAATATTAAATTAATTTTGATTAACCTCGTATATGACGTTTTAATGGAAATCAGCACATGAGTAATGCACTTTTTTGAAACAAAGAAACGAAGTAATGTGCTCGTAAATTTATTGCGACCTTTGGGAAAGTAAAACCAATTACAAATAAGTGGCATGATCTTGCTTACTGAATCTATAATATCTGCTTTCACGGAGACTAATTCAACAAGGGATCTGTAGTGAAGTACAACATTAATTAAATATTTAACACAAGATCCAGTACCTTTAAAGAATGCGTGTGCAGACAAGAATGTCAGATTCCGAGAGTTAAAATGGATTTTTTTTTTTTTTTTTTGGCGAAAATGTATCAGAAGCAATCGATATTTACTGAGTGTAACTGACAAGAGATTAGTGTGAAACGATAGAAACATGTCAGGATATTCGTATTGATATAAAATCATTTATGTAAACAATACGAAACACTTTGGAAAATTATTGTTTACACCAGTGGTTATCAACCTAATTCCTATCGCGATCCCTATATTATCATATACTCTTGCCAGCTACCCCCTTATAATTTCTGGTTTGTAATAAGCTTGTGTGGGATTTTTAATATACCTATTGTGGAGATCTCATGATATCCACCTATTTGTATAATAGTAGAATCCATTTCTTGTATATAGTGATACAGTAAATTCCTTAAAAAGCAAATGGATTAAAACCAAATTTGGTCAGTTCATTCATATTACAAATATCGAATGCGATCCGTCATGCTGTTTCAAAATGGAAGCTGTTTGAAAGTTTTAAAATTCATAACTCCTTTAATGTTGGGTCATATCATAAAAAAAATAAAATGATTTCTAATTTTGTTTAATAAAGCTTGGACAGTTGTTTAAAAAGTTCTTGAGTATTTTAATTTTCGAGAGGCTGCCACTTTGCGTTATCTCATATTGTTGCGAATTTGGCTCATTGTTGTGTATGTGTTTGGTATCACCAAAAACTATGAAAAGAAAGTCATTTACATTTAAAATTTAGGAAACGAATAAAACTCCACATGAAAATTATACCTTCATTGTGGTCTGATTGGTGGGGAAAATACTATACGAGTACGATTCTGTAAAGAACAACAAAGAATCCTTAACCAAACAATCCCTTTTATTGCCGACAGAATAACTTGTACATTGTTGATTTATCAACAAGCGCAACACAGCTATTGCGGATTAGTGTTTTCAATTCTATTTTAATATGCAGGTTTTGTTGTATTTGTCTCTTTCTTGTATTTCAATATGCAGTTCTCATTAGTTTCATAGTGTATCTCTTTCATTGAGCTGAGCGAAGCGAAGCTCTTATACTCGGATTAGCCGTTTGGTTGTCCGCGAACTCCTCCTAGACCGTTTGGCCGATCTCAACCAAACTTAGCACGCTGATATAGTATGTCGTGCTGAGTGACAACATAGGTCGAAATCAAAAATCCGATGTACCATCGAGGAATAATGACCGAAAAACGCTTCCTCCTAGACCGTTTGGCCGATCTCAACCAAACTTAGCACGCTGATAGAGTATGTCGTGTTGAGTGACAACATAGGTCGAAATCAAAAATCCGATGTACTATCGAGGAATAATCACCGAAAAACGCTTGCATAGACTTAACATGGGGAAAAAGTTTTCACGCGATTTTTTGTCAACAATTAAAAATGGCATTTATTATTGCATAATGGCCAGGAATGATTACGTAGTTTAAGCTCGCTCAGCTCATTTCATTGCAATCGGGTACATCCATTGCATTCCTAGTTTAAATTGATTTTTAAGAAATTCTGCACCAGTTGAAAATGTTTAATAGATCTATATTTGTTGTTCTTATCAGTATGTAAAAATAAAAATATGCCTGTCAAAACAAAATTCAAAATAATATTTAACCCGAGAAAGCCCATGCTATTTTTACCCTTAAAAGACCCAAGAGGTGCCTTTGAGACTCCCTGCTGCATATTCAAGCTAGCTGAACCCACCGCGACCATTTGTAATTTCCGTCATTAATAGGAAAGGCTAGTTACTACTTTGCTATGAAATCATTTGACAGTGGTAATAAACAATGAACAGTATCATATAATAAGAAAAGTACATACTTCAATAGGAGCCTCAGATGCACCCCTTGGGCATTTACGTTAGTATAAAAAATAACCCTATATTTTCTGAGTTAAAGTAAAAACAATGCTTAAGAAACGCAATCAGAGGGTGTATTCCAAAGAGATAGAAAAACTCTAGAGCGCAGGACACGGGACGAAATATCTATTAACAATAATGGCATTAAAAGTTGACCAGGGTGCCTCCCAGGCACGCCATGTGCCTTTACGTTAGTATAAAAAATAACCCTATTTTTTCTGAGGTAAAGTAAAAAAAAGAGCTTATGAAACGCAATCAGAGGGTATATTTCAAAGAGATAGAAGAACTCTAGAGCGCAGGACACGGGACGAAATATCTATTAAGAATAATGACATTAAAAGTTGACCAGGGTGCCTCCGAGGCACCCCTTGGGCTATCTCGGTTTAAAAGGATTTTTTGGTATTAGATTCTAATTATATTTATCTCTTCCGCTTATCTCTGCGACCCCCATGAAAGCCTCTTGGGATCCCGAGGTTGAGAAACCCTGGTTTACACTAAAACTTTTAACATATTTTAAGGAAATTTTCAAGGAAATTCATTTTGTAAATTTTAAAAACTTGGATTTGGGATTCTTAGCAAGAACTAATCATAAACAAGACATATGAAGAGTATATAGTGAACATTAAGGGAAACTTAGTGTTATAAGCCCTGAAAATTTAACTCTCAAAAATTCAACTGAAAATTGCCAATATTAAACCATTTCATAGAAACTTCTCATTAACTAAACACAGAATTTGAAATTCTGAAAAAAAAACTTTTTCTCCTCCATTTCAGTAAAAAAAAAAATCTCTATTTTATACGTTCCCAATGTCAATAAAACTGACATCCATTAGCAATTAAAACATGTTCATAAAACTGTTCATTTCCGGGTTCTGTTCTCGATTCCCTCTCTTCTAGAGGCAACCAAAGATATGCATCATATCAGTTTGTTTAGAATGCTCTCATGGAGTTTTATAGCATACTGGATTGAACATAACGCACCGAAATCAAGTTCATATATATATATATATATATATATATATATATACAGCCGCGGATCCAAGGTAAGCTAGGGTTGAAATAATTTTTTTATCCAAAATACGAACAAGCCTTAAAATGATGACCCATCAATAAGATATGGTGACCAAACACAGAAAAAATATTTTGAAATTTCTTACCTAGAAATCACCTTTTTAGGTTATTACATAATTGTTTACTATAATACTTAAAACACTATTTGAAACTAATGTATTTTATATACTTTCTTCATTAACACGAACATAATAAATCATGCCATTAGATTACATATATCAAATCTAACCAAAAAGAACCCTGGAATGGAAAAATGAGACATTTTTAAAGAACATAACCTATTTCATTTATAATTACTAAAATATAAGTTACCGTATATGATGAAATTCTTTTTGCCCGAGATTTTAGCAATTCCCGACTCGAGAATTTTCGGGCAGCTCCAAGAACTGTCAAATACGGACATTTTGCTATTTCATGCTTTGTACGATACGGACACAAAAATACAAACAGTTCGTTCAAACTACGGACACATGGCAACACAAGCTATAGTCCCCCTTGACGCTCAGGTATACAATGGATAAAATGGGCTTCAATCCTACTTTCTTTACACTGGATAAAGCGGTAAACTATGGTTTATCCCCTCCCTTGAACATATCCTGGATTCCTGGATCCGCGGCTGTATATATATATATATATATATATATATATATATATATATATATATATATATATATATATATATATATATATATATATATATATATATATTACAACAATGAGTTAATATCCGAGATTGCAACACACAATTAAATATTGCTGTCCCAGTTCGATTAAATTTACATTAATAACCACCGAAACTTACTACTATAATTATTTCCATAAATTAAACTATTTTTATTGCTTTTAAACTCTGTATTTGGTTAATACTTATCATTCAATTCACAGAAATTAAAAATACACTTGCATCAACTATAGCTTACTCACTTATATTTTTAACAGCATAAAGAAAGCAAGTTTAAACAAGTCTGGCCACAACACTAGTTATCATAAAATGCCGGACTATTATTCTTGTTGCAATAAAACTAAATATACATAAACGTTACCTTTTCAAGATGCTGAAATTACAGGAAATTGTATACTAATACATCACTATATTGACACCTATTACAACAATTGTCCGAGAATGAATCATTTGTAGCAATTACTTTCCGTATTTGACTACGTGGTGGTTTATTACGGTGTATTTAGCTGTAATTCTAATTGACTTAGCAATCAAGTCATTTTGTCGGGGGATATTAATTTTTGTTTTTAAATATGTAAAAGTTTGGCTTTGTGTACTGAGTTTCACATCCTAAAATTATACCAGTCTAAGGAGAGGGTTTTATACAAATATTCAAACTCGTGAGCTTTGAAGCTTTCTGAATTATATTCTTGTTCTTAGCTTCAATCTGCCTTGAGCTCGACTACGTGTAAGCACGAACCTAGTGAGTGAGTAGCGACACAAAGCGTGAGTTCATGCTAGACCAAGCTCCAGTCAGATTAGTGAGCGCAACCAGAAGTGAGTTCAAACACTATTGAGGACAGTGAGCCAGAGCCCTTAGCCAGGCGAGAATAATGAGAATAAAGGAAACTAAGGTTCACCTAAAGTGAGCCTCACGGTGGTTAGTGATGCCGTGAGGAATAGTGAGCCTGAGACGAAACGAACCTTGATTGCAAAGTCAATACATCTCAAACAACAGTTTTAGTCAATTATGAATATTGTAAAAGTAACTCTTGTTATTAGGATCGTTTATACTAAGTTGATGGCATTTCTATTTTACTTCAATCAACACAAAATATTACTTATATATCAGAGAAAAACAACAGAATTAATGGTATATTTTGTGATATAACCATTATATTTTTTTTAATAATTGGCAAACAACAGAAATATTGTCAAATGTATATATAAAAATGAAATTGACTTTGTCTCTCTCATCATCACGGGGAAACGAATGAACTGTTTCAAATGAATTTTTGAACACAATACATGACTCAGACTGGCTACTTATTATCACCCTTTTTTTGTTTTTTGTTAAAATACGTATTCTAAGAGGAAGAGGATGTTAAAATTGGACGCCAAATACAGAATATCTAATGAACCCATTTCTATAATATTTTAATTTTCCATTTTGAACTCGTACACGGTTGATCACGGTAAGGAACGGTTGAACCTTTTAAACTTATTATTTTTTTTAAATAGCACTTGTGGTGATTAGGCCTCTATCATTACAATTTAATATAAACAAGTATTCTAAGGGATGAATATTTTATTATTATTTATTTACTGACTCATTTCTCTCAAAGAATAATTCCTGCACAGTTTTGAAATGAATTTTCGAACATAGAAAGCTACTTGATTTGAGCTATAATTTTCTAATTTTACTTCGATTCAAAAATGAGTTATACGCGGGAAGAATGAGTATATCAGTTAGTAAAACTAAAATTAATAGCACTTTATGTTAAGTAACATTTTTCGTAGTTTGAGCTCTCTTCTAATGGAAATAAATACAATAGGCTATGTTCGATAAATTCTTCGCAGAAGGAAATGGAAAAGATTTTATACGAAAACTAGGTGGGATTTTAAATTTTCCACGCTGACAGGTAAAGTTTTCATTTTCTACCTGTTTATTTCAGCTCACTAATCTCCAAGTTTCTTCCCCAACACCTGAAGAGAAATGTACGAAACATCAAATACATACTATTGCTTTTACAAAACACTACCAGGAATCTCAAGGGAAAATTCACGTCTCTAAGACAGCTGCTTAACAGTGTAAATATATACATATATATGTGTGTGGTAGCTAAAGAGTGGAAAATTTGCGAAATGGTGTGAGAAGATGGGAAGAAATTTCAGCATATATATATCTATGTGGTAGCTCTGATTCGTTCGCGCCATTTTGTTCATGGTTTTGTTCTAGCGAATCTGTACATGAAAATTTACTTTTCTGCACGCTGTGGAACAAGTGAATGGAAGCGTGTGGAACGGTGTTTCTATGCAAAGTTGAAGTTGAGAACGAATGATAAGATTTTTCCCACTTTCTCTCTCCCTCTGTCAAACTTTCTCCATCTTTTACTTTGTTTCTGGTATTATGTGACTTTCTTTCTATGATGTTTCACAGATATCTTTCTCTTGATATACAAAGTTACTTTCAGCACAAGAAATTGAGTCGAAAGTTTTACCAACATGAATATTTTGAAAAGATGGTACGTATGTACCTAATACATAATATTATCCAAAAGTTTTTCACCTCTTTTCGTGTCTACTGCAAATGGCTAGCGTACATGAATTCTGGCTAGACCAATGGCATAATTTACGTTTCATGGTCTCCCCGCAAGAGAACACCCAGCCTTCCGCCTTAACAACATTTTTTTTTTATGTGTGGAATGATAGATAACTATAAATAACCATGCTTACCTGTATCTGTGAATAATGAGTTAAGTGCATGCAACTACTAGGTCTAAATATTCATAAATGGAAAAGCACATTGTAATACATATAATTTATTCAATAAACTTCAGAATAGAAGATGGACGACAGCAGATGCAATCTTTGCAGCCAGTGACGTCAGTCTTCATAAAAAGTAGCAGGAATTAATTGAATGATTTTCTTCTTGCTTTTCTGGCAGCAAAATTCTTTACTAACTCCCGTACATTCATTTTTTCCAGCTTCATTCGCATTTATTGAGAGCAGTGCTAGATTACTTAATCTATTTTGGTCAATTGTGCTTCTTAGGCCTATATAGTTTTTTAAAATTAATTTCAATTTCGAGAAAGACCTCTCCGCAGAACTAACAGAGACAAGGAGCGTCAAAAACATAAATATGCGATAGTAAGTTCTGAAACTCTACACACTTATGACATATTTCAGAATTAAAAATGTTAGGTCAAACACAGAGTTCTGAACATTTATTTAAGATTTCAACTGTTTAAGAAAGCAAATTACTTCCATCGGAAACGAAGAACCAATACACAACTGTAAGTTGTTTGACGTATAGTGCTCTCCTTAGAATTTCATCATCAGTGAGATAAATTATATTGACAGAAAACAAAAAGAAAAATTTGGACACTGTATCACATATGAATTCAGTATGTCAAATAGTTTAATATATATGCACTAAGTCTAAAATTTGGTTTACTGTCACTGAGACGACTTCACACAACTATCTTTACAAACTCTCTTTTTGTATTTAAATGTTGTCTGAACTTTCCACTTTTTACACAGCTTAATTGCTCCTTTCTTCAGATATAGCCAAAAAAAGGGGAGGGTAGCAGAATATTGCCGTCTAATACAAAACAGAAAATTATGTCGATTCGACCTATTAGGGGGCAACCGTGAAGGGCCTCCTTGAAGTGTCGCTCCCACCCCTGCATTGCGGGGTTTCGCGCCATAGTAGTTACACCCTTGGGCTGGAAACAGCGGCGCAAATCTGTCTTCAACATTGGGGGGAGGGAGAGGCGGGTAAGACAGTTTCAATTTTTCTTATTAAGCTATGTTCAATATGTTTATGAAGTTGAAAAACAATGCTGTGGAAAATCAGGGGAGCAGAGTTGTCTTCAACATTGGGAGGCGGGCAGATTTAAGGCTTATTCTGGGGGAAACACCAATTTCATCTTACTTTTCTTTGTGGCAATCGGACACAAATCACCACATTTCTTAAAGAAAAAATCTTATTGGATTATTGGGGGGAAGTCCCCCCTAGTTCCAAGATTGGAAGAGACATGTCCCCTCTCAACCATGGGGGTGTGCGACATTGGCTGGACACTTAAATTCTATTATCAATAGAATTACATTATGTCGCCATCAAAAAAAAGTGGATTTAAATAGGTCACCTCATTCCGAAGTTAGGGTATAAGATGATGTTTGATATATATACCTAGGGATGTACACATCCATTTTTCCTACTACTGTGTTCCTTCGAGTTGGATAAGAAGTCTTGTAACTTGAATAGAAATAGAATACTATATATCTCCAAGATACGGTTTCTTCTGTTCTTTGTTATTGAAGAAGATAACACCGTCATACCTTTAGCTCCAATATTAAAGTCACTACTATTTAATTCAATTAGTTCTATTCTTATCCTTCTTATTCATTTATTTCGATAGTGCCCTAGTTGATCTGTATCTACTCTTCTCCCTTCTGATACTGCTAAACAAACTACATCTAGCATTATATCTCGTAGGCCTAATGGTCCATTTTAATGGTTTTCTAATCTGTAACTCCAGATAAGTATATATAACGCTCAATGTTGCTTTGCCCGGTAACATTTTTTCTAAGAAGAATTACGGCTATGATTCTACTGCCTTATCGAGTTCCTTTTCTTGACACTCCTCATTTGTTAACGTTCGTACACTCATGTCAATAATTATTGTCGCATTTCTATAAAATGTTGTTGTAGGAATATAATTTGATAACGAATTCGCCCGGTATTTCTTATAATGTTAATATGTGTATAATCGCCAAGGACATGTGTGTGGCAAATTTCATGTCAAAAGAGCAATTAATAAGAACAATAGATTGAAAATGAAACTTTCTTGTCCATTTGGGAACATTTTGCTTTACTCATTCTAATATTCGTATTTATAATTCTTTTGCTATTAAACTTACCACAAATATACATTTCCAGATCACACATATAGTATCGGTATTAAAGTACCCTGCAAAATCATTAACATATTATATTGTTACAAGAACACAGTTATAGATATGCGACAATCATTTTGGACGTGAGTATACATATTTGACGAAAATATCACAATAGATAAATGCAGCTAAACGTATGTTGGTTTCCTGTCTCTGTTCGCTTTTCTATCATTATCAAAATACTCGTACCTCAAAAGGAAAATTTCATTTTGCTCCATTGGATGCCGCTGACAAGACGTTAGATTGATGTGCAAGCCCATTTCACATAACGCATTCAGGCTAGGTACTAGTTATCACTTAATACTTACTTTTACTAGCTAAGAATTTTAAAAATTAATATATGTATTGTAATCATAAAATATTAATTATGCATCTACCGAACTACATTTCAGTTTTACAAGTCATCCTTGATCTAATTTTGTATAACAGACTACTCTTGAGTAAATTTCAAAGACGTTTCAACACTATACTGCGCCTTGTCACAACAAAATCAAGCCCCTTTCACAAAATAGAAACTAAGACTATAAATTCTTTAACAAGGAACAATTAGAATCAACTTGTGGGGTGTAGGGGTCAACTGCCATTACATGTAAGTTCCCTGACGTTCTAATAAACCTTTCATATTCCATATGGTATTATACGAAAGTGAATGTACACTCATGTCTAAAAAATTACTGTCTCATGTCTATAAACATGTTGTTGTAGGAATATAATTTGATAACGAATTCGCCCAGTATTTCTTATAATGTTAGTATATTTATAATCGGCTAATACATATATGTGCCAAATTTCATGTCAAAAGAGCAGTAAATAAGAACAATAAAACGAAAATAAAACTTCCTTGTCCATTTAGCAACATTTTGTTTTACTCACTCTAATTTTTCGTATTTATAACTCTTTTCCTATGAAATTTACCACAAATATACATTTTCCGATTATACACATAGTGTCAGTATTAAAAGTGCACTGCAAAATCATAATCAAAGTATATTCTTACAAGAAGACAGTTATAGATAAGCGACAATCTTTTGGACATGAATGTACAAATGAAGCATGGAATAGTTTTACCACATCCCCGTCACAAAAGAAAAAGAAAAGAAAAGTCTTAAACGAAACAAGTATGTGAGCTGGACTAATTTCAGTAAAATGTTTACTATTAGGGTCCACAAATGTTATACTAATCTTAAGGCTTTAATTTGTATGAAATATTGTCCCCTCGATTTAGTTTGTAAATGGAATGAGCTCAGAATACCACTTCCAAAAGAATGTAAAATAATTTTATGTTTTTGCTGCTGCTCCAACATGTGAACCAAGTAAGTAATATTTTCTGGAGATGAAGTATAAACGTAATTTGGTGCCTCATTTCGTACCAGTTTGCGTCAACGCAACGTAAACTTAGCATTGTAGTTTTTGATAGTTTACATTGGTATTACAACTTGAGTATACATAAATTAATGTAGCAGTTTTAAAAGTGTTTAATTACACTTTTACTTTAATTAAAAGTAACAAAACTTATGTTAAATGAAAGAGTAATATATCCAGTTTACCTACTCCAAATAAGTCTTCGATGTGAGCCCCGTTTGTCACGCGACATACATGTAACCTGTAGGTTAGTTCCTCCCATATTTTAATCAGCATGTCTGAAGTGATGGCAGCAACAGGTTCTCGTATCCTGGCTCTCATCTCAAGCAGGTTACGAGCAGTGGAGGATGTACAGTCGGTCCTTTACAAAACCGCAAAAGAAAAAATCTCACGGGGTGTGACCACATGATCTTGAAGGCCACCAGAGGAATGCCCTGTCATGAGGTCCATGTCTACCAATCTAGCGGTCAGTGATAACGTCATTCAACCAATCTCGTGTACAGTAATGACAAAACACAGAATCGTCGGTTTGTTGCCAAAGGAAGTTATTTGCTTCATCTTGTTGTTGAAAGAGCTATCCTCGGAGCATATCTAAATGAGTCATTACAATTACGGCAAAACACAAAATCACTTCTGTTGAGGAATCGCCATCTTTGTTCCTGTGGAAACCGTTACGTAATGAGGCCTAGGGCCTACTTAGCAAAACATTAACTGACGCATCTAGAAGTAATAAAAATGTTTATTAAGGTTTTATATTCTAGGAGCCTAAAATTTACATTTCACATTTTTAAGAGGCCCGACTTCATATTATTTTTTACAGAGGCCCCAATATTAATGCTTGCCCCCTAAGAAGAGGTTCTAAGTTCTGATATTAATTAGAAGGGATCTGTTATAACATTAAGGTTCCACAATGTCACCGGGAAGTTATACACTCTTTCTAGATGACGAAATGCAGTATCTTCAGGTCCCTAATTAAAATTTTAATGTCATGGATTGTGACCTGTAAAGGTTTATAATTATTACTACAAGAATATCTTTTTCTTTGATTTATAATAATTTAATTCCCATCGTTGTGGTCTTTAGATTGAAAGAACGGATTATTAATGAAAGTAAATGCTCAGGAAAGTGTTAGGATGAAGTTATGAAGTACAAAATGTCTATTTTATTATAGCCTATCCACAAAGTAAATGGTAGTTGAGTCTGTCTTGATAATGAATATATTCCATAAGTGCAAGAGGATAAAGGTCCAGTGCAAAATTCTAATATTTTAAACTTTAGTGCAAAGGGAGGCTATAACAACAATTCACTACTAGCTGGGATCAAACCAAAGACTCCTGGCATAACCAGGCTATCTATAATTACTACATCGACAATGTAGTGTTGGCTTTCTAATAATTATCGGAATATACTGTACTTTGAGTGCAAGTTACAGCAGAAGCATCAAAAATCATTAAAGTATGAATTACCACGAAGCAAATCAGGTATAAGATGGGTATGAGTTACCAGCTAGATTCACCATAATGGAAAATACTTATCTAGTATTAGGAATCGCCAGAATATAACTAACAATGTGGCTATCGTGGATCGTCAGGTTGGGAATTATCACTGAGAATGTCATATATCATCACAGTGAACAAGTATCACTATGATCATGAATCATCATGTCTATTTAAAAAAAATAAGATTTGTGTCCATAAATCATCTTGCTTTCATTGGGCCCTAATAGATTGCACAGAAGGTTGGTTCGTTGCTCGGATTTGAGTTTATCGTTCCTTGGAGTTATACGAGGCTCGAATCTATAGCTCAAAGTGATATCTGAACTATCATAATAGTTCAAATTACAATAGCATTTCAATAATGGAAGAAAATAGGCTTTAAACTAAGGTTTATCTGCCTAATTATATAGTTGTTTGTTACCATATATTAAAGTATTATACCATAGTATTAAAGCACTATATATACCAAATAACCACTCGTCCATTCGCCCGGGACGAGTGGCTCATCGGTGCGGGCGAGAAATTAATATCATACCAAAGGTAAGTAAATGATTTCTATTGTGTGATGTGGGCTAGTAGCTCTCCTCTTGAGCTAGTGAAATTTTGTTGCTTATTTGCATCCCTGTATTAAAGCTACATTCTATCTCTATTCAGATACCTTCGTATCATCCTCTTTATCTGTACAAAGTACTTTTAATAATATAAGAACATATTTGCAACTTCATAATTGTACCTTTCTTGTTTGTACTAGACTAAACTGTAGTAAACAGTGTTTAAATCAGAATTCAATTTAGAAAGCTAGAAACATAAAATTAACATGTTAATCTAATATGTTCGAATTTCCCTCCAATAATGAATCTAACTCTAGACTTCATATATCAAAAGCATACGCTCTACCTATAAGACAGATGAGAGACCTTCAGAGTAGAACGTTATTAGGAACAATACCAGGAAATTAAGGGCTAATCATCACTGAAAAGGTACATTCGCAAAGTGTCCTCTCGGGATTCGTGTAAAATCAAAGTCTTAAATGCAAAGTTCTCCGAGGCCCAATGTATATTGTACTAATTTTA
Organism: Thermobia domestica; assembly: GCF_964235325.1. Taxonomy (NCBI): domain Eukaryota; kingdom Metazoa; phylum Arthropoda; class Insecta; order Zygentoma; family Lepismatidae; genus Thermobia; species Thermobia domestica. Next base: position 91,688,248 of record NC_137456.1, read on the forward strand.
GCGGTCCATACCGGTAATTTCCATATTTATGGGCCTTATTTATTCGGAATTCAATCATACACTACTAGAACACTCGGACACAAAATTGCTTTTAGTTTCTTAGATACAACTGGACATGAATGGGGTATATGCAAAACAATTTGGATCAAGTACTACTTCTCTGACACATGTTACCCACTCCGGCCGCCATCTTGGATCCACCATATTGGATTCAACTTTCGGTTTTTCAAATGGGAATAGGTTCAAGTGACACAAACAAATTCATGTACAATTTTCTCGGAAATTCATTGTAGTGGTGAGTTTTATCATAGCTTGTGCCCTTTGCAAGGTATTGCATATTAAATATCAGGCACCTCTCGAATACTGAACCAAGTAGAATGTGGAGGGCACTCTATGTATATGTAATATTTTACGTGATTTGTCATTGACGAAATATTCTCTGAACTTATGAACATACAGATATAAATACGGAAATAGTAGGTCTTCAAAGAAATCTGGTCGCATCTGGATTTATGTTAGTCATTTTGACCGCAATACATCATTATTATAGCATAACATGGAAGTAATAACAATCACTCACAGAAATGGAAAAAGATTATTACACCAATGTGTAAACAGTTAGAAATTATTTTGACTTGTTAACATCAAAAATGTAAGTGTAACTGATATTACTCTGTAATGTCTATTCGCGAAGTGTCTGGAAGAATTTAACATGAGATAACTATCAAACGGTATAATATTCCTTAAAATTCATTACACCACTGAATTTTCGAGAAAATTGTACATAAATTGAATGAATCACTTGAACCTATTAAGATTTGAAAATCCGAAAGTTGAATTCAATATGGCGGATTCAAAATGGCGCTGGGTGGGTAAAATGTTTCCAAGAAGCAGTACTTTATCCAATTTGTTTGGATATGCCCACATTCATGTTCAGTTCCATCTAATGAAACTAAAAGCAATTTTGTGTCCGAGCGTTACAGTAATTCATGATTGAATTCCGAATACTATATATGAAGGCCCATAAATATGGAAATTACTGGTATGGGCAGCTAAAATTAGTACAATACACATTGACCCGGGAGAACTTTGCATTTGAATCAATTTTACACGAATCCCGAGGGGACACTTCGCGAATGTACCTTGTGAGACATTAAGAGCTGTCAGGATAAAAGTATTAGTAGTAATATTAACAATCATTACGTCGCAATGTATATCCAGAGTATGGGAATATCAAAGTATGAACGCCAACATTTTAGATTGTTAGTATGCTGCCTATCTCCGATACATCTTAGATCATCATAATACGAATTACCACTGAAATACTATTAACTATCTGGGTGCTAACTCTATCAAGAACAATATGAATAATCAGGACTCTTACTATCAGCGATATCATAGATCGTTAGAACGTAAGATATCATCTGAAATGCTATGGATCACGTACGAATTAACATTGGAATCATCATAGCCTGTTGTTCTAGTTATCACCGAGAAAATGTGATAATTGATCGTCATCATTAGAACTACTTCCAGAATGCTTAGGTTACTAGCTATCATCACGATATACACATTATCTGAGTAAGAATGCTATTAGGAGATCACATCCAATATGTGAAATATTGTTCATGATGATATTAATTTCCACAAAAGTGAAAATAACTAGTGATGACACCTGAAATTATTTTTCTTTTATTAATGATAAATCTCTCTCTTGTTCATATGATGATAAATCTTTTTTTTCTAGTTAGAATGCAATATTTCTTCCATAAAACTTTCGGGATATGCAAGCGCTTCTAATAGTATTATCTATAATAATCAAATGAACGATAATTTAAGGAGGATGAATAACTATTAGATTATAAATAGTGTTATTATTCAAAGAGTGGAAGAAAATAGTAAACTAGGGTCGAAATTATTTATATATCTACTTAAGTATGTCTTCATCTTATACCTTATATAATATCAAAGATATTCTTAAAAACAGAACAGAAAGTCTTGAAAATACTGCACTCAGTTATTGATTATCATTTCAAAGATGATTTCTCTATTCGAATGTCTTCGTCGAATTGTCACTTATACGTAGTACTTTAAAAAAATAAATGCAAATATATGCAGCTTTGTATATCATTGTGTATTTGTTACTTTGCATAACATAGTTTCATTTTATAATTTTCTTATTTATACTATATTAAATTGTAATAAATAGTGTTTAAATCAGAATTTAATTTAGAATGTTAAAAACATAATATTAACGTATTAATCTACCATATGTTTTTTTAAATGCGTTTAATAAATCAATTCATAGGGTAACGTAAATTTTCATTGTATTGACTGATTCAATTCAAAAATTTTTGTAGCCAATCACACAACCACAGCACATGTAAATTCAATTATTTTCAAGTACTTTTCACAATACTTCTGTTGTACTTGATTTGTAGTGAATCAAGACACATTAAAGTTATCTTTCTAGTTTCCAGTGACTGCATTCAGTTTTGACGTATGGTATACCGACAGTGGATGAAATGTTAAAATGTTAAACTCTTTACATTTTGTAAGACTAGGAGTTTCTGCAGTACACTGAATAACACACTGTAAATAGATATACAAATCGCTCAGTTATTTGAACATTTTCTTTAAAATTTTACTATTATTATTATCATTTTTGTATTTTCTTCTTATTATTATTACTGACTACCCTTTATAATTCAATTCATTTGTTGTAAAACAAGACGAATTTCTGGAATTTCGGTGTCTTTCCCCATGGTATTTCGGGCTATAACTAGTATCATACTCTTAAATATTGGAGGGGTGAAAAATAGTATGTATTATTATTAATAATATAATGAAAAATTCTACTGTTAAGATATCTTCATCTATTTCATTGATAAAGTTTCGTTTTTTTGATGGTTTTAATTCTATCTAAGTATTTGGAAAGTCAAACCTCAAAGCACAATAAAATTTACTTGTAATATATACATGTTTTAAATGGCCTTATTTCGTGATCACCCTGTACCAATTGTTTCAATTGTTATAATATTATTAGGTGACGTAAATCACTAAAATAGTTAGCACTTTAAGCATTCATGACTTTAAAATACATATGCAGTAGTCGCAATTGATTGACAACTGTTTGAGACCGAATCTGATCTCAACTGTCTTATTACGAAAATATTCATTCAGTTGTTATGAAAACATTTTGGAAGGGAATGTTAATTCTAGTACATATAATATTGCATAATACTACCCATTATATTATTATGCTATTAACAAATGTTATGTAGTCTATTGTGTGTGAATATTTTATGTAAAGACGAAATTGTTGCTTTTAAAACTAATTGTATTTTCACACAAACCTTATTACTTGAACTGTTCCTCGCTCTAATAATAACCTGAATTCGACTAATAACAAGTGATTTAAACAGGAACAACATTCCTATCAAAGTACAAATTGTAGTCAGCCATGTATTGCACATGCCTAGAATGACAATGGCTAATTTTCAATCACGCCTCTGAGATAATTGGTAGCGTTCACACGGAATAGTTTATGTTCTTGACGCCCAGATAAGCTAAATATGGCTTTCATGTCCACATAATTTACTTAAAACCAAGCGTTTGGATAAAGACTCTTCTCCACCACCAGTCCAGTTTCAATTTCACTCCCCATACAGTGGACTAATAATTTTTTTAGCCTTGTCATAGTGCAATAATTTCTAGCCATGTACGGAAAGCTGATTTGAATAACCAGAAGCATGTTAATATCTAAATGAACTTCGCACCTATGAGCGTACATGGTTGAGATGAACCCGGTAAAATGTGCGATCGATATTTACCTCTGGTAAGCACGTGTTGCTTAAATTTTAAAGCAGAAATGTTACATCCCGCAAAGTTTCACGAAGCAAGATCGCTTCACCAATATCATTATTCAACTTTTCTTCTCATGGGAACAATAACCATGTATTTAAAGCTTCAACATTGTACGATTTGGTGTAAATTTTGAGCAGTGGACAAACCTCGGGTTGCCAATAATCGTTTCTTCTAACCTCTCAACTTCTGTGAATGTTCCTATCACAAAGCTTTAATTTAATTAGCGACTGCTAATTGATCTCAATGGCGGAAGGGGGTGAAATCAGTGAGTTAATTATTGGGATATGCATGAGTGGAATTTGACAATGGGAGCAAATAAAATTACATTTTTTTCCCTCTCGCCTAACTTGACTTCCTCGTTTTGTTAGCCAGATGGAAATGCAAAATAACATAACAGAAAAAATATGTTCTTTCCTTCCTTAATACATTAAATAATAGCAGATAGACGGAGCCAGTGAATGGTGCTTTAACTCTCTCTTATAGGTGAATAATGTCGCGGAGAACGTTCTATGTAGTTTTAAATTATACACTCAAACATGCATATATATATATATATATATATATATATATATATATATATATATATATATATATATATATATATATATATATATATATATATAATATGGACATTGACGAGCGAGTCATGTTAATTTTACTACTTTATATAATAATATATATTAAATCATTCAACATAGCTGCATGTGACTCTCTCACACACACACATGTGTGTATGTAATTTACATCCTAAAACGACATTTGGACCTGTTTTTAGAATCGATATCGTTTGCAGCGATGTTGAATGATCGAAATGTTTCTAGCTATTATATGAGAGAATAAAATTAACATTATTCACTCATCAATGCCAAAGTATACCAAATAACTAGAAACATGTCATTTGAACAGAAAACTCATTTTATCACGGAATCACCAGATAAGTAAGTTTTTTTTAAAAATATTAAACGCATATATTTTAAGAAAGGGCCTGTGCCACATCCATAAGACGTCTGGGTCACAACAACCGATCTTGATGAAACTGGCAGACTAATAGGACACCTTGCAAAACTAATGTAACGAGCAGGAAGTTGTCTAAAAAGCAGTAGTTTCTGAGAAGGAGTCGATTTATTAAAGGTGACATTTGTTGTAATATGTCGGAAATGGCTCCACCGAGATCAAGCAAACTTTGGTAGCCATAGGAGATACATGATAGCTTTAAAACAAAATTAAAACGAATTGTCTGCACCTGCGCAGAACTGCGCATAATGCGCAAATAATTGTGCGCATGCGCATATCTCGAAAACGTGAAAACTGTGATATATTTTTCTCTTGCTTAGTTTGATCTATATGACAAGTATAACATAGTGCAGGGGGAAAAACTAGACTCAAGGGCGAGCGTTTTCAAGCAACTGAGGTAAGAAGATGTTGGGGGTGGTCTGCCCCCTGATATCCCTCTAGTTACAGCTCTCTGTCTGGCTTCTCACTCTGGCCTCCAAAAAAATATTTTTTTCTTAATTTAAAAAGTGCTCAATGTAAAGATTTGTTTAAGATGAAGATGTAACATTAAAAAGTTTTATATATAATAGCAGTAATTATTTGAATACGGAAAAAAATCATTCAAATCTGTAACACTCTTCAAGAAAAGAGCTTCCTCATGACTGAGCGGTTTGCGTCCGTATCTTTTCATGGAAGACCCCTGTTTCGATTCCCGACGTAAGCTCGTGTGGTTTGGATTGCACGCTAAGCTATAAATCGATGTCTCACCTGTCCTCACTGCTGAAAGAAACGCTAAACTCAAAATCAAATCACTTAGATGTTACGCATACGTCCATAATTCAAAAATTATACGAAAAAACATAAACTCACAGACTAATCTTAACAACACAGCACTGAACACCCTCTTCTAATGATAAAATAATGGCACAGTCTAATGCCCAATTACCAATTCAATAGTATTTCTCCTCTTTTTTGTTAAAATTTTTTGGCTATCCTACTTCATCTTTGTCATTATATATCATCTTCCTTACATTCTTACTTGTTGGAGTTTTCTTCCCTAACCATATTTTCCTAAAGTCTTGCTCTATCTTCTGCTTTTCCGAAATCTGAGCTCTGGATTTTCTCCAGTTTCCGTCTTATTCCGTTCTTGACTAATTTCCTGGATGCTTGGTCCATTTTATTTGGTTGTTGAACTTCTAAGCACCATTTTTGCATTGTCTCTTATTCTTTCACTAACGCACTTAGAGTTGGTGCAGTTTGCACTTCAATTTCGTGATGCCAGCTCAAGTGTAGGAACGGAATCCTCCAACGAGTTTACAATTTCAACCCAAGGTCGGTGCTGAAATGCCACATTTAGACACTACTATTGTGAGAAGCTTCACTTTAGAATTCGGCATCACTGGTATTTCAAACTGTCCTGCAGTGGGAATATTCTGTTTGTTATTGTATCTCTGTCCACATGCTCCAATTTAAATTTCCTAAATTACTTTCAATTGATTACTACATTGACTAATTGATTAAATAAATTACTACATTTAATGAACCAATTCCCTTTGGCCTTCACTATTTAATCACAATGTAGGATTTACTTATAATAGTGATAAATTTGATTACAATTTTGTTTTTCACTTTTCAATTAATCATAGCACGAAGCAGTTTATTAAGAGTTAAAAATTTACAATTCATTTTCCCTTTGCGAAAAATCAGTATCGCCGCGGAATTTTGCTTTTAAGACATTCGGCCAAATGGGCAGGAACCTTTAATATTGCATGTTTACATTTAATTAACACACTAAGACTTAAGGTATTTTGTATTTTTGTTAAATTTTTGAGTGTGATATAAAGAAAGGTAGTGCGATCTTAAAACAATTCGACATCTCGCACTTATATGAAAATGCTCATTTTATGTAGGTATGACACAGCAGACTTATACATTTCGTAAGGGAACATATGAAAAATACTTTTACGTTAAATACTACTTTAATTTTATTGGCTGAATCTTAAAGCGTTTTTTGCACGTTACGTTGCAAAATATTAAAGACAGGCCAACGTTAAAATTTTACCAATTAAAATTTTTGTAATCACCTATATTCATCAGTTTCCAAGATGTTTTTTTTCTATTGTTCAGCACAACATATCAAAGCATATGACATTGAAAATAACTTAAAAATAAAATTGTTGAATAATTTCGAACAAAATAATCACTAAACACTACTAACTTTATTCATTAATTTAAGCATTCCGCAGAATAACACTGTGTATCATATTTCAGTGAAACCGAGAAAAATGATGGAAACTAAAGTAAGCTTCCATATTATAACGAAATACTTTGGATAGATTAATAATTACCTGCACCTTGGGCAGAAAGTGCTCATACATAAGCAATATACTTAATAGAATGTTAATTTAATAATAACAAAAGAAGAATGTTTTTAATATAAAAAAATATGGATAGTGTTATGTAGTTAGTTGCTATGTAGTTGTTTATGGATACCTAATCATCATGTCTGTGTACATGACAGTTTGAATGAAAATACATAAAAGTGTATCCACTAATAAACCATTTGATACCGTTCATCGACAGTGTACTTTATTGGAACCATACACGAGTATGAATTTAAACTAATTGCGGCTGATGTGGTAGGGGTTAAACCCATATCAGCTGTAGATTCTCATGAACATTTATTTACAAATTTATGCGATAATTCTTATGAACATTTATCTTCCAACTTACATGTTCATGTTAATGATGAAAATGATCTTTCACATGACGTCTCTGTAAATAATTATTCGGAAATAGCAATTAATAGATGTCAGTACCAATTTATACCTGTAGTAAATCGTTGTTGGTTCGAAGATGATACTGTCAATGATGGACTTGATATTGAAAAAAATTTTGTATTTTTAAAATCATATAGTACAGCTAAAATACCTATCAAAGTCAATGGGTTAAGCACCGAAGCTTTACTTGATACAGGAGCAAATGCCTCTCTATTATCGTATTCGTTGTGGAAAGCAATTACTAGTAATTATTCGAATCCTAAGCTACAAAAGGCTGAGAACCTTATTATAGTTGATTTTACCGGTAAACATAAAAAGAGAGTAGCTGGAATTACTCGTGTGACAATAACTATTCAAGATTTTGAAATATCAATCCCTATTCTGGTAATAATGAACTGAACGAGAAATTAATTATGGGTTTAGATTTATTATCTCAATTACGTGTCATGCTTGATTTTAAAAACCAAACGTTGACTATACCTGGTATACCTCAGGAAATCGTTCAGAAACTGCTTCCAAAATTAGATAATATTGCTTGTCAATATAATAATATTTCTCATGTAGTGAATAATGTTTCTGTTAGTGCAGAAAGTGGTAAATTAAATGATCAACGAATGGAAGACACACAAAATTTGGTGAATTTAAAAGACGATGTATTGTTTTCTGAACGTGTTAAATCACTCGAAAGCAATCTTGATTTTACAGATAATACAGTAAAAGCTGACTTTAAGAATATCCTATATAAACATAAAAATGTATTTTCAGAACGTCCTGGGCGTTGCAAGGATTTTGTTTATTCTTTTAAAGTTAAAACAGACAAACCCATAGTAACCAAGCCTTATATAATTCCATATAGATACAGGGAAAATGTACGTCAACAAATTACAGATATGTTAAGAGATGGGATCATTAGGCCTTCACGAAGCGTGCATCTTAATCCATTACATGTTGTTCCAAAGAAAAATGGTTCTCTACGTGTGGTATTAGATTTGAGACGCACGAATTGTCACATTGATCTAGAACAAGTGAGGTATCCTCCAGTGGAAGAAATATTAGCTTCTTTACAAGGGAATGCTGTCTTCGGAAATTTAGATCTAGTAATGGCATATAACCAGGTCGAACTACATGAAGATTCGAAACCATACACAGCATTTAGTTTTGAAGGTCACTTATACGAATACAACCGTGTAGTTTTTGGGCTTATCAATGGTAGTGCGGCGTTAGCATCCTGCTTGAACAAAGTCTTGGGTCAAGACTTACGTAGTAACGTGATAACTTACGCTGATGACATCTTAATAATGGGAAAAAATCCACATGAATATTTGAAATACTTAGATATAGTTTTAGACAGATTGGAAAGTTCGGGCCTTACTATCAATCTACAGAAATCAAAATTTCTGCAGAATTCCATAGAATTTCTTGGATACCAAATTGATGCCTCTGGTTTACAATTCAGTCAATCTAAAGTACAAGCCATAGAAGATCTGCCTGCCCCATTAAATGTGAAACAGACACGGCAAATATTAGGGCTCTTCAATTGGTTTCGCAAAGCCATCCCGCGATTCGCTGAGATAGCCCAGCCTTTATTTATGATTATAAAGAAAGGAGTACCATGGCAATGGGGTCCGATTCAAGAACACAGTTTTAATAAGTTGAAGGAGTGCGTAAAACGAAACATCCATTTGAATCACCCCCGATATGACGTTCCTTTCTATGTTCAGTGTGACGGTTCCCAACTTGGAATCTCTGCAGTACTCTGGCAACCTAATCCAACTATTCAGGAACCGGCTGTTATTCATTGCGCTAGCCGTACTTTAAAGAAAGCTGAAAAAGGATACACCACGACAGAAATCGAACTTTTGGCTGTACGTTTTGCGATACAAAAATTCGCTCCATATCTTAGCGGATGTCATTTCATAGTACTTACCGATCATAATTCATTGCGATACCTTAACAGCGTACAGGGATATAATAACAGACTACTTCGCTGGTCGTTAGATCTTCAAGCTTATGATTTCGAAGTACGACACATTAAAGGGGTAGATAATGGACCCGTAGATACCTTATCACGTCTGTTTCCTGGAGAAGAACAACATATCTTGTCCATCAACGAATTTAAGATCTTACAGGATGAAATAGCTACCATTTCAATAGAAGATCTACGAGAACATCAAATGAATTATCATGAATATAAACAAATCATGGAACATTTGTCTTCATGCCGTGAGGGATGTAATTGTCCCAAACATTGGAATTCCAGATTTAAATTAACCAACGGAATTCTACTTATTAAAGATTTTAAATTCAAATCTAGAAACAAAATTTGTATTCCACCTACGCTAACAACACGCATATTAAAGGCCTATCATGACGATTTCGGTCATTTTGGTTATTTAAAAGTATGTGCCTCGATTAATAAATCCTTTTATTGGAAGGGAATGAGAACTCAAATCAAAAATTATATCAAGGACTGTATTGAGTGCATGCGAATTAAACATAATTACCAGGCTGTACAAAAACCAATGCTCTCAATAACGCCTGAAAGACCACATTCGTTTCTGTCAATCGATTTATATGGACCTTTACCAAGAGCAGCTACTGGAGAAACTTATTTACTAACAACCATGGATATCTTTTCACGTTATGTAGTAGCTTATCCTCTGCGTAGAGCAACTTCCGCTGCTATCATAAATAAAATCTTGAATGTATATATTCCACATTGTGGCCCTATCGAACACATATTATGTGATAATGGTTCACAGTTCAAAAGTGATGTGTTCATCAAAGCCATGAACAAGGCTAACATTAAAATTCATTTTGTAACTCCTTACCATCCTAGTAGCTCTGTTGTAGAAAATGTACATCGCAATTTTGGTATGTTGTTTCGACACTTTTGTAAAGACAAACATGCCGAATGGATCAAGCATGTCAATCAAATCACGTACCTTTTGAATCATTCTATATCAGATACTTTAGGCGTGTCTCCTGCTAATGTACATAATGGTTCTGATTTGGTTTTCCCTGTGGAACAACATTTTGATGTCAAGTTAGAAGATTCAACAATTATAGATTCTTCCAGTTTAGTGAATATGGTAAAAATCCGAAGACATAACAAATTTTTGAAACGTAATTCTCAAGTAGAGTCTTTGCAAGAAGGAAAATATCGGATCAAGGTCAATGACTTAGTTTTTGTTAAACAACATCCACAAAGTAATATGTTGTTAAAGAAGATTTATAAATTTTGTGACATTTTCTCAGGTCCTTATTTATGTTTTAAGGAAATAAATCCTAAAGTTTTTGAATTGTTGAACGCTAAAACGGGTACGTCAATTGGACTTCGTAATATAGATGAGTTAAAGGTTTGGAAACCTACTCAGTATACAAAGGAAAAATGGATGCATCTAGTGAAAGAGTTAGTTGCGCCTGACATTCTTGCTCAAATAAATAGGAATGAAGAAGACTAATAATAATAATAATAATAATAATAATAATAATAATAATAATAATAATAATAATAATAACAAAAGGGTGTCTTCTGTTTGTGTAAAAATAGATTTATTTTCTTCCTTTTGGTCATTCGAACGTAGGTTATGTTTAATTTTTGATTTTTGTTCAATTTAATTTTCTTTGATTTTCATTAACCAACGATAAGTTTCCAATGATTTTAATTCTTTCTTATTAACGTGAAGGATTATAATTTAATTCATGATTGATTAAACACAAAAATTGTTTTCATTATATTAATTTGTGTTGAAACTTTATTGTTAAAAATAAGTATTAATGAAATGAAAGATTTGTTATAAATGTATCTATATATATGAAATGAAATGAAGATACATACGAGGTGCAATCAAAATGTGATGGAAGTAATGTAAGACCATTATTGTAAACGGACCAGTGGTTCTTGAAGATAAAAGCCAAGCTCGCTTATGACTTTTATATTCAGTCCAATTGTCGGGCGACATTTTATATAACGAAATACTTTGGATAGATTAATAATTACCTGCACCTTGGGCAGAAAGTGCTCATACATAAGCAATATACTTAATAGAATGTTAATTTAATAATAACAAAAGAAGAATGTTTTTAATATAAAAAAAATATGGATAGTGTTATGTAGTTAGTTGCTATGTAGTTGTTTATGGATACCTAATCATCATGTCTGTGTACATGACAGTTTGAATGAAAATACATAAAAGTGTATCCACTAATAAACCATTTGATACCGTTCATCGACTTTATAATTTTGATAGAAAAGGTGAGAATAATAATATATATAATTATTAAAGATATTTTTACATGCAAACAATTGCTACCACTCGAAATTCATATATCATTGATCGAACCAGGTTGACGACTACCCTTGGTGAGTCGTTATAATATACAACAATTCTTTGCTCAAAGTTTGCGATGATTATATTTTGGAGTTATTTTCTGTTTCGCAGAATGCCTAATCAGTGTCAACGTTGCCAAGTTTTCTTATTCCTGTTTCGCAAACTTGCATGAAAGTTTTGGTAGCAGAATATTTTAAAAAATTGGCGAAAGGAGCCAAACACCAACATAAATTCAAAGAAGTGCAGCTCGCAGGAGAGCCTTGTCACAAAGTGCAATCGAGATTTACTACAACAAGAACAAATTACACACAGGCACATAAATAAAAAAAACATTTGTATTGAACAATAATGCCATTAACCTTAATAAACGTGCGACTTTTAATAATCACCATATCTTCATTGGATTGTAATTTCAACTAGCCAAATGAATGCATGAGATACTGCTTTAAAGTATGGAATACGGCCAACCTCGTTACACCTAAATCTACTCTCGAGAACCTGTCTAATCGTCTCCACAATCTTCTCCGAAAAGTTAAATTGCTTGTTTCCAGAACCGCATTCTCGGACTGTTCTTGATTCAAAAGTAGAATGAATCTGTATGTATAGGGATGATTTATATTTATTTCCTATTAAACTTGAAATGCTAAACCTCGACATGGTTCCTGCTTTTTTCTCTATTATCAAATCTCTTTCTTATTACCCTGAAACACTAATAAAAATATAATTAGTACAACGTAAGGAGTCAAATAACAATCCTATTAAAAGAGGAAACTTTTATATATTGCTGCATTTACGGGTTTAAGGTTGCATTCAGTTTGTCAACATAGGTATCCGCCAAGTAGTCTAGGAAAACCTGTGCCTCATGAATATCGGGTGCATCGTCTTGAGTATATGGAAATGAATCTGGAATGTCTTCAAGATGAACGAGTGGAGGTAAAGTGGAACTAACCCAATATCTTGTATCTTTCTCCACATAGATTGGGTAAAATTAAACAAACAAATGCGTAATGTCGATTGCTGGAATGTTTTCCTTGTAGCATTTATTGCCACTTGTTGAATGTTAGTCATAAATTCTTGCAGACGAAACTGGAAGCAACCATCTTCATCTTTTTTCTTGGTTTCTTGAATAGGTGTGTACAATGGATTTTACTTTGCAATAAGCAGAAGAGAAGTGGAAAAATGTCCGAAATACTTTCCGTGCAATGTAATTATATTCTATGAAAATAGACGTAGAAAAACTTTATATGTTCTATCAATCTCTATCTCTTCGTTCCTTTCACTTGACAGAAATTCGCTTTCACTTTACGGTATGCTGATATACCAGCCATCTTGATTTTCTTAATAATTTATGAAATAATGTCTTTGTTACTTTGAATTTGTATATGTGATTACAATATTAAGATGGAATCAAGTTTTCAACATATAATACGGCGTACTTCTGATGCAGTATAGGCTTTCCACAAACTTATGGAAAAAATAAAGTCTCTTATTCTGCGAACAGGAACACACGCATTGGATTATTTTTCTGTTCTTCGAAACATGGCAATGCTGAGCGTAAAATACCAGTTCGAACCCTTTTGTGTGAAACAGGAACACATGATATTTTAGGAAATAGAGGAACGATTCTTTTAGTATATGTCAGTCATGTTATGTACAACATGATTCTACTGATAATTCAGAAAGTCCAAAATTTGCCGTACAACGTTTTTTCTGGAAAATACTTCGAACAAACTTTTAGTCCTGGGGCTACTAGCTTGAGGATGCTTATTCCGAAAAGTATTCATTTCTGAACACTTCTAATTTAACAATGTTCATTAATTTAGCCTAAATAAGTTAATTTCGAGCAAAATTCAGTACTAAGCATTACACACATTACAGGTCTCTAATTTCTAAAACCATGAGTTACATCTCCTCCTATTTTGTCCACTCTACTGTTAGAGACAAGACGAAAAATTTCTCAGGTCTCGGGCAACCAAAGTCTTTGATCTCAAAGCCTGTTTTGTGTTGCAGGATTCATAGTATAAAAACTATAAAATGATAAAATAATTGATCGAACAAAACAAAGACAATTTAAGAAGAAAAATCTCATTATACTCTCTCAAACCAATTGATTAATAATTCGGTACATTCCGAGCTTATCCATGGAGTTAATTTTCAACCTATTAACACAAACTAGCAATAGCTAATCAATGGTTAATGCACTGTATATTAAATTTACATAGATTATTCACATATGGCAATAATGTCAGATAAAAACAAATGAAAGTGAGTGATAACTTAAATACTACGGCTTTTTTTTACTTTCTAACACAATTTGGAATACATACAATGTACTATTTTGCTACTAAATTGTACACTAACTATAAAATCCGTGCTAAGTGCCAGAAAGAAACTGTTGACTAAAAATACCAGATTTTACTTCATAACTGATAGGCCCACGCACATAGGCCCACGCACATTCTTCTGACGATTATTTGAACTATTTCCACAGTGAATACTAAATAGCCCGTTTTTAACTGATTAGTGTTAGGCACATAACCCACATTTTGACATTAAACCTAACCTTTTCATTTTTGACACTTAGCACGAATTTCATTTTCAGTCTACAATTGTAAACGACCACATTTTCAAATTCATTACTGTTAACTCTAAAGCCTTTTTAATAGAATTTGTAACATATTTTTTTAATGATCGAAAGATGGAATCGCAACAGTAGACGAGGTTTTATTCATTTTGTAGAAAATCCTCTTGAACACACCTGTTATAATGCGAAAAGACCCAATAATGCTGTTAGATAGCTGAACCATTAATACCCATTATTCGATTAAGATTGAGATATTTGAAAGTAAAACGAAGTAAAATATTAACTTACTAGCTGAATCTGCGCTCTCTACACAGCGCATCATTCGCATATGAGCATAAATCTCCTTCTCATTCCTCACAACACATGTACATGCCCCTTTACAGACACAAGTGAAAGACGTCTTGATTTGAAAAAAAATCGGCAAGGGGTATCATAAAGGGGGGATTTTTTCGATTATTTCTTCTCAATATCTCGCACCGTTTGCAAGATTTGAGCCTACTTCCGGTTGGAGTTTCAATTCATGTATGACCAGTGTTTTATTTCTTCTTGCATGCAGTATTACATATACAATTAATTATAATATCAGTTATATATGATGTTCATTGGGCGAAACACTCAAAAAATAAAGATTTATCTTAAGACTCGAGAAATGGTTATCCATTTTTTTCACTATTATTTGGCCATGGAACAAACGCCTGAGACATATACAACCCCAATATACAACATTGTGGTATTGGAATGTATAACGCATAGGATATGATGCTTTATTTTTTTTTAATTTCAACGCTTCCAGCGTACCCTAAAAAATGTAATAAAGAAATAATGCCCATGTTTTTTAAAAATATTCAATTAGAACTGGACAATCTATGCAAAATTTCCAATCGATCAGTGAAAACGTCATCTTTCTAGAGCCTCTAGTTTCCAATATCTCATTGTCGAAAGGATTGGCCACAAACATATAAACATAGTTTAAAAGAACTCGGAAGATGGAAGCACAACTCACATGCATTGATTTTAGAGAAGGCTTATTAAAATACAAAGGCTTTGAACAATAATTTTATATCATAAACTTTATGAAAAAGATATAGTTAACTAATTTAGACTATTTAAAGTACAAATACTTAAAATGTTTGTCTCTGTTAAACGTGAAAACATACATAACCGTAAATGAAAGATTTGAAAGCTAAAGTTATATGTTGGAGCTCAGGCGCTTTTAATCAGATCACTTCGCTGGTTTCCAGCTTTCCCATTAGAGGCATTGTTTTCTCAGTGTCAAGTCCAGGCTGTGATTATTACGTATTTGTGGACGCAAGTACGGCAAGTCTCAGCAACGGGCGAGAGAGTGGAAGAGATTAAGGGTTTCACTCGAGTGGAGACTGCGTTACCGTACACATTAGTGTACATATTTTTGGAAGCTTAGCTTCATCATTCATTCATTTCATCTTTTCATTTTGTCACACTGTTTCACTCATTATCTACACCGTGACTTATGGCGTCTCAACCGGTCATTGGACAACATTCTGGCTTACCACCTATAGCACCGGAACCTTCTTGCTCATCCGGGAAACCGCTTAGACGACGTTGCCATTCTCTGGAAAGGATTTCTAGCAGTCAGGGTTCGTCAGCTCGTCAACGTTCTCCAGTTGCATCCACAAAACTACCACCCGCTAAACGTCAACACAAGCTAAGCGATGCCAGCTCTGAGGCATCCATGATCATTGACATTCAGGATGACCGTCAGTTTCCAAACCTGCCTCCTCCTAGTCGACCAACCATCCATTCTTTCCTGCTTCAGAACTTTGATTCAAAATTTTCAAATCCAAAGCTACTTTTAGTACAGATCACAAAATACTTGCCTCGGGCGAACATCACTCAAATCGTCAAGACTAGGAATGGCATGATTATTAAGACGCCTGACCCGGACTTTCTCCGTACGACACGGAACAAGTGCAGCTTTGAGATTTTTGGCTCCAAATCAACCATGACAAAGCTTAGCGACCAACGCCCGAAACAGCCACCACCTCCGAGGAAATCACCAACATTGTCTGTCGTTATACGAGGGGTAGATCCGAGCTATAGTGACGAGGAGGTCTTTGAAGAACTTAAACTGGAAGGGCACAGTATCATAAAATGTATCCGAATCAAAAACGATCATGGGTTGACATACATGGTGCGGGTTCTCACAAACTCTCAACAGGCTATCGATGAGTTACTCACCCGTGGCGCCTATATCTATAAACAACGCCATCGTGTTGAACCGTCACGCACCTCCGCTCCTTTACCCCTTCGCTGTGAACGGTGTCAGGTATATGGTCAACACTCTACTTCCCAATGTAGAAATCCGTTCAAATGTGGTTACTGTTCCGGCCCACATCCTACAAGAAGCTGTACAAATTTACAATCACCTCCAACCTGCTCCACGTGTCAGAATCATTCTCACCCGACATACAGTTACAAATGCCGATCTAAACCAGCTCCGGAACCAACAAAACCAGAAACTGTGGCACCATTACGCATACCGGAACAAATCCAACCACCCGCCAATCCAGTCTTACAACAACCTGTAACTGTCCCTCAGCTTCTCACCTTCCTTACTTTCTCGCTACAGAATATCCATCCATTCCTTCGAGATCACATCGCCCAACAAATTCAAACCGCGGCTAAAGCAATTTTCCACGCCAATATCTGCCCAACATATTCCGGCAATAATGTATATTATCACTCAAATGCACTCGAAACCGAGGTTTAAGAGCTATCCTCTAGCCATCCATATTATCATTCACTGCATTATGGCGCTTTCTTTCTTGTTCTTAAATATCCGTTCTTTACCAAAGCATAAGCCGCTCTTCGAAGCACTTTTACTCGAAGAACAAATCCATGCCTTTATCCTTAATGAGACACATCTTACATCCCGATTGTCATGCCGCATACCTCGCTTCCAATTGTTACGTCAAGATAGCACTTTACCTGCTATGCGAGCCAATGGGGGAGTAGCGATTGGGTTTTCACCTTCTATTCCATTTCGGAGTCATTCTCCGGCTCTGCACAATCTTCCTGAATACCTTATCACATCATTATACTACAAGGAATTGTATGTGACTGTAGCAACCATATACATCCGTCCTGGGCACGATATTCCGTTCAGCTTCTTTCAGTATATCTCAAATACCTTCCGAACCTACATAATTATGGCAGATGTGAATCTACATAGCCGGACACATACGCAACGGGACCGTTTCCTCAATTACATCACCAGTCATACTACTGGAGTGACACTGCCACTTCCAAAACCGACTCGTCTCACGAGTCAGACTACTCCAGATATAGCTATTGTTTCGAGCAACATATCACATCGTAGCTGTGTTAACGTTCTTGATCTTATTGGTAGCGATCATGCTCCAATCAAACTAGACATTCAGACCCGTGTAACTACCACTTCTCAGCCTTCTCCTCACCGTACTATCTATCGTTACGATAAAGCAAATTGGACTGCCTACAGATCGTATCTTCAGGATCATCTTCATCATTTACCTCCACCAACTGCAGAATCAGAACTTTCTGAAACTCTGGATGCTCTGGTCAATACTATGCATAACGCCACAGACAAATACATTCCTAAGTCAACAGTTTCGACTTTTCGCCCCTCTTTACCGCCTCACTACTTACCACTGATCAAACGGTCCCGACAGTTTTATAGGGATTATGCTGCCACTGGCAACCTTGACTCTCTTCATCATTACCGGCAGTTGCAACGAACGGTGCATAACTACCTTAAAGCTTACAAATTGCGATGCTGGGTCAAAGCTTGCAACAATCTCGGTTCACTTTCACACCCCACTCAATACTGGAAACGATTCCGGCAACTTACAGGTTGCAATACTCGCACAACATATCCTCTTATCGACAAGAATACTCCGCTGCATACCGATACAGATAAGGCAAATGCGTTTGCAAGGTATCTCCAGGACATTTTTACACCTCTTGCACCTGACTATCCCCATCGTTCGCACCCAGTCGACAAACTCAATCTAGATTCTCCTCATCTCCAGCCTAATGTTAATCACACTCTGCCCGACAACAATCCACTTACTGCACCAATCTCTATCTCTGACGTCACTTCAGTTGTTGCTCACAGAGGTAACACAGCCCCTGGCATGGATTCTATTACATATAGACACATTAAAGAAAGTCCGTACGTAGTCTTATATCTGCTTTGTCACATCTTTACCTTTATTCTTCGCACTGGCTTTGTACCTGCTGACTGGAAAACTTCGAAAACTCTTATGTTTCTCAAACCACATAAACCTGTTGCTTCTGTTAGCTCATACCGTCCTATTCAACTAACATCGACCTTCAGTAAAATATTGGAACGGATCATTGTCAAACGTCTTCATTCATACTTGGCACATCATGACGTCATTCCACTCGAACAAGCTGGTTTCAGACCTTCTTTTAGTATTAATGACCAATTGCTTCGCCTCTCAAATTCCATATCTAATCATTTTTACACAGGCAATCCATCCTGCTTGATCCTGTTTGATTTCGAGAAGGCATTCGACAAGGTCTGGCATCCCGCTCTCATCTATAAACTCAAACAGCTTCGCCTGCCTATTGCTTATCTTCGATTCATCTTTAATTTTCTTAGCTGTCGACTGGCTTACGTCTCAACACTAGTTTTTCATTTCCTATTTTTCTTCATTCTGGAGTTCCCCAAGGATCGGCTTTGTCGCCCTTACTATATATCCTATTCGTTTCTAATTTCCCAGCAATCCCAGATTCTGTTAAGCTCTTTCAGTATGCCGATGACACTGCACTTTTTGCCACGGGAAAAACATTTCATCAGCTCAATTTGGCTCTCCAGGATGCTATCAATGCCTTTGTTGATTGGTGCTCCCACTGGAGACTGAAAATAAACCCAGCAAAAACTCAATCTATTGTATTTCTTGCTCCGAAGCGTCGCTCCCGTGTACATCGCAACCCAACACTCTTGAACCTCACTGTACAAGATGTACCTTTAAAACCTATTCGCAGTGTCAAATATCTAGGAGTAACCTTCGATCACCATCTAACCTGGACAGCACATCTGAAAGATATCTCCAAGAAGGCGTACTCTCGCCTCAATCTTCTGAAAAGTCTTGCTGGAACTACCTGGGGACTCCATACTCATACAATTCTGAACACATACAAAGTTTTTCTCCGCCCTATTCTCACGTACGGATTTACAGCTTGGATATCTGCTCCGACCTCATACTACGAGAAATTACTCATCCTGGAACGTCATGCCTTGCGAATCGCTTTTCGTATCAAATTGCCTAGTCCCACTCAAGATCTCTACAATAGACTTACATTTCCGCACATCTTATATCATCTAGAAACACTACGTACTAAATATATCACCCAGCGCTTGCACAACAATCATCCACTCCTTCAGCAAACTTTTGCCGACCACGCTCGAAGTACCTCCTCCGTTGCTGCTCTGTACCCTCCGCTCTCATTACTATTCACTTTGTACCGTTACACTCTGCCTCCAGACCACCCTGACGCCGTCTACTACGAGCCATACACTACAGCCGCTCATCTACCTCACATATGGCCATCATACGCACAGTAACACCTTCTGTACTAACAGGGCTCCTGTGTCTTCATTAATGCCTAGCGTCGCCCCTAGGCGAGAAGATAACCTGCATTTGTTTCACTAACAGAACCTGTGTGTTGTGATGTGTTTCGCACTTCATTTCATCATCTCACATAATATCATTACCAGTTATTACTTCCTTCACTGAAGTATGTACCTACCTTACCTCATGTTTATGGTTAAATTCCATAAAGACCGTTACAGTATGTGCAATAAAGTTTTGGATCTACCCATATCCCCACCACTGATTCCTGCACATCGTACTACATTTTCTTGCATCTCTTCCCCTACAGAGGGCGTAACCCTCTTCGGGTAGTAGCTAGCGTGCGCTAGCTGGACAAAAAAAAAGCAAAAAAAACGCTTTTAATTGCTATTGTAGCATTTTAATAGATAGATACCAACTCTTAGTTATTCACTGTAGGGTGTAGAAAACGTGTGATAAAAGTAGTAAATTAAATAAATAATTACTCTAAAAGAACTATTACATTGAAGACCCGAAAGGAGCCCTAATAAAATAAATAGATACGTTGTTGTTCACTATAAATTCACATTGCACGGGATCGAAGTGCCGATCATCAGAATCAGAAATGAGTGCTCTTCAAATAACTGATTAACTTGAGAGTTATTTATTTTATTATTTGATATTTACGTATATGTAATCACAGTTACTTTTTCCTTAAGAAATTATATTTTTAAGAGGTTTAATGGAAATTATACCATTTTCTCCAGTTTCTTTCCCTTTTTCTGTACAGTGTAAGGCAATTTTGACATTTTGAGAAAGAAAACGACATTTTCTTTAACCATTTCTTGATTGGTTTGATGGAGTTGCTTGTTCTTCCCTATTCTGAATCATTGTATTCTATTCCATTCTAGTTTAGTGACTCCCATTCTATTTTAGTGTTCATTTCATGTATATTTCAATTACAATTTTCCTTTTGATAAAATTACTTGTGCTATTTCTTTCACAGCCAATACCGGTAATTTTTCAAGACATCATAACGCTTCCAACCATACTATCTCTTCTCTTTGACATAAAATTCAGTAAATTCCTTTTCTCTCCCACAATTTTAAACATTCTTTTATTCGATACCTTATCTATACGTTTAAGTTCCAATATTTTCCTATAGTACTACATTTTGAAGGCTTTGATTTTCTGTTTTTCTTATTCCCCTTGAGTCAATGTTTCATATCAATACAGTGTCACTATGAGATCATTAGCTTTTTCATTAGTTCTAGATCATTATTTGCTGTCAATATGTCAATATATTCAAATGTGTGATTGGTATGAGCTTTTCAGTGGTTTTCAAGTTGATAGTCGTTTATGGCTTGTAGTAGCAACACAGAAAATAGGAAATTCCAGGATGGCAATAAATATTGAGATGTTATTTTCTGCTGAGATACACCAAACGTCATAAAATAATTTTGTCACCTGAAAATTACATGACCCGACCCATTACCATTCTATTTTATACTTTTTACTATGTATACTTGTTCATAAGAGGCATACAAGCTTGATGGACAATTATTAATGGAACCTTTCCTGTACTTTTCTGAGCTGAATAGTATCAATCTCATTCGCTGTCAACTTCCACTTTACTCGCTCTTATGTAGTGCTTTTTCCAGCTATAGTTTCTAGACTGTCCCCCCTCCTCCGGAACATAGATAATTAAATTGCAATTAGATATCATTCTGGTGCTCACATTTTTTAGCAGATATTGTCATGGTTTGGCTCTTTCAAATTTGAAATTTGATTACTCCTCGGGCACTGTTCTGAAAGAAAGTCTAATCTTATGAATCTTCAACAACATCAAATCCCAATCTCAGTCCACATTTTGATTTCTGAATCTCAAAAAGTCTCTGCCAGCTCAGTTTCATAGTTCCAACTCAATCTTCTTCCATCACAATCTTAATACAAAGTGAAGTACTTATTAAAAGAATGTACAAGATATGTTTCTTCTTGTATTTAACTCATTCAACCACAAGGAGACAATTTTTTAAAGAAAATGAAATCTTTAAGTTTTACGTCCCACGATTATGCCGGTTAGGCTAAAGGAGACGGTGATGATGAGAGATGAGTGAAATGGTGGAATGAAGAAAGTGGGAGGAAACGGGAGAACCCCGAGAAAACCCACGAGCACGGTGTTTGTCCACCACAAAGTTCACTTGGCGGGGGCTGGGATCGAACCCGGGACCCCAAGCACCAGAGGTGAACGCTCTACCACTGAGCCACCGCGCCAATTTTTTAAAGAGTTCACTATAATATTGTGTATTGTGTGCCATCTTCTTTGTCAGATTGGTCTATCGGTTACCATCAGATAACCGCCGTGAATGGGAGCCAAGGATACCCAATGGTTGGATGTCACTCATGGTCGTGAAGACAAACGAGGAGATATCTTAATAAATAAAATGGCGGGATATAGGCATGGAAATCATTACCAGCAGGAACAACGAAGAAAATAGCGATGTGCAAAACGGTATATCACTCCTTCCCCTATTCAAGCCCTGAACTGATTGTCTTAAACCGATCGGTGTTTTTTGTGAAAAGCATAAGTTTTCAAATTAGGAAATGGGAGGAAAATTGGAAAACCGTAATGAAGCACCACTTACATATTTATATAGTAGATGGATATTGAGAAAAGCTGAAATATCCAAGCTAGAAGCATTTGAAATGTGGTGTTAGCGCAGAGTGCTGCTCATATCATGGAGCGAAAGGGGAAAAAATGAAGATGTACTACAGGAAGCTAATGAAGGACGACAGACAATGAAGATAATAGGAAAAAGAAGAAACAGCATGCTTGGCCATCTTATTCGGCACTCCGATTGGATCACTGTGCTGATAGAGGGAAAGGCAGAAGGAAAAGCAGGAAGAGGAAGACCAAGGATAGAATATCTAGATGCAGTTATGAAGAAGAGGCCTTATCAAAGTATAAAACAGCTCTCCCAAGAGAAAAACAGTTTTAAAATTTCTATGTTGCCCCCCAACCTATAGTTGAGGTGAACAAGAAGAAGAAAATGCAGGTCAAGCTCAAAATGAAAATAGCTCATTGTTCGAGTGTAATTACCATTCCTTGCACTATGAATAACGCTTCCCTGTGGAGTAAATAAGAGTATACTTTGTGCCATTTAGTGCGAAGATTTCTTCTCGCTGCCGGCAGAAGAATTAATAGATTTTTTATAGGTATGTGATATGAAATATGTTATTTGCCATGAACAGGTTTTATTTTTAGCGTCATAACAATTCGTTCTAATCGATTTTCTTGAAAATTTTACAAGAGAATTCAATGTTATGCATGTCATTTTGTTCAACTGAATAATATCTATCCAGGAGCGCATCCATGAAAAGGTCCACCGGGTCCGGAGCACCCCGCGAAAAAAAAACTTCGTAAATCATCATTCATTTGTAAATTTTCTTAATAAAACTATACTTGCTTAGCTGAGATATTCTTGATTTAGCTTAAAGGTTTGATCTCACTCATCATCTGTATTTTTTTTAAAAATAAAAACAATCTAGTTCATTATTTTTTTTCTGGGAATATAGGTGACAGTACTTAACGATCAACCTCTGCCTTTTTAGGTATAGAATAACATCAATTCAATACTGCATTGATGTGGTGTCTTTCGACGTTGGACGCTTCTCAACAAAAATTTCTGGGTACACACACCCCTATCCATACATTGATATATATGAGCGGCTCTAGAGAAACAATGGTATGTCACATTTTCTAACTTTCTAGTAGAGAGGTAAAACGAGTTCAACTTTCCCATCCAATGCAATGTAATGACACATATCAAACAAACTCCCCCTGGCAACTACAGGTACATTTTTGAAATTAAACACCCTACATACTGTTCTGTGGTCCGATTCCAATCCATTTCATATAATGACTCAATTTCACCGGAAGTAAATCTTACCATTGTCTTCACCCGAGCCACTCATATATACTTTCTCTTTGGATATTTTTTTATTACTTGTAACACTAGTAACATTGTGGAATTCCACTTATGCATATGGAAAGTACTGTAGGAGTAGGATATATATATATATGCTGGTTCTTGAGAAGGTATATTGTTTTCAAGCGAAACCAATTTTCCTTTTTCCAGGTCTGGTTGATTTCTGGACAAAGAACGAGACAGGCTGCCCCTGCCAATACGACCCCTTGAGCACAAATTGCGCGTGCTGCGTCGAAGATGGTGGATGCAATTGTGGACGCTCGTTGCCCAACAGGTGCGGTCAATGCGGATTGGAACAACACTGCGGTAGAAGTAAGTACACACCAATAATAATACAGTAGACTGCAATGTAGGAAAAGGGGGAAAGAGAGGGAGGATTTTCACACATCCTCTCTAAATAGACTGTGGAAAAGTGTTTCTGAGTCTTTACCCGCAAAGAGAAATGTAAAATACTTTTTCTTCTTATTTTTTACATAATCATACATGTAATGTAAAAACAACCTATAGCTTTAAAGTGATCATTAGTATTTGGTGCTCAGTAGATACGGTGATGCTTAGCGTAATTATATGTAGTACTGGATTTTTAAACATGTCCAAGAAGTCCATTCTTATTTTAACTTTAATATTAGCATTCATACTTGTAAAAAGAATCATAAAGGATTTGCTGTTGGAACGAGATGACACCAGTCAAATCATCGGTTACTTTTTCTTCATGATCTTTTTAGAGAACTTGAAAGTAACAAACAAGTATTAAACATTGGCAAAGCATGCCCATTTAGTGCCTTTAAACATATCGTCGGACAATATAATAATGCTTTAAAGTCATCAATTATTACGAAGTATTTCTAATTCTCAATGGTGCAGCCAGAACTTTTGTTTCAGACTATGCATAATGATAACTGAACTTGTAAAATATCATAGTTTTATGTTTTCCGTATTGTGGAAACCGAATTTCTGAAAGGCGACATCTGTTACCCGCAAGAGTTCCGAACCATCACCAATCAGTGATACCAACCCCTGAGAAAAATCCTTATCTGTGGGATATTTTGATATTTATTTCTCGAATAAGGATAAAGGGAATTTAGGTAGAAATTGGTAGCTATGAGATTTTTCACACATTCACTTCATCGACGCCAATAAAATGTTCTCTGGGATCGAAGTAGATTAATAAGTCTTCCGTAAACGTGAACTCAGTGATAACTAATAAATTTTGTCCTTGTGAAATGCATACTATTATGGAAGTGATTTATTAGTGACAAGAGAATCTCAAAAACAAGTGTTAAACTTATTAACAACTCTAATATTTAAAAAAAATTCGAAATTATAAACAACCAACTTCCAAAACGTTCCACATGAAATTATTGCTGAATGATCTTTGTCTTCTCTAGTTTCGATACGCTCTGTCGAAGGTTACGACACAAAAGCGTGATGGACATACAAACAACAAAATGAACTTCTTTCTATCAAACTTTTTACTTGTTGAATCAAAACATCCAATATATTTCAGTCAAAAATTTGCTTGTAGGTCTTATATCTGGAGAACTACATACAGTGTAGCCAAATCCAAACTATTACTTAACTTAGTATGACACGCTTATTCCGTAAAAAATTTAAAAAAATGGATTTAGAGGCCGTTCAAAAATTTTGTGGTCCCTGACCCCAAAACTAACAATTTTTTGATGCATTTTCTTTGGATCATTCCTAAAATTCTTGGCCAAGATCATGATCTTTTGATGCATTTTTTTTAAATAATTCTTAAAATTCTTTTCTCTTGTAATTACTTATTCGTAAACCATTTGATTGATTAATTGAAGATCTGAATTCATTCATATATTGAAGAAAGTGATTAACATACAGTAGTTTCAGTTCTCATATTTAATGCCTTTTGGAAAAAAAAGTAGAGCCTGGTAAATTCAAGAGCAAAATGGGAATTTCAGCCTCTCAAGATGGGATTTATATCGCTTCAGGTTAACATCACTGGGATCAGCATTAAATAGGGTGCAGTTGGAGACTTATGCACGTTCATGCAATTCTCACAGTATACGTCGTTTTCTCCACCACACTATTACCTTCCCGGGCTAACAAATGTTAGACTAGCAAATAATACAGATATTGATCAGAAAAATGGAAACACGTGAACGAAATTACAACTTACCAGATTAATATGGTGTCGGGCCACCTTTCGCCTTCAGTACAGCCTTGATGCGACGTAAGATGGAGGCATAGAGGTCGTGAATGGTAGCAAGTGGAATTTTACATCATTCCTCGTGCAGGGCATCGGTCTGTTCTGTGAGAGAGGATGGAGGTGGAAATCGTCGCAGGAGTCGTGTTTCCAAGACGGACCACAGATGTTCAATTATGTTGAGATCTGGGGATTGGGCGGGCCAGGGGAGGTGTTGAACTTCATCCCGATGTTCCTCAAACCACGCTGCAACAACGCCAGCTGTGTGAATGGGTGCATTATCATCCTGGAAGATGGCGTCATTGTCCGGGAACAACATCCGGACCATAGGATGCAAGTGATCTCCAAAAATTGCGACATAATCGTTGGCAGTGATTCGTTCGCTAAGTGTGACCACAGGAACCAATGAAAACCATGATATGGAGACCCACAGCATCACCGAGTCGCCGCCATGTTTCACAGTTGGGCGGAGACACTGGAGATCATAAGCTTCTTTGGGCGTTCTCCACACATAAACACGACCCGTGGTTGGGAATAGGGTGAAGGATGACTCATCCGACCATATCACACGTTTCCAGTCCTCAAACGTCCAAGTTGCATGGTCGCGGCACCATTTGCGGCGTGCGAAAGCGTTATGGTCCCTGATGAGCGGTTTGGCCCGTGCAACACGACCCCGTTAGTTCATGTCATGTAATTCGCGGCGGACTGTGATTGTCGAAACAGGGTGGGGGAAGTGCTGATTGAGTTCCTCCGTCACTTGCTCCACAGTAGCACGACGGTTCTGCGTGACAATGCGCTTTAATACCCGGCGTGACCTGTCACTCATGATTTTCTCCGCCCACTGTTCCGCTTCCCCGATGTGGTTTTCCCGTGTGTTGTGTAGGCCGTCATCACCTTCGACAGTGTCCCACGCGACACACCTAACACAATAGCCACTGCCGTCACACTCACTCCACATAACCGCGCACCAACAATTTGCCCTTTCTGAAAATCTGAGAGGTCTCCCATTTTACACTACCTCCGTCTGATGCAGCCACTGGACCCTGCTGTTCCACTGCGACTGACGTAGTATGGAGACCGACCTAACACACCACCACCAGCGGTCCGGCGCTGTGGGCGCCACGACACCACTGCCAACCCATACATCTGACGTGTTGCCAACTACAGGTGTTTCCATTTTTCTGATCACCATCTGTAGATACTTGTTGCGTCCCTAGTATCATCAAACCCCACATCCCCTCAGCTGCCTAATGTTCAGAATTTCAAAATTTAGTAGCTGATTACTTAGTCAGTAATAATCAATATCTCAATATTAATTTGTTCAATGGTCTTTTATTTTGTAAGTTGCAAAGTGGAACAGAGAATGTACTACCAAGTATTTACCATGAGACCAAATGTTCATTTCGCGCCAAAATTATTATGTGTTTATTCACATATATACAGTATATATAAAGTAGATGAACCCTGGCAAAGTGATGGAAAGATGACAACAATGAAATGAGAAATTCCTCCAAAAAGAAGTCATCTTTATCAACTACAACTGTCTCGTGGCCGCTTCGAAATCTGACATATTCGGCACGCATAGTCTCGCGAGAAAGAGTCTCAAATGCCATCCGAATTAACTTGGTTTTATTGCTACAAATAGTGTGGTTGTTACCTGCTTAGCCACACCCTATATATAACTTATCCTTAGATTGCAACCTACAGAGTGAGGGTAGCTCACGTTGGTACTGGCGAAATCGTAAGAAAAATGTATGCAGTCCCTGTATAAATTACTGATTTTTCAGAAGTTTCCAGACAAATACACTGTATACATACAAAGCCCCTGTTTGTTGGGCCTCGTTTGCAAAATAAACATCATTGTTCACATAATGAAACGAAAATACACTGTTCTGTTTCCATTGAGACAAATTTATTGAGGAAGATTGCTTTCATCGAAGTGCCGATCGTTAGCTTTCATAAGAGATCAGGGTAGAAATCCAAGCATTTGGTTGATACATTTATCAAACTTTTGCCACTCCAACGGCTTTGAAGGGCCTTTCATAGATACTTAATGTTCATTGGCATGTGTTCACCGACTTGTCATTTGAAGCAAGAGCTTGATGGTTGACAAATGGTGAGACTTGTTTAAAATTGTTATCCTCTTGTTGCAGGCCAAAATTTGCGTTCCTAATGGAATTACATGCAATCACTTAAATGTTGATATAGATTTTTGCCAATTACTCTGTTAATTTTATTTAAATAATAAACTTCATAATCTATTAAACATCCCCACCCGATAACATTATTTTTTCGATAGTTTATTGTTGATACGAGTGTCACTACGAAAGTTTTGAGATGTGAAATAACTTACATACTTAAAATCAATTTAACACTTACATTTTCTCAAAGTATACACCATTACACTGTACACACTTTTGCATCCTCGAAAACCACTTTTGGAAGCAGTGTTGCCAGTCTTTTTATTCAAGTGTTGAAAGTTCATTCTCGTAAGCCACTACAGCTTCTTCAGGGCTGCAAAATCTCTTTCCACGCATGCGATCTTTGATCCTGGGGAACAGAAAAAGATCACACGGGGCCAGCTCAGGGCTATACGGCGGATGAGTCGTAAGTTTGACCTCCGTAGATTCTAAAAACTGAATTGTGATGTTGGCCGTGTGTGCGGACGCGTTGTCATTATGAAGCAGGATCCCACGCAATCCAGTTCTTAGACGCCGTTCCCGAAGCTTCTGGAACACTTTTGTTAGTAAAACAGTGGTGTACCACTGAGCAGTAACAGTTCTTTGTTTTTCAAGTTGAACAGTTGAAATATGGCCGGATTTGGAGAAGAAAGTTGCGACCATCTTCTTCTCCACACTTCGTGTTCGCTTCACTTTCGTGGGTGGATTTTCGTCTCGAAAGATCCAAACTGTAGACTGGCGTTTAATTTCAGGGTCAAATTGATAGATCCAAGTCTCATCACCAGTAACAATGTCAGAGACGCGTCAAGAATTGTCTCCATCAAAACTTGCAAGCAGTTCTTCACATCATTCCACACGCATGGGCTTCTACTGTTCAGTCAAAGTGTGAGGCACCCAACGAGATCAAATCTTCCTGAGTCGAAGATGATCATGAATTTTTGTTACTGCTGGCGATCCAATCTTCACTGTAGATTCAATGTCCTTGAAAGTTGTTCGAGGATTTTCTCGAATCATTTGTTCCGCAGCGGCAATGTTTTCATCTGACACAGCTATTGCCGAACGTCCAGCTCTCTCTTCATCTTTAAGCGATGTCCGGCCTCTTCTAAACTCACCAAACCACCGAAAAATTGTAGCACG
This sequence comes from Thermobia domestica, assembly GCF_964235325.1. Taxonomy (NCBI): domain Eukaryota; kingdom Metazoa; phylum Arthropoda; class Insecta; order Zygentoma; family Lepismatidae; genus Thermobia; species Thermobia domestica. The sequence continues at coordinate 91,717,891 of NC_137456.1, forward strand.
GGAAGGAGCAAGGTCCCCAAATGCCCCCTGCAAACGATCAAGGCTTTGTGTCTCGTTCAAACTACTTTTGAAATTGTAAAGGATCATTGCCCGAAAATGTTCCCTTTCGAGCTCCATTCTAGACAACCGAATACTGCTTACATCAACAAGTGAAGGCGATACGGCCACGCCGATAAGCGATGCGAGTTGAAACTTGCTTCGCTTCTTCGCTCTGGATACCACTACCGAACGAAATTGTTGGAATTCAAATACTGTGCCACAACAATGCGTATCTCAAAACTTTCGTAGTGACCCAGTGTTACACTGTTTCGATGAAAACGCTTTTTGGATGAACGATGCACAAACATCTGACGTTGGGAACTGAAAAACTGAAATTTAGATTCGTCGGTGTAGAGCACCCTCTTTCATTTTTCATCGGTCCAGTGTTTATGTTTTTGCCCATGAGTACTTTTTTTTGTCATGTTTTCTGCTCCAAGGAATGGTTTCGTAACTGGAATCGCACCACCAAGATCGCAAATCTACAGGTTTCAGACCACCAACATTGGTTGAGAATTTCGCTTACCTGGTACGTAGTTGTGTTTTTACATCCGTTAAGCATATTTTCTGTTTGTTTGTAGTTCTAATGAATTTATGGGGGGCCGCGGTGGCTCAGAGGTAGAGCGTTCACCTCTGGTGCTTGGAGTCCCGGGTTCAAACCCTGCTCCTGCCAAGTGGACTTTGTGGTGGACAAACACCGTGTGCGTGGGTTTTCTCGGGTTTCCTCCATTTCCTCCCCTTTCTTCATTCCACCATTTCATTCATTTCTCATAATCACCGTCTCCTTTAGCCTAACCGGCATAACCGTGTGACGTAAAACTCAAAGATTTCATTTTCTAATGAATTTATCTTTTCTTACGGGCTTTTTTTTCTTGAGGGTAGGAGGGACGATCAGTTTGTTTCCGTGGAATATTTACACCAGGTTCTGACTGTTCTTCAAAAGTCCGACGCATTGCCTCCTACTGATATCTGCAATCACTGAACGAGTTTTCGCATTGACTAGTTCTCTTCTCTCAAAATAATCACGTGAACACATGAATCGACACTTATTTCACGTTTTCCTTCCGTATTGTATAGTACTAGTACGTCCTTTACAATAATTTACTAAATCACGCTAGTGAAAGCAGTACGATCGTATGCAACACATTCACACATAACTTCCCTATATATGATATAATTCAATAGCATACACACACACACACACACACACACACAATTGTTTGTTGTAATAAATAGATAACTAATGATAAGGGTTCGTACGAACACTACTAGATGTCGTTAAAATGATGTATCACCAGATAATGCATGACGTTAGTTGTCTGATCGTTATTTATCTGTTTCCTGCAAAACAGTTTTCCTCAATGAGTATCTCAATATAAGCAAGATCATGCATAACAGTGTTTATTTAACAAAACAAGACCTATAAACACTGTTCTGTACAGACACAATGCCCTTTATTTGAAAAATTCTGAGAGAAGTTTATCGCTGCACCGATATACCGCCCACATCCCTACCGCCTTCATTATCGTCATATTCATCACTGTATCAGAGACACTCATCCAATTCTCTATGAACTTCTCGAGCAGACGCCAGCCTTACAACATTATGTTTATTCGCAGTCGACTATTTTCTTGTAACTCTTTTTTTTTAAAATTCCATTTTCATTTCTTAGAATAAACAAATCGATCTTCATCACCATGGTTTTACAACCATACGTTTTCAAACTATTGTTTATGCTACTTATTTTAAGTAAAAAAATCATCTACCTCTTGTGCTCATAGGAAGGATTTTAAAATACTGACTGCATTTCCTCTCTGTATTACTAGGCTTATTCGTTGTAGTAAATAATGTTTGTAATTGTAATTCTTGTAATTCTTGATCATGAAGAGGTCATAAGTTTCCATAACCGCATCGTCGCATATAGTCGTCATTCATACACCTATAGCGCATGACCTCATTGCTGCATTTCTTCGTTTTCACTAATAGGGCTCCAAGTGTTTACAACTGCTCTGAGTAGCCTCAGAGTAGAAAGTAATACCTTTATTTAGATGAACATATCTCGTTGTGTTTAGTTCATTGCACTTCACCTCATTATTTACATCATTACTAATGAGATAATAAATAAATAAATCCTGATATCTATCTCTCAGTAGTACTGCTAAAAAAAATGAATGCTCATGGCTTCAGAGAAGGCGTGACCTTCTACGACCCATCCATCTTGGAATGGGAATGAAATTGCACATTTAAAAAATCAGTTGTTTGCTCAGACTTGACTTTGTATATTTTTAGAAAGTCCCAAGTTAATTAACCAATCAATATACATTTAGTTGAAAAAATACTATTTCTTTTTGTAAAAAAGAAAAGAACTGAACAAATTCGATCTGAATACTGCAACCAGGAACTATAACCGAGCTTTCCGGTTGGAAACTGGAAGACTGACAGCACTAATGTACGGTAGGGGAAATTTGAAATTAAAAAAAAGAATGATATTTTATTCTTTTACAAAATATACTAATTTTGTAGTATTCTGTGCGTACGAAGTATTTCTTCATCATCCTCTCCGTCCGTAATATTCAGAGTCGTCATTAAATTTTCCCCTCCCCTGCCTTTGAGAAACACGTGCTTCTAATAGGTGTTATACTAATAGAAAATAACGAAAGTTTTATGTCGGTGGACAACCTAGCCCCCTTCATCCCTTGCAAAACCTGTTATATAATTACTGTTGTAATTACTAACATTATTTAGCACAGTAATTTCGTTCGCAATTTATAATTAAAGAAACTTATCAGGACAAAGAGGACAAAAATACCTATGCCTACTGCTCCTTTATGTGGAAGAACTCTATTTAGTGTTCCAATATAAATACTTTACTTCAAAACAAGTTTTTGATTCAATTAGAAAATAACTGATTTAAACTAACAAAAAAGGCTTAAATCAAATAAACGATGCTTAGTTTTTATTATAAAAAACATGTTTTTTTTCGCAAGCTTGGTGCAAATGTATTGGGGTTCTTTAAAAATCCGGAATTTTTCTGGTAACTTTTGAGTGATTCTTGTGCCAAAAATAATTATCGAATATCAACTGTCTGTGTGTGATGAGATCTAGTGGTCATTCAGTCCACTCAACTAGAAATAAATACTAATTTTAAGGACAAAGTATAGAAGAAAAAGACGATCAGCAAGCGAACCACGCAATGAGACCACACCATTGGTTGACAGACATCAACACTTTTGTTCATATGTTTGTGACGGTTCCTACAGCGTTACCCACAGCGCTGGCTAAACGCTGGAACACGCTACAATGAATGTGCTGGGAGTATAACTTTCGTGTTAATATTTATGTAGGTTGGCGACAAATATTTATGATAGACAAAGATACTTTTTAAACCGTTTTAGGATTTCCACTTTTTGAGGTAAATTTTAGACTTCCACTCAAACAGCTACTGCTTCCTTACTATTTATCGTAGGATCATGGTTCATACCTCGTTTTTTAAGGATAGATTATACTTTCCAACGGTACCACTCGATTGTCCGTATTACAATCCAAAAATGGGAAAATCTCAAAACCCAGGGAGAGTTTTCGAAAAAAGCATGTTTTCGAAATTTTTGTGCCCCTCTCTGCCAGTCTTGGGTTCACGTACGGATCTGAGTTTCTTTCACAACATACACTGCTATATACGTAATATGTGTGCAAACTTTCATTCTTGTATCTTGAAAACTAAGGCCGGGAGAAATGTTTGAAAGTTTGAAGGTGTCCCGTTTTTTTTTTCATATATGTATTTACATATATTTATAAAAATACTTGAAAAATGTATTGCGTTATTCTTATTTGACCTAGAGTCATGGTTCAAACGCCAGTTTCTTTAGTATAACAAGCCCTTTCCAACAGTGCTACTCCAATTACCCTATCGTGCACCTGAACCGGAAAATTAGGGAAAAACTCTGATTTTTTTTGGAAAATCCTATCAAAACACTTTGCCCCTCTGAACCGAGCCTGGGTTGATGTACAGATCTGAATTGTTTCTAAAAATATTGTTATGTACACTCATGTCCAAAATTATTGTCGCATGTCTATAAATATGTTGTTGTAGGAATATAATTTGATAACGAATTCGCCAGGTATTTCTTATAATGTTAGTATCTGTATAATCGGCAAAAACATGTATGTGGTAAATTTCAAATCAAAAGAGCAGTAAGTAAGAACAATAAAACGAAAATAAAACTTTCTTGTCCATCTAGCAACATTTTGTTTTACTCATTCTAATTTTAGTATTTATAACTCTTTTCCTATGAAATTTACCACAAATGTACATTTCCTGATTATACACATAGTATCAGTATTAAATGTACCCAGCAAAATCATCATCAAAACATATTCTTATAAGAAGACAGTTATAGGTATGCGACAATCATTTTGGACATGAGTGTCCATAATAATAGTGGAAAAAGTTGAATCTTGTATCTTTAAAAAAAGGGTGAAAAAATTGAAAATCCGAATTTAGTCTCTCTCTCTCTCTCTCTCTCTCTCTCTCTCTCTATATATATATATATATATATATATATATATATATATATATATATATATATATATATATATATATATATATATATATATATTATAAAAAATTATTGCGTCATTACTATTTAGCGTAGATTAATGGTTCAAACGTTATTTTCTTCAGTATAACGAGCCCTTATAGAAACGGTGCCATTCACATGTCCGTATCATATACCTAAACCGCAAAAATCGGAAATATTTCTGAAAAAACATTCCCTCGGATCACTTGCGCCCCTCGAGCCCGATCCCGGTTTCGCGTAGTGGTCTCAGAAAAATTTGAAAAATATCCAAAGTTATACACAATCAGTATGCAAATTTCAATCTGATATCGTGGAAACTAAAGGCGTAAACTATTTTTGAAGTTGGCCATAAGAAAAAATTAAAAAAAATCACGCCCCTCCTATTCACTTGGCGCAACCACGTTGACCATCCTATTCCAAAATGCATCTTGGGTGTTCTTTGGTTCATCCTTGACTTGACTAATTAAAAACGCGGCTTATATACCTGTTATAGAACCTCAATAAGCGGTCGAAGACGATATTACAAAAGTTACCAAATATCCTAAAAGGGTTAAAAGAAGGTTAAGTAGGAGTTAGTTTGTTATTTAGTGGTCGTTAAATTAGATTAACAAGTAAATTGTGTGTTGAAATAATATTATATGTAGGGTAAATTGTCTATGCTAGTGAAATAATAATGAATAATGTATTATTTGTTCCTTTTCGTCTTTTTTTAACTCTATAAGCAAGAGGAAGTGTGTTGTTATTTATGGTTATATACCAAAATCGAAACTTCTGTTTTTTAATTTTAAAAAATTTACCTTAACCTTTAGGTTACCAAGCCCATTCTATAAAGTGAAGCCGTTGGTACATTTTCTTAGAAAAATGTGTTTTTAATATGATTATAATTGAGCTACATAACAACAGATGATTGACAAGGAGAAGAGATGGCGTTACGTTCCATTCACACCAAATGGGGCTTTCAAAATTACGTCCAAACATGACGAAAACGAAAACAGCACTTTTGGAGTTACGTTTCTCTGTTTCTCACGCGACAATATGTTCGTAGCTCAGGCTATATCTCATTGGTCTAGACCAAGGTTTCTCAGCCTGGGGTCGCGAGAGAGTTTCATAGGGATCGCGAAGATAAGACGAAGAGATAAATATAATTAGAATCTGACACCAAAAAGTATTTTTAAATGTTATTTTATATTTTGTTCTGATAGGCATATTTTTATTTTTATACATACTGTTAAGAACAACAAAAAATAGGTCTACTAAACATTTCAACATATGCAGAGTTTTTAAAAAATCAATTTAAATGAAAGAGATACGATTTGGAGATAACGAGTACTACATATTGAAATACCAGAAAAATACAAATGCAAGAAAAGCCGTATACTTAAATGCAACTAAAATTGAAAGGTAATGAGATACTGAGCTTGGTGTGATTTCAGTAGTGCGGCAATGTTCGGCTCAATCTTCGTGACACACACTATCGAGTCATTCTCAACTGATAAGAGATTTCTTGTTTTGTTTTAAAGTTTACCATGGAAGGAAAACCACTTTTGCACAGATACGATGTGGTAAATGGAATCCGAACGACCTTGACACTAAACTCATAGTGGATAATAGAATGGTGTCAAAAGCTATTTATAGTTTCCCTAGTGGTTCTGTATGAGGAATTGATAGTTTGTCACCTCAACATTTAAAAGATCTTATTTCCAAATCGGCAGGTGATACGGTATCATATCTGCTGGAACAAATCACAAACTTAGTAACATTCATACTGAGTGGAAATGTCAATTTTTAAATATGTAAATACTTTTTTGTTGCAAATTTATGTACACTTCGAAAGAAGGATGGAGGACTTAAGCCCATAGCTGTTGGGTGTACATATAGACGTTTAGCATCTAAGGTAGCAGTTTTCTCTGTGTATGCCAAATGCGCCTCTTATTTGCAACCTCACCAACTCGGATTTGCGACAAAAAAGGAAATGAAGCTATTACACATGCCACCCGCAGTTCCATACAAGCACATAAGAATTCTAATAACGTAATTCTCAAGATCGACTTCAAAACTGCCTTCAATTTCGTGGAAAGAGATGATGCTACAGCAAGTGAAACAAGTACTGCCTCAATTATATTCTCTTTTTGACAAAGTTATGCTCAACCGTCAATCTTATTTTTTTGGTGATCGAACGATTCCATCACAAGTTGGCTGTTAACAAGGTGATCCAGCTGGTCCAGCGCTCTTTAGTTTCGCTATCCACCCAATAGTTTGCGCTTTATCTTTTGATCTAAATATCTTCTACTTAGATGACGGTAGCTTAGGTGGTTCTTCACAGTCAGTTTACGAAGACATGAAGATTCTAATAGAAAAATCAAATAAACTTGCTCTGGAAGTTAACCCGTCTAAATGTGAACCTTTTTTTTCATGTCTGGGAACTCAAGCAAAGAAGTTGAATCCCAGTTTCAAGAATTGTTATCTGGGATACGGACGGTACTTAAAAATGAATTATCTCTCTTAGGATCACCCCTCCTTGAAGATGGGCATGAGGAAACTTTTTTGATGAACATTTAAGTAGATTAAAAATAGTAACTCAGCGTCTGAAGATCTCACCAGCGCATATCGCCTTTTTTCTACTTAAGAATTGCCTGGAAAATACCGAAACTGATATATTTTTTACGCACCACTCCCACATGGTCCATGCCTTCCAAGGTACTTCAACTTCATATTGTTTGAAATATGCATTACAGTCAATCATCAATTATTCTTTGAATGAAAATGAATGGACTCAAGCAAGCTTACCAATTCGCTTAGGAGGTTTAAATGTAAGAAAAGTCTCAGATTTAAGCCTTCCAGCTTTCCTGTTCTCATGTTTTGGAGTGAAGCCACTTGTCTCCAACATATTAAACATTCCAGTTGACAAAGTGGAAATTCATCACCTGGCGGGGGGATTGGATATAGAGAATGGAATAATAAGAGTCCCGCTGTGTTCGAGTTACAACAGAATTGAATAAAATTATATTACCAACAATAATTGATAAAGAATTGGTCCCTGAAAATGCATCTGATATTGTCCGTTTTAAATCCTTACAAAGAAAAAAATCTGGTGCATGGCTACAGGCTATACCGTCCAAAAAATATTGGAACTTTCTTAGACAACAGCACGTTTCAAATTTGTGTCGTTCTACGTCTCGGCTTAAATATCTGTCACAGTTTCAAATGTACATGTCAAGAACAAGTTGATGAAAAAGGCTTACATTCACTAAGCTGTTCTAGGAGTGGAGGTCGAATTTCTTGTCATGGAGAGTTGAATAATATAATAAGACGAGCTCTTGGCAGCATTGCTGTTCCAAGTATTTTAGAACTATCTAGAGTGTCCAGAGATGATGAGAAACGACCAGATGTAGTGACTTTAATCCCTTGGAAAATGGAGCAACGACTGGTATGGGACGTCACTAGTGTAGACACATTTGCACCTTCCCATTTAGCTTCATCATGTTAAGAGGCCGGAAATACTGCTGAGACAGCCTGTAAGCGAAAACAAAAGAAGATCATATGTTCATTGCCTTTGCTACGGAAATCATCGGAGTTTTTAGCCAGGGAATTCCTAAAGGAAATCGAAATTAAATCTCAAGACGGAAGATCCAAGAAGTGCACAATTTTTATTTCAACGGATTAGTCTAGCAATTCAGCGAGGTAATGCAGTTAGCATTTTAAGTTCCTTCCCTTCTTCCAAAATGGAAGATTTTTTTTTATTTAAAATAAACCAGAATTTATGAACACTTTGGACTGAAAATTTTGTAAATTATTTAAGTTTTGTTAACTCCATATTTGTCATGCTACTTTCAAAGATGAGGAAGATGCACTTACTCGCTCTTCTCAATTGTGAAGTTCCTTGTTCTATATAAAAGTTGTTCATTAAACAATTGTTAGTATGTTGTTTTTTTTTTTTAAAAAAAAGTAAATAGAATTGTTACTTTCAAAGCAGCAGTACCAGACCAAGTTATTGTTCCCTCCTCTTTAGCCAGAACTTATTCAAGTCTTTGTTACAGAGAACCAGTTGCAAAGATTTGTCGCACGATTATTCTATTAGCTAATCACTTTGTTTTTCTTATCATATGACTCAAAGTTTCAAACGGCTTCCGTTTTGAAACAATATGAACGAACGGATTCGATATTTGTGATATGAATGAACTGACCAAACTTGGTTTTTAAATCTATTCTCTTTTAGGGAAGTTATTGTATCCACTATACACAAGAAATGGATTCTACTATTATAGAGATAGATGAATATCGTGAGATCTCCACAATAGGTTTATTAAAATTCCCACACAAGCTTATTACAAACCAGAAATTAAGAAGAGGGCCGCTGGCAAAAGGATGTGTTAAATAGGGGTTCGTGATAGGAATTAGGTTGAGAACCTTGGTCAGACACATGCAGAAAGAACTATAATACGGAAAATACTACAATGTACGACTAACACTCATTCATCGTACCGTATCATCAGAAGGAAACGAAGGTAGGAAATGGGTTACATATTTTGTTGTTATCTTGTTCTTACTCGCGGCGTGTTAGAAATTGGACACCACTGGTCTATGTATTCAAACAATACCTTATTGTACATAAGGTACATTGGGAGATGACGCATTATTCTTGCTTGAATAAATACAAATTCATTGCGAAGACTGAAAGAAAGCATATGCAATGTTTCATAACTTTTTAAAAAATAAAGTTGAGGTTAATATCCTTTCAATAATAGGATGAATCCATAGTTGTATTTTCTGTCACTTTTTTCAATAATTCAACACAACAGGAGCTATTATCTAACCTTAAATGAAACAACATAAGTCATAACAAAAGGAAATATTTTACAAAATTTTTGTGCGAGTTATAGCTATGTAAATCAGGAAAAGCAACTAGCTAGTGTCACTTGCTCACTATTGACTAATTTCAACTCCAAACAATAGGAATTGTGAAAAACCCTCAGAAAACATATACTTGGCGTTTCTGTGTTTCGTTGTGTCCTCAGTTAGAAAGACGTACGCTAAACTCACAAAACTCGTCTCGTCTACAAAGTCGGGGCATGGAAATTCTAGAAGAAATGTTGTAAGTAGAAATGTTCGCTAATGGACAAGAGCAGTTGTTGATTGGATACAAATAGGAAGAAACGACTTAGGACACTTTCTCGCACAAGGTGGTTCGACGAAAACATGAAACACTGCAAAGTAATATGCAAAAGATTACCCAATATAGACGATTATGGGGAAAAGTTATAAAGGTCTTTATGTTCTCGAGTTTCAAGGAAAAAGAAATATTGAAGATAATAGAAGAAGAAATGGGTTAGAAGAAACAAGAAGATTGTTGGAAATGAAGAGTGGCACGAAGTTCTTATTAATATAAGCTAAACGTTAGAATATAAAAAAGAGAATTGTTACGAATATGTTAAATAGACTGACTTGTAATCAAGATTTCAAGGAATAGTATGAAATTGTGTAAATGAGATTCAGTTGGTGAACTAGTTATAATATGGAGTTATGTGCTGATAAATAGTAATAAAGAAAGAGACAAGTCCATGCATAGATTGATAATAAGTTATTCAGGGAGATATGTTGTGTTAATGTCTACTTGACTATGAAGTTACCAAATTTCACATATTCTTGAAGGAAAGTCAAATAAAACACTTTGACTAACCTAATCTTTTGATTAACAAAGATTAGGGTAGTAAGAAGGTAAAAGAGTATATGTAGTGTGGGAGAATGGATAATGTATAATCAGAGACAGGATTGTAAAAATGAAGGAAGGACTCAACATAGGATCTTGTTTGAGTCCCGTACTATCAGATATAAGTAATAAATCGATGGGAGTGGGAGACAATAGAAAGAGGAGAAGAAAGATTGCTACTTTCTTGCCGTTATGCATGTGACTGTTTAGGAATGTGCAAGGAAACGAAAATATAGGTCGAAACTGAAATCTTTCATTTTAATGTCCTTCAATTGTGTCTTTTAGGATAAGGGAGACGATGATTAACGCAAGTGAACGGAGATGGCATAATTGGTAGAATGAGAAAGTGGGAGGAAACGAGAGAATCCTGAGGAAAGTCATGGATGCGATGATGTCTACCACAAACGTACTTGGCCGGAGATCGAACCAGGGGTCCCACGCGCCAGAGGTAAACACTCTATCACTGAGCCCCCAAAGACAACTCGAGAAATTCATAGCAGAAGTGGAAGACGAAGAGAAAGGGGTTAGACTAGAGAAAGAGATGACAAGCAAATAAACTATGTAGATATCAAAATAAAGAAGTTAGCAGAAGGTGAATTCAACACATTCTGCTCGCGTCAAGTGAGCTTTGTGGTAGAGAAACACCGTGTGCATAGGTTTTTGTAGTTCGTCCGCTTCCTCCAACTTTCCTCATACCATCATTTCATTCATTTCCCATAATCACAGTCTCCTTTAGCCTAGCCGGCATAACCGTGGGACGTAAAACTTAAAGATTTCATTTCTTTATCATCACACCCTAGTACCAGAAACGATGTTTAATAGCAGTGTATTGTCATGAAAGATGTGATGTGAATAAGGATAAGAAGAGAAATTTCACAAAGAGCATAAAAGAAAGAGCAGGGGACAGAGAGAGTTGAATGTCAGAGGATACTAGATATAAAGAAGCTTTGGGCACAATTAAGCAAAACGGATACAATGAAAAGGATACAGTAAGAAGAAACGCAGAAAGAGAGAAGCAGGAAGAGGAAGAAGGTAAGAACTAAAATGATTTGTTATAGCTAGCTTAGATAAAGAAACAGAGCAGATAAAGATGATGATACTTTGGAAAGGAAAACAATGACATACAGGAAAGGAGAAAGTAGAATAATTCAAGTCGTCAGAAAAATCAAGAGAGAAGCAATAATTGACAACAGTCAAAGCATGGTAATATACGAAGTAAGATGTGCGGAGAGTGACCAAATTTAGAAAGGAGAAACATAACAGAAGATGGAAGAAAGGATAAAGCAACCCAAGGATGACGCAATATATAAACATCAGAAAGGGACAACCACAGAATAGGGTGGGAAAGAGCAGAGAACTTGGTGAGGAAATGGAAAGAGGCCAGGAAAATTAAAGAGTCAGGAGATAAGGCGATGAATTTGAATGGAGGATTTGCGATGAATAAAGAATAGAAGGTTTACTTCAAGAAGAAAGGAAAAGGAAGAAGAAAGGAAGGTAAGAAATAAATAACTTAACTATAAACAAGGATAATTAAAGGAAATGATGTGTTCAGCAAAAAAGATGTTGCTTGATTGAGCACGTGTGTTGCTTAACAAGGTAAATCTGAAAAAGCACAACTGTTCATTTTAATGAAGAGGACCTAGCCTAAGTAGAATGTTGATCTTCAGTAGGTATATAAGAGATGACCAACTCCCAAGAAGCCAGTGGGAGTGGAAAGTGATAAAGCCGTTACTTGTTTTGTGATTGTGTTTTATATTATAAAGGTAAACAAGAAAGTCCTGTAGCTTTTTCATTCACCACCTTCTAACATCGATTCGTCACCTAAGACGTAACTGAAACATGAAAAATAGTCCCCATCAGCATCGATGATCTTCTGCCAACGTTCTGGAAGGCCATGGATTTCATCGCGGTAGAACGTGGTGGACCTTGAAGTGAAGAAGATATCAAGTGCATTTTGCACATCTACTAGGGATTTGAACTGGCGTCCTCTAAGATGATTGTCCAAGCAATTAAAGAGATAATAATCGGACTGCGCAATGTCCAGAGAGTATGGCGAATGCAATAACGTTTCCCATCCAAGGCGTAGAATGGTGTCCCGGGTCATTCTAGCCACTTGGGGCTTAGCGTTGTCCTGTAACAGGAAGACCTCTATGCGATTCAAAAGTTCCAGAGTTTCGAGTTTTTACTGAATACTGCTCAACTACTGACAGCACATAGTAGCATTGATCCTCTAACCACTCGGTAGCAGTTCCCGATGCACGATGAAGCGAGCAGACCACCAAACATACAGGAGAACTTTCTTCTGGTGCAGTGCTGTTTTCGGATGTTTTGGAACTAGTTCATGGGATGCTAACCAATGATGACGGCGCCGTGAAGCTTCGTACAGGACCCACTTCTCATCACATGTCAACACCTTGTCCAGAAATGGCTAATTTTTTCAGACGGGAGAGCAAAGAAACACAGGTGTTTGCTTGCGCTACCTTCTGGCCCGGAGTGAAATCATGTGGGATCCATCGGAGGGTTATCATGACAATGCACAGCCACACACATCTTTGATGACTCGGAACAAATTGAGATAACTTGGTTGGGAAGCTTGATGCATCATCGTATAGCCTGGACCTTCCACCGTCTGAAGGAAGTTACCATTTGTTTCCGTCTTACCATCTTACCATTTGTTTCCGTCACTGCAAAACTCTCTTGATGGTAAAAAAAAAATGGCCGACCGAAGCGCCGCTGAAAATCACTTGGCCAAGTTTTTCGACGATAAACCACAGAAGTTCTACACCGATGGAATTATGAAGCTACCCGAAAAATGGGAATGGAATGAACTTACCTTCACGTCACCTACCGAAAGTTATAGTCCTCCCTCAGTTTTAGAATAAATTCATCCATATTGTAGTTACGTTTCTTAATGTTTGGCTGCTTCTAAATGTGTTCCATTATCCTCAACCAAAGATTTGTAAGCTGTAAATGTTCTTCCGAATATCCCGGCCACCCAAATCTCCTTGAAAGTCCCTGTAGTTTTATTTTATAAATAGATCCAAATCAAACAAATATAAGTCTTCTTTTGAACATGTGATATCTTTATTGGAAGCCAAAGTATTCTTACTTTTTTAAGTACAATTGGATATATATATATATATATAATACATTTTAAGAGATCACTAGATTTGAAAAATAAGTTATTTGCTAGTATTTTAAAATATTTTAAGTTGTTTCGATATATAAACGTTGTAAAACATGATTCTCTAGATTCTGTGTTCCATTTGTAGTAAGGAAGATTTTCCCTAAGTAAGTCCTCACAATTGGTATATAGCTTTATATTGTACTACCTTTCATAATTATTGATCGACTCTAATGGCTCTATTACTGTTTATGTAACTTTAATAATAGGGATATTCGATATTTGAATCACAATGACAATGGGGACAATATTAATTTTGCAAATATCAAGTTACATTGGCAATTATCTTCCTTCTTTAAAAGAAGATATTTATGTTTTTCTTCTTATCTTGACGCTAGAAATAAATAGCTACGTTTAATGAATATTATGTAACTTTACAGTATATCTCACTTCAACACTGTGTTGTGGGTAATTTCATGTGTTATTTCCAACCTTCATAATGAAACGTGACACGAAATATGCAGTTTTCTTTTTAAAAGGAACTCTATAGTAAATACTGGTACTTTGTTTTACAATATTGTAACCGCATAACGAAAGAAATGTCCTAAGATTATATTTATACAGCGGTGTGCTCAGCAAATTTTTCTTGGGGGTTTCAAGATTTTTTCCGAGTGGTCAGATATCATGTATGCTTATGAACTAACCAAATTTTAAAAAGAACGCCTTTAAATTTAATTATATAAAAATATTACTGAATAGGTTCGAGTAGTCCTCCTTTGGATTATCTGTTATCTTAAAATTACTTACGTTTCCTAGGATTAAGATGAAGCTATTCAACAATACTAAAGTATATTCCCATCTAGCATTTCATTATGACATTACGGAGATGACAATATACAGTACTAGTAATGAGTAGAGAGCGGATTTTAAGGTGCAGCACCTTTTCTAAAAATGTAATTGTTATAACAACCAAAGTTCAAAATATGTATTTCCGGCCATAAAACGAGCTGAAATAAACGCACTTTCTTGCACTTTTTTTTGTGAATGTTGCACCTTTTTACCTAGATTAATAAGATTTCCCCTTTTGTTACTTCTTTTAGCCTTCAGCACCTTTATTGTTCCTTCTCTCTCTCTCTTTTTTTTTAAAAAAATGGACAGAACAATATGTTTTATTTGCAATCTAGTTTACACATAACATTCCATAAATTTAGACGCAATCTTGACAGATTTTCTGGGGATAAATTTGCACTGAATTTGAGCGAAACAATCCGGACATAAAAACCTTTGCAACGTCAACTGAACTGCGCTTACAAGATATGTACACTGGTTTCCATTGATGTCCAGCGAAGTTGAGCTCCAAGCGACAGAAACTAAAATATGAAAATATAGAAATGCTGTGAGGAATCAAGTATAAGCCATTTCTAAAGACCCAAAAGTATGTGTCGGTTTGTCAAGCCATAATATTGCTAAATTAAAGCTCTCTTTTTTAAAATACCGAGTTGGTTTTAACCACAATTTTATTACAAGAATGTTGAATGTTGTACAAGTTTAGGATTAAATAAAAAAATTTTGCAATTTATGTCCACTGTTTAAAGCCAAGACTAACAATATTTGTTGGTGTAATGAATAAAGAATGTTCATGTAACTGTATACTATATCAGTTAATAAAGATAGTCTATTAGCACCTTTTTGCACCTTTTAGAATGGTTTTTCAGCCCCTTTTATTCCCTTTTTCCTACCACATTTTTGCACCTTAGAAAATCCGGTCCTTCATAATGAGGTATAATCTAATTATTGTAAACGTTTTACTTAAATATAATACGTACTATGCAAATATCAGACATCTATCAATCCATATATAACACCAAACTGAAGACAATGACATGCTTAAGGTAAATTGTTATCGAGAAAAGTTGAAAAAGAATGCAAATATTTATGGTTCTATAAGATACTTCGTTCTTTGTCAAGTGACACACAGGGTAGAGGTCAGCACGGGTCGGAATTTTCAGGCCGGGCAATGGCCAGTCCGTAAATTTATAATGTGAGGCTCAACCTGAGTCCGAAATATGTTTAAACATCTAGGCCCGAGCCCCTCGACCCGAGCTCGTGTGATGAGCCCGAAGTAAGGCCAAATTACAGAAACTTAATAATTAACGCAAAATCGTATTTTTATTTACAGCAATTACAGGTTTAATTTTGCAATTATGCTTGAAACGTTTTTCAGAAAGAACGGTTCAGTAAATATCGTTGTTCAGTATATTTACAAAGTTAGGCCCAAAAAATATGGTTGCACAATTAAAAATTTACTGCCAGAGCCCGCCCCGGGCCCGAAGTAATATATGCTTCATAGGTCCGAGTTCGTTCCGCGGGACCGGCTCGAGCCCGTGGAGACCTCTAACACAGGGACATCCATACTCATATTAATAATAAACGTAGTACTTGTAAATTTACATAGTGCCTGCAATCTTTATTGTACTATTCTATATATGAGCGACTCGGGGAAAGATAATAGTAAGCATCATTTTTTAACTTTGGAGGAAACTGAGAAAGGAAGGTCAACATTCCCATTCAATACAGTACAGCCAAACAAGCTTTCCCCGCTATCTAGAGGTACATTTCCGAACTACTTATATAGTATTCTGTAGTTCGACTCCAACCAATTCCTCCTAGTAACTTCATTTCACCGGTAGTGACGCTCAGCATTATATGCTCCCCAGTCGCTCACATAAGAAAACAACAAAAGCATGAATTAACAATCGCTATAATTTGATCTATTTACCCTATCATGTGACTACTATACTGTCTAAAGTCTAAAGCTATCTTGACGTCAATATATTCTGTAACTGAAGTTAAACATTTGAAGGAAAATCAATGCAAGAATCATAGCAGACTAAGCATTATAATTAGTAATTAACAATGTCAACCAAGTAATGTGTCAATTGGCTAGTGGCCTCTTTGGTGATTAGTTGATGTGACCAGTGTATATTAACCTGAACCGCCACATTCCAGAATTCTAATTAAGACATCTATGGTGTTTATAATCCTTACCTAATGACGTACGAACTAATTCGCAGTCAATGCCGTCCTTGAAATAGACGCAACATTATATATATATATATATATATATATATATATATATATATATATATATATATCATCAATCTCTTCAAGCTAGTTAATTTATTGCAACGGCTTCCTCCAGAAATGCATTTGCATTATTAAATGTAAGTTCCTCAACGTATGATCACGGCCACAAAATATAAAATTTTTCACAATATACAATACGTTATTTATTTATTTATTTATGCATTCTCAGTGCCTGTGACATTCTTGTGTGCATAGTTGCTCATCTTTACGATTGGGGATGTCTCCAACTCCAAAGTCTTGGATCCTGATCTTCAAGTCTGGAGAATAAGGATGATGAAGCAGCACTTCCCATTCGAGTTCTTAAATCGTAGCTTTGGTCATTGCGACGATGTTCGGAAGGACATTGTTGTGTTCCAGAGAATGATATTTTACCTATTCGGTCTTTATTTGCTGCATTGCTTCGATCAGTCGGTGTGGTTGTTGAATATAGAGCTTTACATAGAACGTTTCGTTGCGTTCAATCAGTTCATAATTAATTTATTCCCCGAGTCTCACCATGCACACACTATAGACATTCGAGGATGAAAATTTTGTTTACCTTGTTTACCTTGCATCAAACTTTTGTCGGTCTGATCTACTCCTTTTGCTGCTTCATGTTGAAGTTAAGGCACCATTTCTCATCGCGGGAAGTTTTCATTTTGTGAATATACTTCATCTTTATAGTGTTATTACTATTCTACTTTTTGATACAAGTTTTTGCACAGTAGAAAGTTTTTAACAAAAAGTATGTAACTTTCTTAGAAAAGTTTGTATATACTGTAGGACGTTATTGTGTTCTGTTATATTCCTCTCTTAAATGAAAATAATCGTCTTTTAATCAACGAAAGTCAACATCTTGTCTTGTATTACGATAAATGAAACTGGCTTTGTACTTAAATATTTCATTCACGTAACATGCTTGTTTTGAACACGAATCCGAAAGTGGATCCAATATATAATACAGAAAGGAGTGTCACCCTGATAAAAGACCATACAAAATATGGATTTTTTTTTACAGGACAGTTACCTACATTCCACTTGATCCTTTATGAATTTTGTGGAATAATTTTCACTTGTACCCATATTTCCCAACTGACTTTTCTCATCTCTAAGGTGAGAATCATTTTTTTTTAACTTGGAATGCTTATTTACGCTGACATAGTCTGCCCCATTTCTCATGATAAGCTTTTCTCTCAGCAAGGATGTGATTATCTAGCAAAGGGTGGAAGAGCAGAGACAAAAGAAAAGGAGAAAATTAAATGTCCTTTTGGCACTACAAGGTTTCTCTCAATTTAATAATTGGAAGATGGTATGGTGATCATCCATTAAATGTGACATAGCTGGCTTCAGTTCAGCTGGCAAAAGCGCTCTGCTCGGTGGCTGAATCAGCGAATGCTACTACTGCCTTCTGTGAACTTTTTTTTTCATTTTTTCTTTTCTTTCCCTCATTCCCCTACTCTTTTTTTCCTTGTCTTCAAAATGTCATACCTCAATTGCTGTTGGAGAACGCACCACTATGCAGCGCTAATACAGGATAGCGATAACGGAATCAAAATCACTTTTTGAAGAGTGTTCCAAAAAACGGAGAAAAAACGCAAGAGCTACGTAAAGTATCTACAAATGGCAGAGGTACAAAATCATACCAGAACTTACCTTCCAAGGATTAAAAATATGAAGAGGCATTTATTTTTTAAAAAAATGAAGTATGTGCCATTAACTCACCAAAACTAGGTTAGTATCATATCATTGTTATTCCAAGGTAAAGCGTACCTCGTGAAAGTTAATGCTTTGCACATTTATGGTGTTCAAAACACAAGGGAAACAAGTGAAGTTATCAAATTTGTGAGAAAAAGAAAGATACGTATTGTTTGTATGATGTGCTTAAGTAGATGAAAAACTTAACATTGCGTTTTAGTTCTATTAAAAGAATTGTTTACAATATTTTATGAATATTTTATGACATGAATATTTTAAGCTCTGGAAGGAATTTAAGATAGAGATGTTAAAGTTGACATATCCAAAAAGGCCAAAAGAGGACTTGATTTCCTTATGCACTGAATGCGCCATATATGGCCCCACCTAGTGTAACTGCTATCGCTCTCGTCTTTCGTACGTGCGGTTTTTGTTCGATTTCCTCTGGGGACACTCGGTCGAAAATATGTAAAAGCTTTATCAGACCAGCAATCCTGAGTGAAGTTTTCCTGAGTTTTTCTCATTCGCACCAGGCAAGTGCCAGGATGGTACCTCACATACAGGCCCTAGACCGCTTCCTTTCTTCCCTTTTCTCGGATAATGTGATCGCCGAGGGACGTCATGTCCCATTCATGACGGGTTAACATGACCATAGATGAAGAAAGCCTAGCAATCTAATTCCTAAATCTTTGAACGTGCCATATGTTACTCATTTGACATGTGTAACATTTCTACCTAGATACAGTTTCTTCATGGTTAAATTGTTAGCAATTTTGTTTTTAGTGCATAGGGTAATCAACAAGACAATATTTGTGGCTGTTTCTGTTCAAATATCCTTCTCTCGCTTTTTCTCTTCATAAAACCCTAAATATGTGTGGGGGATTCGGCTTCAAGTTTTAGCTAGGACATGTAAAGTTTTAATTATGCGTTAAGCTAGCTCTATGACTAAGAACTTTAGAAAAAATACGGATTCATATTATATACATATTGCTGTATTTATTTATTTATTTATTAGTATTGGATTTACATCTAAAAATAACTTAATTTTACATCTTATTTAAAATATGTACACATTACTGCGTTCGTTCGTAAATACAGACTTGTGAATGAAAACCACTTCCATTGGAACATTAGTGCACATTCAGTATTATTTGTGAAACAGTTTCTATACACAACAACAACAACAACAAAGACATTAGACTTGTACATTATTCATCATAGGAAATGGTGAAGTAGTAATGTCGCTCGAAGGATAATACCGCTCCCTTATTCCCAGCAACTATTATATATGCTTACATACTAGATTGTACTAGTCCCAATAGTGTAAGCCAGCAAACTGAAGCAGTCATAAAGGGAACTTACGTTGAAGGTTCAGAACACAAAAATGATTACACAATAATTATTCTAAAATATGAACAAAATATAACGAAATGAGAGAGAAACGAATTATGAATTTATTTTCGTTAATATTTCATGTAGATATTGCTCTATAATATTTTATAGAGATAATAATAGATAGTATATAGATTTAATCTCTAAATACTAGTTTTTAACGGGCTTGGGTTGCAAATACTCATTTATATATTTACACTGCTCCGTGTGTCAGTCCGTCCAGGAGATACAAAATCTCAAGAAATACTTTATGGGTCATCATTAATTTTAGCCTGGATATAGATCAAAACTTTGCAATAGAGTTTATTGACGAACTTGAACCACCTAGTTGATCCCCACATATGAGCAATAAAAAAAAATCGGATAGTATAACACTCAGGATATCAAGTACTAGTCTGTCCATGGAATACAACTCGTAACATGAAATTATATGAATTTCAAGCGTCTTCTTTCACGTGGGTAAAGTGAAATGATAATGGAATATTTCAGTTTAATATCCCACGATTATACACTTATAGATAAAGGGAGACGGATGATTTTTAAAGCAAATTAAATGATGATGAAATAATTTGTAGAATGAGAATGTGGGAGGAAACGGGAGTATCCCGAGAAAACCCACGAGTACGATGTCCACTTCAAAATTATTTGACCGGGGATAGAACCAGGGACTCCAAGAATCAGATTTAAGCGCTTTACTACTCAGACACTGTGCCCTCTACTTTGAAGTCGGTGTGACACTGGCGCTTGTTTATGTAAAAATAAAAAAATAAATTGCGCATTACTTAAATTATGTAAAAATTACAGTATTTATGCCAAAAGAGCATGTTTATGTATGAAAAATTATTCATATTTACTCATTATTTCTACATGACTGTGTATATTGCTATAAATACAGGTTTAAGTACGAAAATGATAAGTGTTAATAATATATTAACATGCAGAATATGTCGCATGTTACAATGTTAATTGTATATTAATGACTCAAGATTTAACATCAATTATATTATTCTAAAAAGTCGTTCGAGAAACCCTACTTTTCCAAAAAAAAAATCAATTTTCATATTATGATTGAAATACCATCTACGAGAATAAATCTAGCGATGCCAAGCGAAACCTGACTTGTGCGGTGCATAGAAAGTGTCCATAACGGGTAGTGAAATGTCAGAAACTAAAAGAAAGACTATTAGTCCAGAATTAGTTGTATTTCTTTCCGAACATTCCTCAAGCCTGTATATCTATGTGGACGCATTCACGAACGTACATCTGTTACATTCAACAAACAATCTTGTAACCTGCATGTATTAAGGTGTTGTCGATGAATGGTAATATGAATATTAAAATGATCTAGCTAATGTGTACCTTCCGATAACAGCATGTTATCTATCTGTTCAAATTCCAGTAAACATTAGAAAATGATAGATTTGCAAAAGACGAAACAAGTATTTACCAGCGACAAGGGCTGTGCAGCTAATGTGAAAGAATACTTTCTTTTGGTCTTGAATTTCTCGTGAAATTCCAGAATTCATAATTGAAAAGCACAAGAGTGAAATATACTGATATTTTTCTATATTAGTAGTATTTTGTCATATATTTAGTTGTGTTTTATTCATTCATACTTAATAAAACCTTGTATAAATTCAAAGGAGTAACGTCACTTCCAGTTTTGCCAGGGAGGAGCAAGAATACCTACTGTCATAAGACTTTCATGTTTTTGATAGTATATTAATATACAATGTATTTAAAAAAACATATTTCTCTCAACCTCAGAAGGGAGCAATTGTTCCCTGCCTTCCCCAAATGCCCGCCTCTGATTCAAAACTTTGTTTATTTTAATATTGAACTGTAGTCCGCCGTGACATATCTGCAAATATAATACAAAATGTTATTTGTGGAGACCAGGTACGCACGTAGATTTATTTTGCTGGGAGAGGTCCAATACTGTAAGCCACTACATGTACGTAGTAATGAACGGATATTATTCTGCACCCGAAAATACGATAAGTAATTGTAAAATAATTCCACTATATTTTCAGAAAAAAGTTATAAAACCATATTGTTTTTATAAGAGAAAGAGTACAGATGACGTGTGTGATTAAGTTTTCATGCTACATCAATCTCTTCCCTACTAAACAATTATAGTTTTATTGAGAAAGTGTACAAGTGCATGTTGAGTTAGGAAGTTCTGGGGAGGGGGTTCGGACCCCGTGGACCACCCATGTGAGTGCACTCCTGGTAAAGACTTAATTTCACCATGGTCAGGAGAAACCCAACTTGTCCATCTTTTTTTAAAAAAAGTGTGCATTACAAACAAATAGAAAATATACAAACCTAGTCAAAAGACATCACCAGACTCTTGTTCAAAGGCTTAAATGATTTAAATGTCGAAAAATACGAAGTATCGAACGTAAAACAGTTATTTTCATTTTACGAAAAATAAGGTTTTATTGGTAAGTCGGATTTCTCAAACGACTGATTCATTTGTTCATACATTGCAATGGGTTATATATTCCTAAATACAATTTCTCTTTGGCGTTAAAGATATTAATTATTATACATAAACGTCTCTGGCTGAAATCAATGTAACGTTAGAAACATACTTATGATACTCATAAATTAAAATTCATCTCGGTTTGTTTTTTTTTTAAATTTATTTTAAAAATAAAGACTTATTCATCTTGGTTTTTATTTCTCTTCTTGTTCCTTGGAATAATATATTATTCAGTACTTCTAGGAGAACTTTCATTTCTCTACAGTTCTCCGTTTAATTTCTTGAATTCCAAATAACTATATTGTTTGTGTGTTTTATAACGTTTGCTTTTTTTTTAAAAAAAAATGGCCATTAAACGAGAAGTTTAAGTACCATCCAGTAAATAACCAACCGTCTCTCAGTTAACGTTTCCGACCACCACTTTAATTTAAATGGTTTCCCGTAGTACACTACTTTCGCTGTACTTTTTTTTCGTTCGAATGGAGCAAACTTCTTTCTTCAATGGTATCGTGCTGTAAGCAATGTTACTCCACATGGAAACACACTTCTACAAAAAGCTTCTTCACACATTATGCATATTGGAAAACTGTGATAAAAATCAGGGTCATATATATATTTACCAATTACGTTATGTAAAATATTATTCTTCAGTATTAGGTTGTCATTCACTGGTTCCAAAAGATGTTTAACCTTTATGTTTTTCCTTCCCTTTCATGTTCCACTGATTTTAATATAAATAAACTCTGGTATAGACAATATTAAATAGAACCACATAAATTTTATATTTATGAATGAATCTGTGCTGTGTAGTTCAAGCAGTCAGTATTATACTGTATACCCTGCCATACTCGAAATATGTGAGGTTTAAATTTTACTAATACACTAGATTCTCGTTAATCCGACCATTCTTTTGCAAAGAGGGATGCTAGATTAGCGAAAGTACGATATTATTGAGAGTGTCTGAAATTTTAACTTTTAACACATACGGTAATACTGTATACTTTATTAAATATAAGGTTATAATACATTATCACAGAAAAAAATAGAGAAACTTAATGCGTGAGACTATACATTGATTATCCCTCAATATGAAACATTACCAAATGTTCAATAGAAGCAACATGCTCGATGGCAGCATGCATTATCACGCAATCGCTTTCCGAACAACAATAAACGGAACCAACGATAGCACTGTTTACTTTGTGGTGGACAAAGTGCTCGGGGTTTTCTCGGGGTTCTCTCGTTTCCTCCCACTTTCTTCATTCCACTATTTTGTTCATTTCTCATCATCGGCATAGGCGTGGAACGTGAAACTTAAAGATTTCATTTCATTTTTTAAAATGAAATTTCCACTTTTACATCTCACAATATTGCCTTTTAAACTAAAAGAGATAGACAAATTAATGAAGTGAATTATGGAACAATTGGTGGAATAAGAGAAGGAAACAGAAGAGCTTCGAGAAAACTCATATTATCCACCACAAACTCGCGTGAGCGGAAATCAAAACAGGGACCCCTCACACCAGAGATGAGAGTTTTACCTGGCTTCCTCTCAATCGATTCTATAAAAATCATTCAGTTAAATAACAATTAACTTACATACTTAAGACTATAAATTTGAAACGGATACAGAAACTAAATAATAGTGTAAAGTTAATGTATCTAGCTTCGTTTATCGTAGCCTATATATTTTTAGTTTTAAAACAGAAGCACGATAATATTTTCATGACGCAGCGAAACAAATACATATTCAAATTCTATAGTTTCTATAGTAAATGTGTAATTCATTCGACCATTCATTTTCAGCATCAAGACGTAGACCGATTGTTTACGTAAACTCTGAATTACACGTGTTCCTATCGAGAATCGAATCCTGGTATCGCATGGTGAAGTCGCGTTTGTAAACCGCATACGCACGAGAAAGCTTCAAAATGTGCATTTAATTCCAGAAGGCTATTTAGAAAAATAAACACACTGCTGAACAAGACTGCACTTATTTAATATAAAAACACATTTACATGTGACGTTTCGATCTTCTAGCCAAGATCCTCATCACACGTACACCCTATATAGGGGCCGAATTTGCTGAGCACCTGTGGATGTTGTCCTCTTTAACTACCCTGTATGATTTAACAACTGACTATTCTCTACTTAACATTATTTTACAATTTTGAATTAAAAGTGTAACACTTACAGATTTTCCTGCGGTTTTGCATGTCTGCTTTCACAATAACATTTTAGTGGTAAATGAGTTTAAACTGAAGTTCAAGAATACGGTATTCATTCATTCCCTACATACTTGCGAAAAAGTTGCATAAACATACATCTTGTGTTATCATATTTCGAAATTGTGAAATACGCTCAAAAATATTAGTATCTTTTCCTTCATAATAATTTGAATATGAACATTACAAACAAACGATAATTCGAAATTCTACTGTGGATTCTTATCGTCTCTGATACAATATGAGTAATTGTGTATGCGTGTGTGTGTGAGTGAGAGAGGGAGAGAGAAGTGGAACAAATCCATCACACTTTGCTCGAGCTGAATGAGTACGCAATCACAGAGCTTAGTCTCCGCCCTACTTGCTTCTCTCACGCGACAACATCTGCCGACAGGAACGAATTTTTTTCAGTCACGAAATATGTGTGATTACATTGTTCGTAAGGACAGGCGTTTAAAGGGCTAATATGTGAGGCAGGTAATCGCTAGAAAGACTTAAGCCAGAAAACGTTAACATAGAGTAACATCAAGCATCATGACTCCAGTAATGTTGCCAAATCTCTATAGACATTAATCAGAGTTGCAAACACTATATTAAAATAATTTTTTTCTCTTTGGTCGTTCCTCATTCGTATATAGGAATAAATGTACATACTTTTTTCTTAATTACTTTTCTTCGTATTCATTAAGAAAGCATGTGATTTTGTGATTACACTATAGAGTCGCCTCTGTATTTGAAGTTAAACGGATGCCAAACAAGAACAGTAGACTAGGCTTCATGTTTCCTATCACATCTGAAGTATGTTCAGTTTTAATTGCATCGAGACTTTTTGAGGTTGAACTTAAAAAAATAATAATTATCTTGTTAGTACAATCATGTCCAAAATGATTGTTGCATATCTGTAACTGTCTTGTTGTGGGAATATAACTTGATAATGATTTTGCAAGGTACTTTAATACTGTTACTATGTGTATGATGGGGAAATGTATATTTGTGGTAAATTTCATAGGAAAATAATTAAAAATACGAAAATTAGAATGAATAAAACAAAATGATGCTAAATGGACAAGAATTTTTTTCTTATATTGTTCTTATTTACTGCTCTTTTGACTTGAAACTTACCCTATATCTTTGCCGATTGTACACATACTGACATTATAAGAGATACCGGGCGAAATCGTTATTAAATTATGTTCCTACAGCATATTTATAGACATGCGACAATTATTTTGGACAGAATTGTACATCTGTTTTCCATCATCCTTACTCTTTAAAATCCCTTTCATATGCTATACCACATATAATCAATTATTATCCCTTGTAATCTACATGCTAGCTTCAAAGTGATTTCTTTGTCTCATGTCTAGGGGTATAACGCTATAACAAAATGCCTTTTCCGTGCTTGATGTTCTATGATTTGGGTGGTTACATAGCTTGAACATGTAGACTTGAAACGATGTGTTTATACAGTATATGAAGTCTGATGTTACAAAATAGGACATTGAAATATTTTCCCCTCTTAACTATTGTATTGACTTAAGTATTGCCGTCAAATCTTGGCAAAGGCAGTACATACCTATATATCACAGCATTTTTCAAAATAGATTATTGTTAGGTAACTGTATCTGGAACCACCCCAAACCACGCTAAATTTTCAAATAGAAATTTTTGAAGGGAAATTCCACTTTTTATCCTAAATTTCTCTTCTCTTGTACTTCATGCGTACATCCTCATGGTACTATTAAAAACTTTACTAAGAACAAGATATGATTCATGATATTCGAATGAATGGTACTGAAGTAGTAGCTACTTAACTGAAAGACAATAATTTCCTCAAATAATCCATGGGCTAAACGAGAACAATACTCTGTGTTTTACATACTCTCTCAACCTCTAAGTATGTTTTTGACAAATCGTTCCTGCTAGCTGTGAAGATTTTAACAAATTGATTCAATAACCTCGCCGTTATAATCGCTCTAGTAAATGTTACAATTATTATAAGCTGTCCTATCTCGAAATCCCTTGTGGTTATGACACATACCATTTAGTAGGGGTTTATTTGTAATATAGTTTTTATCTAAAATAATTGAACATGTGTTCCAGCGTTTCTCTTTTCTTTTCTTTTCTTTTTCTTTCTTTCTTTTTTTTATATCTGACATAGAAAGGAAGGAAGTGTTGGTGGTTGTAATGAGATTTGCACATTTTGAGGAATGAAATCTGGTGTTTAAGATTTTCAATTAAAATAATTAAACATGTTTGAGCGTTTTTGTTTATGTCCCTTAGAAACGAGGAAAATTGATTAACTAAGATAATTTCAAACGCATTTTGATATTCATCTATGATTCAATCATTTCTCATACTTGACCTAGAAAGGAAGAAGGGAGGGGCCTACTAAAGGATGATTCACACATAGGGTGCCGTGCTCCCCTCCCATGTTTGGTCCGTGCCACGACTGTGACCAATCACACATCATGCCGTACCATGCAGACCTGCTACTGCTTGCTACACCATTTCCCAAGATGGATTACAAGTAGGGTAAACTTGTAAAGAGGCTGCTTCGCGTACTCCGAGGAAAGCCGAAGCATCGCGACCGGTGTGGTTTCTTTTCAAGGCGACCTGTCGAGGCACAGCATGGTAATCGTAGAGGCATGGAACGCCATGTGTGACTTGGAAAAGACAACACAATGAATTTTCAACGTCAATATTTGAAAAGAAATTTCGTGGACCAGACATGGGAATGGCAAACTATGTCTGAATTAACCTTAAGATACTCATAAGAGATGCACGAATTTCGTGTGAGACTTCAAGTTCAGACAAATTCCATAAGAAAAGACTAAGAAGAGGAAACACAAAATATTGCCAGCACTAGCATGTGCGATATTTGTAGTCATTTCAAAAAATATGATGGCAAATGCACATGACTTGATTAAGCATAGTAGTCTCTTCCACTTTTAGGTAATAACTAAAGGAAGTAGAAAATAAAAGCGTATCGCATTATTTACACATGATCTAGCTTTACACACGGACCGCTTGGATGCCAAGTGGTCTAAATTCAAAATCGGGATTTTCGAGGAGAGAAATTTGAAGTTCAACACCTCATGAATAACTCATATTTCTGTTATGTTGGGAACAAAAACCATAACTATATACCTCATAATCTTATAATTTTGTGCTTTTTTTTAAAAAAAAAAAAAAAACTTTTTGAAAAGGTATCCGCGTATAGAAGTGAATGAAGGCATTACTTTATTTAATTCGTTTCTGGGCGTAGATACACTGTAAAAACTCGTTGTGTTATTTCAACGACATGCGAAAATATATGACTATGTGAAAATATAACGCAAACAGGTGGTTAGAACAACTTACTCTCCATTTGGAGTTGTGTGTCAAATGCCGGTAGTTGAAATGACACACAGCCTGTGTGTTAAATTAACACAAGTGTAGAATTTTCGTGTTGTTTTCTGCGTGATTGCCAAATATGTTGGCCATCTAATTATAAAGGCTTATGAATTGAAGCTACAGACAAACAAAGTAGAATGAAATACATAAACAAATCCAGGTATACGCAAAATTTCAACCAGGTATATGCAATCCACGCGATGTGTTTTCAATTGTTTTACATAATGTTTCTGAAGAAATATGTCAACAGCGGGAAACAACATCGTATTACTGTGTCACTTCTACATTGCACTAGAGCTCACGAGTCAACACCAGGGAGTGTGCTTCCAAAATGGCGGAAAACAAGTAGAATCAAGATTAAGAGGCAAACATATTATAAGGTTAAAGATAAGAGTTTCCTTTCATTCTTGAACAAGATGTTGGAGAAGATTGTGTTTCGCACCATCAACAAATAGTTCACAATAAATGTTGGGAAGAACGACAAAAAATTTTATGGAGATTTTCTGTATGAAGTGTGATGTAGTTTACTATTCCTATTTTAAAATTAGAATCTTCGATAATCGTAAGCATGCACATCACATGCTTTTCCAACACAGAAAAATGGTTACATCTACACCACGCAAGGAATTATTTCAACACCTAAATAGGTGTCTTATTAACACAGAAGTGGAGTCGAACTAACACCAAAAACGGAGTTAAACTGGTGATCTCACTTTGAATTTTAACACAGGGAGTGTTGAATTAACACCAAAAGGGTGTTACTTATACGGCTTTGACCTTGAATTATGACACAGATAGTGTGTTAAAATAATAAAAAAATGATGTTGAAGTAACACAGAGACTGTGTTATATTAATACTTGACATGGTGTAATATTAACACAAAATAATTAACACACTACACACTGTGTTACTTTCTTTGTGTTGGTGCAACACCGCCACAAGTAACACTCAACACTTTTCTTCACACTACCGACCCTGACATGGTATCGAATCAACACCAAAAATTCTAACACAGATCCGAATTTAACACCGCGGGTTTGTGTTGAACTAACACCGCATAGTGGTAGTCACGCTGGAACCACTGCCCTGTGTTAAAATTGAGTTGAATAAACACAATCATTTTTACTCTTTTCAAAAGCCACATGTCACAACACTCACATGACCCCTTTCTCGTATATTCTTCTTGCGCTAATTCCAACATGGCGGCTTTTCAGATGTTCCTCATGCTTTACATTACGTCCATTCAGTGGAGCTCTACATGCACTCCTCATATCAAACATTTTATCTCAATTCCTCTGCTCGTTTCAAAATTAACATGGCATTTCTAGACATTTTGTAGTTCTATCTTCGAACTTTGACCTCACCTATCTCCCACCCTGTGTACGGTCTCCCACTAAACACCCTCTTTTTTCTGTTTCTTTTGATACTGAATTGAGTGCTAGCAATCATTTTCAGAATTGAATTCACCAAATCGGAATGGTCCCTTGTGAGAATTGATCCCGAATCGCCCTTACCGGAGGCGTGTACGCTAACTGTATAACACGACGGAGCTTAGTATCGATTATCAGAATATTTGATTAATATCAGTTATAAAGTCTCCGAAGAAAACTTTTGTCAATACTCTATACCGATATGAAGATATTATCATTTTCCTAACATTACAATAGAAGAGACATAGCTTATAATACCATGATATTTAAGTACTATTCGGACATTCTTGCTGAGACAATTACATTGAAAGCGTGCTACATGCATTTATATACTTTTTCTAAAATTTTTGAAAGTGTTATATGAAGTGAAATTTGCAGAATTAATCATCAAATGTCGCTGTGAAAAGAAACTTTGATGCTCTCGAAAAATAACTCTTAATTTAAGAGTGTAAGATCTTCATCTGCATAACTAACAGGAAGTCCTCCTCATATAATTTACATGCCATTTCCATGAAATTTGAAGAGAAATTCTTTTCTTTATTATCATGTAAACAGAATAATATTTTCTTCGTTCTACAGTATTTTCGTTCTTTTGGCCAGAAATAAAAAAAAAAACATTTTTTAAAAAATAAAAAAGTCATTAGTAATTGGCTTACGAGCTGCTGTAGCCGTCTTGACTAGAGGGAAATGAGGTGGTTGCGTAGTCTAAACTTGCCGGTGGCAGAAAGCTTCATTCAACTAATTAGGAAAATGGCGTGTCCGCGGAGGAGCGTCTCGACTCTTTCTCGCCAGAGTGTCGCTGGTTTTGGGATTTGGGCTTTGTGGCTTTCTCTTCCTCAAGACGAGTCTGCATTTCAATTCCTGAATGGGAAAGTAACTGAAGTCACAGCCTTAATTCTGACCTTCGTCTCAACCCTCCACATGACCACGGCCATAAAAGTAACGAACTTACTTTGAATTCATTATCTCTGATCGGAGTTTGGTTACCATTCGGTGGGATTGCTTAATTGATAATATAGTGAAACTAAAAATTGATGTCCACCGAAGCAGAATATCTACATATTGTTGTGAATTTTACGAAATTATAACAGCTTTACTTTTTAAAGATTTTTACGTATTTGTTTATCTCCAATTGTTTTCGTTAATGTGCTAAACAAATCTAATTTTTATTAGTGCAGAGAACTGCAGTGACTCAGTGGTAGAGCATTCACAAGCACTACTGGTGCGTGGGGTCACTGGATCGATCCCAGCTCGTTCAAGTGAACTTTATGATGGACAAACAACGTGTCCGTGCTTTTTCTCTACGTTCTCCCGTTTCCTCCCACTTTATTTATTCCCCCATTCCATTCATTTTTCATCATCACCGTCTGCTTTAGAGTAGCCGGCATAAACGTGGGACGTAAAATTGGAAAATTTCATTTCATTTTATTTTTATCAGTGCACATTTTAAAATAACATTCTATTTGTTTCCTGCTAGAAACAACATTCTGACTCGACCACTGCCCAGAGCACCATAGTTTAGAGACAGAGTGCTCACTTCTGGTCCAAAATATCACAGCATTGTTGTCGAGTTATGTGAATTAGTGAATATCAATGTCATGTCCTTATTGTATCATGCCATAATTGCATTAACTTTATTTTACTAATTCTTTCATCGGCATTGAATATATCATCCGTTTCAACATTTTATTCACTATCTGATCTTTCCTTCCTGACAAGGCTAAACTATTCGGTTCGGTTTTATCCCACACCTAATTAATACAAATTTGTGAAAGTGCTCGCTGAAATAAAGACCTCAGGTCATTTCAAAATAGTGAGAGAATAAAAAAAAAATATGAATTAGAGGAAATAATAGAGAAAAGTTCTCAAATAATACTAGTAAAAATATTGTCAATACGCAGTAGCTAAAATAATATTAACAATAATAACACTCTCAATGAAATTACAATATAACAATAATCTTAAAACATAAATATAATAACATGCTTGCTTTTTTTTACTGTTACGTTTGGACGTCATTAGTGAAATCCTGCAGGAAACATGAACAATTTCCTTTAAAAGCATGGTTCTGATGTGATCTTTCTCTCTCTCTTACCAAGAATGAAATCCTATTCCATAAGGAACATCCAGTTTGGAATGAATGAATTGCCTTATATTTGCTGAATTGTTTTGAGTTGGTATAATGTTTTGTCAGCTCTTGTGCTTCGTTCGTGCCTGGCTACCAATTGGTAATTTTGATCTGAAAAATTAAAGAGAATTTGTAGTTTGAGTGTCATAAATTTGATTTTTTTTTAAAAAAAAAACATAATTTCCTTCGGAAATACTGTTGTAGCCATCCTAACTGTATTAATAAGGGTCGATATGGTTGTATTACCGCAGATTAAATATGTATAAGCACGGCATACGGTATATGAGCTGTATACTATTCAGCTTCTTAGAAATTAACGAACATATCATTGTATACTGAGAATAATCCGTTATCCTAACAGTGGTATATTGTACTAATATACGGAATCCGTATGTTTACTATGGAAATTTTTACGGAGCATACGTTATCTATATACTACATACTTATTGTCTTTCCCCGCTTATATGTTACATCATACCGATGCATGATGCCTGACATCTAACAGTTTTCAATATATTACATACATATACGTTTGTTATATACGTCAGTTATATACATCCACCCGTATGTGAGATCCTGATTGCCTTTATATAGTTCTTTCTTTCTTTCATGCTGAAAGTACGTGTACTTATATCACTTATACGGAAAGAGTTATAAAACATACGTTTGTAGTTATATGTTTGCTGCAGGTTGTTACATATGGTCATACTTAAATTCAAACGTATGCCACATACGTTTTTCTTTCTCTGTGTACCATCAAATATTGAATATAATATAGATTTAGTACCAAAAGTACATTTTATTCAATCGTTACCAGTCAGTTGGCAGCAACTAATAAATCATTTGGTTGAGTTCAAGAATCCAATAATATTCTGCAAGTCCTGACCTTACTTCTCACTGAAACATTTCTTTGGTAAGTTATGTGTAGTAATGATACACAGTAGTCATGCTGACATTATATTGTCAAATTAACTATGTTCTCACGTTCCTTTAGGAAGCTAACTTTAATCTAATCATACATAAACAACGGATAACAGCCAAGACCAAGCTGCTAAGTCCACGCGACTACAACAAAACATGTTTCTTCTCTCCGTGAAGTAAACTCAAAGTTTCGTAGGAACGGTAACAGAAATTCAGCATTAGACAAGAGGGAGAAAATGAAAGCCAGGAGTTTCTGGAAGCGTTGGTTGGCCGTGTGGTTTGTTTCCGAAGTTTTCGCGTCTGTTTGAAACGGAAAATCTCTAGCTCCGGTCTTCCGGCTGCAGATGGATAAACTAGAGTTAAAATTCGTGGAGTAAAGCCGACAGAGTTTGCGAAAACTTGCAAGTAAGATGTCAGAGAGAAGTAAGAAGACCATATGTTTTATTTACTCCCGGAAAACAGTTCTCATATTGTATTGTAATACATATAATATATATATTGTAGAACATACTACCGTTCAATTTAGTATTAATGGAACAATAATGGGTATATGGATGTTCGTTGATTGATTAATTGTGAGTTTAATGGGGGCACCAGCAGAGACTATTTACCTTCGTCATGGATAAATGAGAAGGGTATCGTGCTTGCCACATCAGTAGAATGCTTAATTCTCATGATATTGATTTTACTTTGGTGATGCAGTTACTACTCAACATTAATACTGAGGCGATGTAGTAATGTGTATTGATAAGTCTCCTAATCTTCTACCTATTTGAGGTTTTCTATTACGATATCTTAGTATGTTAAAAGTAGAGTTTATAGAAAGATAATGATAATTATATTTGGTTTACTGAATATCTTAATATTTATATGAAATTATAAGAACGAATTATTTTTTACGCTTTAGATAAGGTAATTTTTGCACTGTTATTATATATTAGTTCAAATAAATAAATCTACTTTTGGGGGTATTCTTTCATTCCCGATATTAAAACACTTAGTAGTAAATGATATTTTAAGGGACACACAGGATATATTAAACAGAACATTTACCGAATATAACATTCCTGAAAAACAAAGTGAAAATTTTGATATAACGTCTCACAGCTTTGCCATTTAGGCTAAAAGGATTAATTAAAATGAGTGAGTAATTATGAAAGAATTGGTGGAATGGTAATTTGGGAGGAAACGAGAGAACTCTGACAATTTCTACGCTACAGGAAGTTGCTCACCATAGAATCACATGACCTGGGATCGAACTATGGTCCTTTCTCTAGCACTAAACAACCGTGACCAGTATATAACAGTCCTGTAACGATGTCTATGGCTTTGGAATTTATCACCATCTGTAGAGATACTTTCGTCATTCAATCGATATCAGTATGTCCTTCTATTTTGGTGAATGATAATCAATGTTGACAGTTTGTAAGTTACTTTACTTTGTTATTTGATTTAATTTACCGAACAGAAAGAAAATAATGATCAATAATACCAAGGTAATTTTTATAAACAAGAGAAAACACGATAGAACTCTTTTGAAATAAGGGAAAGTCATGATTGTAAACACCTCCAAAAATTAGGTTCTTAAAATTTCCACACTGAACGAAGATACAACATAGAGTTCATTTCGATTGAAAAGTTTTCGTCTAAATTTC
Organism: Thermobia domestica; assembly: GCF_964235325.1. Lineage (NCBI taxonomy): Eukaryota > Metazoa > Arthropoda > Insecta > Zygentoma > Lepismatidae > Thermobia > Thermobia domestica. The sequence continues at coordinate 91,751,789 of NC_137456.1, forward strand.
TAGATATCCGCCTAAGGATGACGATATTAATAATTCAATGTCATTTACATCAGATAAGCTCTAACATCCTATATCTGCTGGTATTACTTTAGTTTCTGTTTCGAACTATTATTAATAAAACTTTGCAACTTTATAAATAATATTTCCTGGATAATCTCATCTTTATTCAGTAGTATATAAAATAAACGGGAGATTTTTTAAACGTATCCTATACAGTAGTTCTCTATCTTTTATCCCTCACAAAAATTCGTTAGAAGGATGTTCGTATTCGTTTCAATTTCAGAAATCCAGACCCCACAGTTGTTCTGAATCCCGGGTTGCAAGATAAATACATCCCCTCTCATACGTATTTGCCATATTGCATTCATACAAGTAAATTTACATGACTGGAAAATCCTATATTATAAAATTTCATGTCTTTTTATGTACAACTGTCAAAAGAAACACGTAACCTTTGTATATGAAAGAATAAGTCCTACTAATTTATCAACGTCTAGGCTACACTACCTTAAGTAGAAACTTGAAATTTGGAAAATTCATGGGATTTGGGGCGAAATATACAACAAAGAAAGTATTTTTAGCAATTTCTACGTGAAAAGAGGGAAAATAGGAGTTGCAACTACTATAACAGTGAGGAGAAAAAATGGGGTTGCAATTATTGTAATAAGATGTCCATATCTATGAACTCCTTAAAACATGTGATATTTGGTATTTAGATTTTTCATTTAAAATAGATAAGAACGTTTATCTGCATTTCTTGATGTTTAACATATAGAGAAAGAGAGAGAAGGTAGTGGAGGGAGAGTCGTACTCGAAGCGCGCTGCCATTTTTGATCTTGGTACGTTCCCATTTTCGTAGAAAAAAAAGTGCCATGACTTTTGCAGTAACCCTCTTACCCGGGATGTACTTGAACCTGAACCCACAAAGTTGGCAGGATGTATATATTTCCTGAAAGCTTGGGTCAAGGTAAGATCAAAACCTGTTACCAAAATTGGGGAGGTCTCAAACATTCCGCTTGGTGCAACAGTTCACTCATTTTTCTTAAAATCTTTACGCGTGTCCATAAAGTCCGTTGCAACCCCAAAAAATCTGGTACGGTGAGACAGATATGAAAACACAACAACATGTCTTTCATCATGTCAAAAGTACAACGTTTCAAAGTAAAATAAATTGTCCCTGGATTTCCAGTAGGGTCCCAGACGGGGTCCAACTCAAAAATTTTAAATGGAATATGTATGAAAGTTGATCTTAATTGAAAGAAGGTAAATCAAGTCTTGACTATCTGCGATAAGCCTGTGCAAAATATTGGTGGGTCAAAATATCAACAGAATCTTCATTCCAAAGTCTATGGCCACTGGTATGAATCTGAAACCATGGGATAGGTGTAAAAACAAAACAAAAGGCCACAAAACAAACAAAAGGTCATCATTGATAAAGTCCAACATTTCAACGTGAAGGAAGTGTCCCATAGCCCCCGTAGTGTTTAAGGCGCTTAACATTTCTAGGTCTGACCATGCATATTTTCATAAAACTGTGTTGCCATTTTGACCCCTACTATTTTTTAAAGTTTTTCGCAGAAAGTCAATACTTTCATCTCTTGTTTAAGAACGCCTTTTAAACGATATCCCAGATAAACCTCCTTCCTAATTACACATTTTCAAATGGACTTCATCTGGGTCTCTGACGAAAAAAAATCCGTCAATATGTTCTACTTATGAAATAACTGAACACGCACATCTCTCTCAGTGTTTCAAATTTATAGGGGTAGTTATAGACGTTTCGTTGAGTATATTTTGACCCGCTGCCATTTTACAATGCTTATCGACAGTTGAGATTTATCACATGTCCAATTCTGTATCATTTAACACGAGCTTTCACATGATATGCTTATTTGCCCCCTTGGCATTTGAAACTTTTGAGTTGGACTCCATCTGGGATCCTGCAGGTGACTCTGGGACATTTCGTGTTTTTTACTTTGATACTTTGTAGGTTTCTTTACACCTGTCTCGCCGTTTCAGATTCACACGAGTGGCCATAGACTTTGCAATGAAAATTGTATTGATATTTGGACCCACCGATATTTTGCACAAGCTTATCGTAAAGAGTCGAGACTTGATTTATCTTCTTTCATTTAACACCAACTTTCATACGATATGCAAGTTGACCCTCTTTCCATTTAAACATTTTGAGTTGGATCCCGTCTGGAACCCTGCGGGGACCCTGGGAAAGTTTCTTTTACTTTGAAACGTTGTACTTTTGAAATGATGAAAGACATGTTTTTGTATTTTCATATCTGTCTCACCGTTCCAGATTTTTCGGGGTTGCAACGGACTTTATGGACACGCTTAAAGATTTTAAGAAGAAATAGTAAAGTGCTGCCCCCAAGAGGAACGCATAAAACCTCCACAATTTTGGCAACCGGGTTTGATCAAGCTTTCAGGAAATATATATATCACCCCAACTTTGTGGGTTCAGGTGCAAGTACATCTCTAGTTAGTTAAATGGGTAGTGTATGTTTTGAAAGCTTACAGCATAGTGTTCCATGTTTTCTTTAAGTTCATAATTTTTGAAGGGTCTTGATTCAATTGGGAGCTCCAGAATTAAGGGTCAGTGGCCTCTGTTAAAAAAGTCAATCGTTGAAAGTTGATGAGCTGGCCATGTATCATCAGCTAGTAGAACATGAGGCATCTTGCAAACTGGAGTTCTCCATTCGCTAGTAAAAGTTTGTTACTACTATTAACACTGCTATTATTATTATTATTATTATTATTATTATTATTATTATTATTATTATTATTATTATTATTATTATTATTATTATTATTATTATTATTATTATTATTATTATTGAGAATTGAATATATTAAGGATAATAAGGTTAAGATGTTTAAAATTGTGGCTACGTAACAGTTTCATAGAAATACTAATGATTCTATTGAATTCTATTGGTTGACTGATTTAGAATTTAACACTGGTTTTAAGAATAAAGGCTAAATTACACTTTCAAAAATTTAGCAGATCTCATTTCGGAGGGGAAGTTGAAAGAACATTTAATAATTATAGCAAGTCTGTTCTCAAAATTTATACATAAGGGCATGAGGTTTGTTCTATTATTATTATTTTTTTATCCAGTAGAATTTGTTACAATCCTTAGACAGTTCACAATTTAGGAAAATTACAACTAGAACAGACTGAAATTTACTAGCGAAAGTAGATGTTACTCGCATGGGAAGAATAATATTTCATAAGTACTACATTTGTACGTACACGTGTATGACTGTTTGTGGCCCCCTTCGTGCATTATCAGCAAAATTTCTGCCTGGCAGAACGATCAAAAATTGCGGTTCGCTTGAGTTCGACTCTCCCTCCATTCTTTCTCTCTGTCTTTCTATGTCAAATATCAAGAAATGCAGAAAAAATCTTATCTATTTTAAATGTAAAATCTAAATACCAAACTTGATGTCTCTAACCTTAAGGTATTTATAGATATGAACATCTTATTAAATAATTGCAACCACATTTTTGGTTTCATTTCGTTTCTTCTCTTCTACGTCAAATGTATGAAAGCGATGAGCAGTGTGTTTCATTATTTGAAATGAAAAGTCCACATAACTAAATTTTATGCTTCTAATCTTAAAACATGTCGAGATATGGACTTGTTAAAGTTGTTGCAACCCTAATTTTCCCCTTTCCACCTAGAAGTTTTAAAAAGTATATTTCTCGTCATAAATCCCATGCTATTTGCAAATTTTAAATTTCTAGGTAAAGTAATCTAGTGTAGCCTAAGCGTACATAAATCAGTCATGACTTATTCTTCTACATATAAAGATGACGTGTTTGTTTTGAACGCATGTTCATAAAAATATACGAAATGTTGTATGTACAATTTTCTAATCATGTAATATTTACTTGTATGAATTCGACGTTGCAAATGTGTATGTGAGAGGATGTATTTATTTTTCAACCGTTGGATTCAAGACAAACTGTGGGGATTGGATTTCTGAAATTCTAATCAACACTAAATTTTGTGAGGGACTAAAGATAGAGGACTATAGGATATGTTTAAAATAACTCCCATTTATTTAATATCCTACTCAGCAAAGATAGGGTATAGTATCCAGGGAATATCATACGTAAATTTGCAATTCTCTCTTTTATTAACAATTGTCCGAAATAGAAACTAAAATGATACCAGTCGATGTAGAACATAAGAACATATCTGATGTGAATGACATGCAAGCATTAACATCCTTAAGTAGATAACTAGAAATTTAGACCAGAAATTTTAAATGAAAATGAAGTTCATGTATTTTTGTTCAGTGTGAAAATATTAATAACTTAAATTTGCAGGTCTTGATAATTATGATATCTCCTTATTTCAAAAGAGCTCTATCGAGGTTTTTCATAATTGTTAAAATTACCTTTATATTATTGATCATAATCCTTTCTCTGCTCGGTAAATTAAAATTAGAATACGATTGTAAGATAAAAAGTAGGAAAAACAAAACAAAGATTAGAAGAGTTATTTTTTTTAAAAAAATATATACGAGGTGTGTTCAAAAATATCGAACCTTTAATTGACAAGAAGACATTTATTGATTTGGAATTCCGAAACACTAATCCCCTTTAAGGTAGTCTCCTTTGTAGTACACACATTTCTCCCAGTGCTCCCACCATTGTTACAAACACTTCTGTAACTCTGTTTTTGGAATAGTGAGCAACCGTTCCACTGCATTTCGCATGATGTCTTCTCTTCACTCAAATTGGGTTCCTTTTAGTGGAATTTTCAGCTTAGGAAACAACCAAAAGTCACATGGAGCCATGTCAGATGAGTAGGGAGCCTCACGACATACAGGAATGTTGTGTTTTGGTGATGAAAGCTGGAATGAAATTTCGCGGACACTTTCCTCATGCCCAAATTCTCGTTGAAGTTGAATGTACCGATTCGATTGAATGGTTTCCGCTTAAATATCGCCAAGCTTTTGACAAAATTTGATGCATTATCGCTGCTCAATTGTTTCTGTCCCTTTACCAAAAAAAAAAAAAACTGAAATGACGACCGCTTACAACACGTCTTAACTCGTTGGCCGATTGCTTGCGACTGACGCATTCTGCGCGGGGGGGGGAAGATGCACGACTGCGCATGAGTGAGCCCTTTACTTCTACACTGAAAAAAGTCTCCCGCTCTTCATTGGTTTACGCGGGAAAATATAAGGTTCAATATTTTTTGAACACACCTCGTATATGATTAGGTTTAAGTTTAGTCTTAAATATTTAGATATAAAGCTTTCATGGATATTTTTAATTTTTAAAAAAACTAATTTATTAATCATATGTAAAAATCGTATATCCATAATGAGATAGCTCAAAAATGTGTTCTCAGTGTGTCCAAGAAATATGCTTTTTCTTTTGATTTTTATATTGAGAAATCACTGGCATGAAACTGTAGTGGAAAACCTTCGTACGAAAAACTGTCACAGATTTATATTGAATTTGGTTTTACCTATAGATTACTATTCTCGAGTTTTCCCCTATTCTTCTTCCACCAATTGTTTCATAATCAATCACTGCCATTAACTATCTATCTTCTTTAGACTAAATGAATTAACTTTGGAGCGTTAGATTGAAGATTTCATTTCATATTGAAATAAACATTGTTCTTTTTTTCCCTGCGAAACCGCTCTTACAATAAACGTTGAGTGTTCCTTTGTCTCTTTAAATCCTCTTCTAGCATGAATAGTAATGAAATTAAAGCAAAACAAGAAAAAGAAGTAAAATTAAACAAGACCTAGATTTAACTTTGTGTGGGAGGAAGGACGTCATATGGCATACGTTGAAAATGGCCTCAATTTGCATCAAGGAAGAACTGAACACAATGTTTTATAATGTTTTATAGAAAGGATTGTCCTTACCCTGACTTTCTTGAGCAATATTTTGTGATGTGATGGATCATTTTCTTTTTCTTTCAGTTAACTTGATCTATTAAGTAGTGACATAACACATAATATAACAGCTAGAAAGGTGGAGAGGAAGATCATGTTAATAGAAACCGGTTTAGTCTCTTACTTTCAGTTGGTATGGAAAAAATATCATGTTCCCCATCCTGCTGGAAATATGCAATGCACAATGCTCATTGTATATTAAATTGACATGTGAAAAATTTCCATGTAACCAGCTGTTAAATTTTAATATATATATATATATATATATATATATATATATATATATATATATATATATATATATATATATATATATATATATATATGTACCCCCAAAGAATCAATGTATTTCCATTATATATCACTGCCTAGAAACAGTTGTTAAACAAGTTGGCCTACCAGATAAGGATTAGTGCCAAACAAAAGATCAATATTAAACACTTTATCTCCTTCAATTGATATTTCAATTTCAACATCTTAATAGAGTATAATGCCTTCTTACTACATTCGAATAGATCACTCAAGAACGATACTAAAATGTACACAAATATCTTATGTTTACTAACATAGTTAAAACTCTCTTCACCTTAAATAATTCTACATATAATCAATTATTTGTACCTACTTTCCTTTATCGCTGACAACCACAGAATACAACATTTGCCTTAAGCCAAGTAATACTACAGCGATGTAATTACGTATTTGCTCCCCAACAACAGCTATGATGTTGCCTTAGGCAGATGATGAGTCTCGACATACTACAGTATAGATATCACTTTAGTCTGGCAAGGCCAACGAGGCTACTCTAGCCACGAACATCATCAGTTCAATTTCTTTCTCATATATTAAGGCAAGTCCACCCCAGATTTTGTTACGACATGATATCGCCGTTCTTACAGACACGGTAGGCAGTCAATAGGCCAGCATGTTATATTTTCCAACCAGACTGCCTTGGTTCAATTCTCGGTGAGGGAGAGATTTGTATCTCGTTTCTTGATAGCACAGTTAATTTGATTCTAATTTGCAGCAAAGCATATATAAAAATTAGACTCAAATTTGACATGTGTTGCTTGGAAAACTCAATCAAATTTGAATCAAACGCACATCGTTAAATTCCCTATAAATTGAACGTGCCGATGTTGACACAATTTTACATGTTAAAGCCTGTCCAATTTGATGTATTGAACCTAATTGTAATATCACTTACCAACTTTTGTTGAAAAATTGAATCAATTTTAACAAATCACATTTACAGGAAGTTTTGGAATTCGGGAAAAGTAACTAGATAGTAAGTTCTACTTAGTAGGGGTAAGAACAGGCCAGTATCCAGGGGGTCTATGGGGCTGCCCCCTAAATTTTTGCTAAACCCCATAAAATTTTCACAGTACGCTTGCAAATGAACTATAATATGGTGATCAATTATAATATGGTTGGATGGGCTTCCCCCCTCTACATTTTTGGAGTGGCTACCGGCCAGGGTAAGAGTATCTGGTAACAGATAAGAAAGGTTGTTTAACGGCGTTGGGTTTAAAGGTATATCCTTTTTAGCACGCAAATAAGTTTGCAGCTTGCATATATGCAGAAGAAGGGAGCATGGCTCAATCGTTGAGCGCTTACTTCTGGTGCGTGGGGTCCCTGGTTCGAACCCTGGCCAAGTAAGTTTGTGGTAGACAGCGTCGTGTTCTTGGGTTTTCTCGGGGTACTCCTCTTTCTTCCCACTTGTTTATTCCACCACTTCTTTCATCAGCATTCACTTGCTTTACTCATCGTCTCCTTTAGGCTAAAGGGCTTAATAGTGGGACGTTAAACTTAAAAGATTTCTAGATTTCATATGCAGAAGAAAGTATCGGCAAATGCGCATACGGAACCATAAGATTCATTTCGCACATATTTACTGATAACAAATTCAAAATCAAATTCCATATCTCAATTTTCATATATTTAAATGAATGTAAAACAACCGTTGCTTACATGTTAGACTGATTCAAATATAAAATTCAAATTAATAGAATCAGATTTGATGCATTAAACATTAAGTCAAATGAAAATTTGATCCATTTACTTGCTATGTGGGTTGTAACCATATCCAAATATGTCTCTGCGCAATGAGTATCTAGGGCGTTATAAAAATAGTCGGATTGTGATGCTCGTGCGTAACTTCATGTATGTGTCGAGATTACGGAAGTGGAGGACAGATTGGTTTGTTACGAAAGTAGACATATTTTTATCTTTTTTGTCTTTGTTACTGTTCAAGTTGCAGTTAGTATGTGCTTCAATGCTAGGAATATGTACGTCACCTTAGGGGAAAACAAATAAAAGGGATATAATCATATACTTAACTGTATTGTTTTCACGCACAGTACTTAAATGAATGAATAAGTTGAACAGAATAAACACTAACAATTATTATTGACTTTTTAATAGCTGGGTAGTATTATTAGAGATGATATGACTTGAGTGCGTAAAATAAAACCAAGGATAGAAATGGTAAAACAAGCCTTTGGAAGGATGAAAAGTCTGTTTTGTGGGACTTTGAATAAAGAGTTGAGAAAAAGTGTCATTAAATGCTTTGTGTGAAGTATTGTATTGTATGGGGCAGAAACATGAACATCATGCCAAAATGATGAAAAACGACTGGAAGCTTTCGAAATGTGGGTGTGGAGAAGAATGGACGGAATTAGTTGGATCGAAAGCGGAAAACGAATGAGAGTGTTAGAAATGGTGGGGTAAAAAAAACAACAGTTTTAGACATTATTTAGAACAGGAAGAGAAACGGTTGGAACATTGTTTGAGAAGGAACTCTCTCATGAGGGAAGTGGAAGAGAATGTGGCACCTGGAAAGAGAGGCAGAGGCGAAGGAGGTTACAATATTGATGGACGATATCAAAACAGAAAAATCGCACATGAAGACAAAAGAGATTAGCAGAAGATTGTAGAGCATGGAAGCTTGCGGCAAGAGGCCTGCTAAAAATGGCAGAATACTGATGATGAGGATAATAATAATTAATACCTACCAATTATTGTTATTTTTGGAGTCATAAAATTATTTTTCTTGATTTTATCAAACACCACACATGAAAGTTTATCCTCAGGCATATTATTATGTTGACTTTAATGGGGTTTATTGATTGAAACACTACATATATATGTCTAATCTTTGAATAATATTATAGTAAACAAAAAATAAACTAAGGGTTCAGACTTAATTGTAATTTTGCGCGTTATCTCTATCTACTATATTGTACAGTGCCCTCTTGTTTATATCATAATAAAATGCTAGATGAGAGAACACCTCAGTGTCGGTTTTATCTTAATAGATGGTTTCATTATTGCGTAGCATAATTTTAAAGGTTTGCTAAAAATCGTTTTTTCTGATTTTTGTTGAAAACTACACGTGAGGATTTACATTGAGCCATATCACTTTGTTCAACTTCAGTAATCGATTTGTACATGCCTCATGTTTGAACATATTATTTTCCGTTAAACGATAATAAAAATATTGTAAACTACATACAAGGATTTACATTTAGCGATATCATTTCGTCCAGCTTAATAATTTATTGGTATATGCCTCATGTTTGAAAACTTGACTTTTCCGTTAAACGCTAAATAATGTAAACTACATACAATTATTTAGATTCTGTCGTATCATATTGTCCAGCTCAATGATCAATTTGTGTATGCATCATTTTTGAACATTTTATTTTTCGTTAAACGCTAGTAATATTGTGGCATTGAGCCATATCATTTTATCCAGCTTGATGATTGGTTGGTATATGTCTCATGTTTGAATACTTGATTTTCCGTTAAAGGCTAATAATATTTGCAACTACACACAAGGATTTGCATTGAGCCATATCACTTTGTTCAACCTCAATGATCAATTGGAGTATATCTCATGTTTGAACACTTTCTTTTCGGTTAACGCTAATAATAGTGTGAACTACATACCAGGATTTACATTGGACAATATAATTTTGTCCAAGTCAATGATTGATTGATATATGCTTCATGTTTGAACACGGAGCTCCTCCGTGGCTAAGCGGTTAGCATACGCGCCTTTGGCGCGGGAGACCCGGGTTCGATTCCCGGCGGGAGCTCATGTGGTTCGGATTCCACGTTAATCAGTAGGTCCACGTCTCATGTAGCCTCGCTGCTGAACGGGACGTAAAACTCAAAATCAATCAATCAATCAATCATGTTTGAACACTTTATTTTCCGTTAAACGCTAATAATATTGTAAACTACACACAAGGATTTACATTCAGTCATATCACTTTGTTCAACCTCAATGATCAATTGGAATATGCCTCATGTTTGAACACTTTATTTTCCGTTAACCCTAATAATTTTGTGAACTACACACAAGGATTTACATTGAGCTGTATTATTTTATTCAACTCAATGATTGATTGGTATATGGCGCATGTTTGAACACTTTATTTTCCGTTAAATGCTAATCATATTGCATAATGAAGAAAATGCCGAGACGAGGTATTAAGTCAGACGTTCTGTTTTTTTTTTCAACTAGAGCACCTTAACAGGATACATTTTATCTAACATTAATTCGCAATTTATCTGTTACCGCTAAATGTAAAGACCAGGTGATTTATTCGTTTACTTCATCTTTTTCTTTAATTTAAGAAAAAAGAAAAAGAGGTTAAGGGAAAACGAAATTAAGTCTTTATGCCAGAAGCTATTTATGTAAAATATAATTTTAACTCTGACAGATGTTTGGAATGAAAATTTGACTCCTAAAATCTTTTTTTTTTTTTATGAGACACGAAAAATCAAGCATTTCATTATTTAATTTCGTAATTTCATTTTGAAAGCTTCACTAATATATATATATACATAAGCCGGGAGAATTTTCCACCACACAGTTTCTAATTTTCACCCAGGCTGTTTCTCTTTTGGTAAAGTAATTTTTCATCCCGTGAATTGATTTTCTTTTCGAAAAAGAGGAAAAGAATATGACTTGTTATTAAGTTACTCTTTCCTCGATTTTTCTTTGATTATTTTTGGTAAAACACTGCACAACCATATTTATTTTTCTCTCAGGGGAAAGGTAATTTTGCTTGTGGTATTAATACGTGATCGTTTATTTGTGCCATTAAAGCTAGTTATTTACGTGATTAGGAAATAGAACATCTCCACCATTTAGCTAATTTTAGGTCTGGGCTAAAGTTGGAGACAAGCGTTTACAGCATTATTTATACTCAAAACGGAGCTTTTGAGATGGTTAGCAGCGACGTAGGAAACCTCAGTTCTTTACCTCAACGAAGATGTAGCCATTAGAATAGGAAGAGCGCAAAACTCAGAAGGCTGTGCATGTGGAATTGATAGATATGGTTTAAATTTACTATGAATATATATATGATAAGCAAACAATCAAATTTAGAGAGCGTATAGAAGATAGGTGACTAGACAATCAGGTGTTGTGTGAGGAAGAGGGATTACAATGATTGCCTGTTACTTGCTGCGTTACAGCTTTGACCCATCTGCTTCAGAAACCAATATAACGAAGTCACGAATCATCTTTCAAACCACGACGACGACGAGATCAAGACGCAGGTGTTGTAAAGCCAGGTTTCGATATCGGTACATCAAGGTTGCTTCCTTCTGGTTTACAGACTCCTTGCTCAGCTGCACTTCCTGACGGTCGTGCTCTCCATTGACCAACAGTAGAATTCCTCGGCTTCCTCTGACTCTCGGATGACTAGATCAACGTTGGACACTCTACTGCTGAAGTCAAGTGGTCTTCATCCATAACCATTAAAGAATGACAGGGAATGGTCACCAATAGTATCAGACCATCAATCAAAGACGAATAACAACAGTCCCAGTGCTAATGAGTTCTTAACGAACGACAGCCCAAAAGACCCAATGGACCTTTTGTGATATATGTACTTAAGATTCAATTCTGTGAACATCACGACGCCGTGATGTAGATCGTTCCTCCGAAAGTGTGTTCTTTCTGGTAATGACGAAATATACATGCTGACGGTGGGGAAAAGGAATGGGATTAATAAAGTGAGGACTAAGGGGAAAGCGGGTGACGTTACTTTGACAGCACGTAGATTCGAAAGAAACATTTCTGCATAAATTATTATGTTTCAATCGAATTAAAAGAGCTTACGTAATGTAAATTCTTTGACTAAATAGAATGGCTTATGTGACTGATGAGGAGTTGAAGTTTCATCCTTCGGTGTCTGGAGCAATGCTCCGCCGTATCGCTGGTTCCACAATAAATAAATTACATAATGTATCCGAAAAATAATACAAAGAAAGAAGTAAGTTCTATTTTGGGGCCTTTTTGAATCATAAAGGTATATTGTATGATTGTCAAAGTGTATGTTATGATTTTAATTAAAATTATGCTTCCAAAATGTGTTATCCAAAGAATATGTCCGCACGTCTGTCTGTCTGTTTTATAGACATCAGAGCAATACCAATCAAAGATGTCTAGAAGCGAGTTTTTGGACTCTATTCCGCGTTTCACTTAAATATACTATATTCATACGCATATATGAACAGAAATCGGAAGTGCTAAATATTTACTACTACAATATCAATTTCAATATTGATCTCCATAAAGCAGAAACGGTCAGATATAGCGAGAAGCAATATTTAGAATCATTTCAAGACTCAACAATAGTTTTTATCTCTTTCGTTAATTCTCAATTACAACAGGAAATAGTAGAAATTAAACATTTCCCGGTTTCAACGTTGATCGCCATAGCACAGAAACGGTAATACATAACGAAACCTGTTTTATAGAATCGAATTAGTGTTTCAAATCAAGATATCATCTACACACATATTTGTCTACTGAAATCAAAAGTGATAGAAATGAACTAGAACTTATAATTTCAATAGTTCCATATTGTGAAAGGAATAGTTCCATATTGTTTCTTTTGTTTATTACCATTCCCTATATATATTTCATTCCCTATATGTTTATTACCATTCCCTTGCTGCTGAAATCCCAATCTAGTCGACCAACCAATTTAACGGAATATTCATAAAAAGCTACTGAATCACAAATAGGTTCAAATGAAAATTTGAACTTTGAAGATCAAGGAGCGAAACATTCTCTACGTGCCCATTTTCGGCTTTCGTTTAATTTCTCTAAAATTAAAAATCGTTTACAAACGCAATGCATATTGTACGTGACATAACCATGCGAATAAATTTTCTGGGCAGACATCTTGTCCCCGAATCATGAAGCATCAAAGTTGGAGTTTACTTAAATTTTAGAAAATAAAACTTATTGCTATTAGAATAAGAATTAAAGGGAAATGCAAATCCACTTCAGATTGCGTTAGAGTATAACACGTAGGACATCATATTGGGGGCAATATTAAACATTATACTGAGGTTGAACTTTTATCTATTAAACATTAGATAAGTGCAATATATAGTTATAACAAAGATTTGTTCAAATGTATGAAGGATGACATTTGAGATAAGGAAAATCGGGAAATCTACTACTAATCTTAGGATTTATTTGTATAACATTGTCTCCACAACTGCAAATAATAAAAAAGGACTCCATCTTGTTGAAGAAAAGTTCAGTTCTTATTTTAAATTTACGAAATAAGCGAAAAATTCTGTAGCATGTCAAGGAATTCTACATTTCTAAATCTTTCTTCACAGATATACGTATGTTGTCGATACTGAAAGTAAGCATAGTAATATATGTAATACATAAATATCAGTAATATTCGAATAAAGTATTTAATTAAAGTATAGTATGAAGATATATTAGTAGGGTTTTATTTCTTTTTCGCTGTGTATAAAATTTTGAGTCTCTATTTGCATATCTACCTTCCTCATTTCATTTTAAAAATAAGGATATAAGAAAATTTTAGGTATAATATTAGGTAAGTAAACGAGACGTAATTATATGTATATATGAAATGTAAAAGTTCTCCTGATTGGCAAACTGAAAAACTTATTATGTAGAAATCCTGGAATGGAAACTTTGTCGTTTCTATACACAAAACGTGAAATAGCAAAGCTCCTAGTTCAGAATTTCTACAAAATAGGATGCCTTTTACACAAAAGTTTAACATGATGAATGATCTTTTCCCTTTCGTATCCATCTACCTTCTAAACACCCAGAATTCTCCCGATCCAACATTTCCAAGGGATTTAGTTGAACTGGAGAGTAAATATGATTTCATTAAAATAATAACCAACAAAACATATTTACATATGTAGAACATAGCACAAAGCTGTCGTATTATCCAAAAAAAGTTTTCAGTGTTGTACAGATTATATTCTCTTTTTGTCAAAGAAAATAGATTTTTTAAAAATTGTCTGCTCTTGATAGTTAAAAACAAAAGAATATTTACTGGGATATAACTGTTTTTACTGGCACCTGTACATCTGGCAACCTGGCATCTGTTAATATTGATATCCGGTGGTTAGCATTCGAACTTCTTCTTCATGTTATAGCAGCATCCATGTTCTATCATGTGCTGTCCAAAACATGGAAGCAAAACTCGAATTAAAATTTTCCAGAGCATTCTTGCAAAACTCTGTACTAGTCTAACTATGAGAAGAGCGTCTAATCTTCCATTCCATATAGTCAACAAGTAATAGTGTCCAGCGTACAGTGAAGGAATTTAGTTTGTCACAGTGTAAACAACGTGAAAATTATATATATATATATATATATATATATATATATATATATATATATATATATATATATATATATATATATATATATATATATATATCTTGGTCAATCAAACTTATTAAAAGTTGGAAACTGTTATCAGGTTCGTAGGCAACCACATTAACAGCTAAGATGTGAGTGTTGCATAACACAGTAGGGAAATTTTCTTCGCCGATTAGCATACTATATCATAAAATGCATGGGAAAACAATTTTTGATTGCTTATATTTTGCGATCAACTGGATAGATCACCTCCATAAACGAACTCTGTTCCTAATTTTCAATCCTCTACCTTGTGGTCAAAACTGATATTGATCCATCAAGTAGTACTTGACATGTTGTATCTCCCAGACAAACAGACAGAGTAAAAATATAGTTTTTTTTTTTTGTTAAACCCAACCCCTGAAAAATTAGTCATAAATAGCACGTGCAAAAAGAAAGTAATCACCTTTTCAGAAGCAAATAAGAACCGTCTTTTGTTTATTTTATATTCTGGAAAAGATTTGCAAGCACTACAAAAAATGTCGCCAAAGTGTCTACCTGGATAGTAATGAAAGTGATATTTTCAAATCGGTTTCAATACATTTTACGAACATATCTACTGTAAAATTCATAATAATATCTCATTTAATTGAAAGTTGAATGCATTAAGATTGAATGTACTTGCTACTACGTAGTTTCGCTTAAATTTGAGAGTTAATTTAAGAGAAACTTCTACGTCGATATTTAATCGTCTCATCCAGAAATCAGATGATATACGAAGAAGGGTTAACAATGAAAGTAGATTCCTTATCTACTTCCATAGTCACCCGACATGCGCAATTCATGCAGAGTGTTGATAGTGTCATTTCCATGCGGCATTTACAGCGTATCATCGAATATTATCTTTAACTCTCTCAACAACGGAAAACAGGAAAATAGGATAATCTCTGCGCTGATATTCTTTCCCTAAACTAGTTTTAGAAACGCAAAGAAAAAAGAGGAAGGACTTATCATAGCAGTCGTCTTTTGACAACGGAGTCATCCAGCCATAAAGATCAGCACAGCTGCTGCCGAAAGGTCCTTCCTGAACGAATTGGCGAAAGAGATAGGGTCGAGAGACACTCCATGCAAATGAGGGTTATTCAGTGGAGGAAATGGCTGGTTGCAGCGACTTCCACTTCTGCACAATAACCTTGCATTTACACGTGTGAACACTAAAAAGTTGAATTGGTAGCTCTTTATAAATATACGGATATATTCTGAAAACAAAACTACGTACAGTCAATGAAATAAATTCAAGAAAAATTTGAGAGATAAAACTGAATACAAATATTCTTACGTATTGTATTTTAAAGATCATATTTTGTAAACCAGGGTAGAATTTGGTAAAAAAAAATAACTTTTCTTAGTTTTCTTTTTAAATATTATAAATCATTTCCTTTATTATTAAAACATTTGACGTAGTGGAAATATAATCTTAATAATAAAAGTAACTATCTCAGTACGTCCGTCTGCGCTGTTATGACAAACTCGAATAAATGCGTGCGTATGGTATGAAATTTCAGGTAGTTAGTTGGTAAGAAAACTACAATGAGAAATGTTAATCAATCTATTAGAGTTTTTATTGAAGCACAATTTTAACTTATGAGGTAGAGTGGTATGAAGTCTCAGCGGGAAACAATTATATAATTTTACAAAAATGCAAAATGTTTGAAATGACGTTTCTCTTCCTCTTAATCTAATACAAGGAGCAAAATTAGGTTTTAAAATTCAAAGGTTATAAAATCAACACACAACTTATCAAAGCTCTATAAATTTATCTCATGCATGCAACAAATACAAAAAGAAATAAATTACTGAAAATTTGTCATTATTTTCGTGCAGAGTTGACGGATATGTGTTATCCCTTCGGGCGCCCATATATAGAAATGCAAATACTAGGAAAGACATTAGCAAACACAATAATGATGTATTCTCACCTTAATATCTATCTAATACTGTATTTCAAACATCATTGCACGCCACGCTGTATGGATGATGTTATTGTATTTAGAAGGTCGTAGGTGCGTGTTACTATTAATTTCGCGTTTTAGTCCATGTAAGGCATGCATATTCATAAGAATTTTATAATTTTAGTTCATTTCTTGTCTACCCTATTAGTATATGAAGTAGAAACGTATGGTAAAACAGAAAGTAAAATTATAATTAGGGTTAAGGTTTTTAGGTACGCAACTTTTTATTCTAGAGCAAGTAAGGGTTCTCATAAAGTATCCGTTGTACCAAAAGTTACTTTCCGGTGTGAATAGAGACAGCTTTCCAGCAACTTTTCCCCGTTTTATTTTCGAGTGACATAAGGATAGAAGGATGTTCCGTGATTGTGAAAAAAATCTAATTCGAGGTTTTAATGGATTTACACGCTTCATGGCCCATGTATATCGAAAAAAAGTGATTTTTCGGCATCTGTCCGTCTGTTCGTCCTGATGTACATTCAACTAGAGTCCATACCGGTCAAAGTATCTCAACCAAATTTTGAACTTAAGGTTTCTTTTATGTGATCCTCCAGTTTGTTTTTAAATTTTCTTCCTGCCCCTAAAAAGAACGGTAGTTTACCTAAGGGTAAACATAAAAAATAGAGTCAAAAAAGACTCCAATAATTTTGTATATATTTCATAAATAAAATTTCCATAAACAGTCCCATCATGTCCTACAAGTCATTTCTAAAAATCGAAAAGTAGTAATTTATTCCTGCAGGTGACTTATGGTGATTTCCTCAAAAACATCTCAGGATACTTTGTTCATATCAAATAAATAACGGCTTCATTAAGAACCTGATAATATGACATAACTAATTTATCCTGAAAAAAGTGTACAAGGGCTAGTTTATTCTTGAAGTGAGTTTGTTTTCGGATGATTCTCTCATAAATGACTCGGTGACTTTCTACATATTTCTTAAACATGTATTTGATTAATGACCTGACAATATAGTATAATTCATTTGTGCTGAAAAATGTGAGAGAGGTAGTATATTCTTCCAGCAGAGTTTTTTTTCTGACGATTTCCTCAGAAAAACGACTTAGGTGTTTTTTTTTTCATGCTTCATAAATAAATATTGCACTAATAATATGACAATATGGCATAACTCATGTCCTGTAAAAAATGTACGAGGGTAGTTTATTCTTGGGGGTAGTTTTTGAACGACTTTTCTCATTAACGACTGAGCCGTTTTTGTTCATACTTCATATGAAGATATTGTTCGAACAAAACCTTTAGAATCTCTTTGGAACACGCTTCCTCTATCTGGAATTCGTCTGACACCTTAATTTCTGACTACACTCCAAAATAGCTACTCACTCCGAACGCGATAATTACTCCACAATTCACAGAGGCAACTGAAGCAGTAGCATCGTAAACGTTTCTACTCATAAAGAACATCCTTCAACCCTTTCCTTTGGTGAGCTCCTTCGTGACTAACCGGTTAGCGTACGCGCCTTTGGCGTGGGAGACCCGGATTCAATTTCCGGCTTTAGCTCATGAGATTCGGATTCCACGCTAATTAATAGGTCACGTCTCATATAGCCTTGCTGCTGAAAGGGACGTTGAACTCTAAATCAACTCAACTCTTTCCTTTGGCTACAAAAATCAATCCCGATAATCTCTGAACAAACATTGGATGATCTCTTAGTTTGAATATGAACACTGTCGAGTTCTGAGTTACGAACAAGTACTACAAAATTCAGGACCCTGTCGATTGTGACTTGGGAAGTGTGATTAAAGTTTTAAATTTCCCCTTTGTTATGGCAGTCAAAACACTCTGTGTCCAGATAGTACATTCTCTCTGCCGGTGAACTGAGTTAAGTTGATTTTAGTTTAGCGTCCCTTTCGGCAGCGAGGCTATATGAGACGTGGACCTACTGATTAACGTAGAATCCGAACCACATGAGCTCCCGCCGGGAATCGAACCCGGGTATCCCACACCAAAGGCGCGTATGCTAACCGCTTAGCCACGAGGGAGCTCTGCGGGTGAACGTATAGCCACTTTGAATAGATTTGGTGGCAACAGAGTACAGTGACGATATAGAAAAGCTGGTATCATGCTATCATAAGTGCTTGAATATACGACGAATATGTTGTGCACTAACTTAAGTATGTAGATTTGAACCGTTTGTCTTTTGCACAGAATTATTGATTTCTGCTTGTTTCCGAAGTTGAAAGAGACTGCCGAGAAAGCGCTACCCTTCTACGTGAAGTCAAAGGCGCTTTGAATACATTGGGTGCAATATAGTTCAATGTCGTTTAAAAAAAAAACTGGTTATTGCCCTATAATAAAAATGTTTGAATATGTATGATGAATATGGTAAAAACAGAGTAGAACTTTCGTATATTTTCTACACCATTCAAGTTTTGCGTCTCTGCAGTTTTACACCACCCTCTACATACTACACGAACCACCATAGTCTGATCTGTTCTCAGGTACTTCTTTCTTGTCGAAAAAAATTATGAAACAAAAGTTTATTTACTTAAAAAAATGACAAATCACAAAAGATTACACCTAAATAGTTTCAGTTAATTTTTTTGACAGAAGAAATAACCCTTCAATTTCTGATATATTCTATTTATATATAAACCATTGGACGAAACCAAACTCAGATGGCCACTGGGGATAAATTCTAATTATTATTTGGTTCACAATCATAATATACATTACTGCTACTGTAATCATGAGAAACAGCTTTTGTAAATGAATCCAATACGCAGGCGAGCAATAAACAAGTTTGTATTTGGATCTGTAATATTTGGAATATAAAGTGAATTTTAACCAATAACAAAGACAAATAGATCTTTGTTTTTCTAAAATCAACAGTTATCAATATTAGATTATTCACTACTCAGTTATGTTATCAGCAAAAGTTTCATGTTAACATGCAATAATAGCTTAGAGGGAGTTGCTAAGAAAATAAGCGAATTTAACATCAAGGTAACTTTAAAAAAATAAAACAAACATTTTCTAATACTTTTATAGAAACATACAGCGTGACTGAGAAATAAACTACTGACAGGAAATATTTAATAGCTTTAGCAGCACTCTATCCATTTTAATGGAATAAATTTTATATTGCGTTGTAGAATTGTACACTTTTACTACAGTGTTAAATGTTCCCATAGATTCAAGAGGTAAAATTCTACATAGGCACAAATATAAATATCCATCAGATTTTGTAGTCGTTTAGTTGTAAATATTAGATCGATTTGTATATTTATTAGATTTTGTATAACTTGGTTAAACTAAAACAATAAGTAATTGATGAGGCTAAGCAGCAGTACTTCATAGTATGTAAAAGATTAAAAAGGCCGAACAACCTTCATTGAATCACTTCATATGAATTTATCCAAGTATATTATCTAGAGATTTGCCAATAAAATTTTGTTAGTAGAGATTGGTGATTTAATTCGGTTATAAAAGGTGTCATGAAATATGATCAAGGTGCAAAAGTGATTGTATAGGAAGTCCGACTTTTAGAGATCTGTAATAAAGAAAATACAATTAGGAGTCGAGTGTAGTTATATTGACATATCATTACGGAATGAAGTCATTACGGCTTAAGTTAGTCATTACGGACTGAAGTCGTGAATATATAGGATGAACATGAAAGATGTGTACAAACTCCGGGAGGTAATTCGTAACATTAAAAGAAGACAAAAAGTCCTCTTGCATATTGTCGAATTCCGCGTCTTTAAAGAGTGACAGTGGTACAAACTTGGAATCAAAAATCGAATCGTGTCCATTGGAACGGAAAGAAAGATTTTCACATACTTTGGGAGGTGTTTCTTAACTTCAAAGGAAGGAAAAAAGTCATCTTGCATGTTATTGAATTCCGAGTCGTGTATGAGTGACAGGGGTGCCAACTTGGAATCGAAAATCGAATCGTGACAATTGGAAGAGAATAGATAATTAAAGTGGTACCGCTGTCACTTATACACGGCGCGAAACTGGACAACATGCAAGAGGACTTTCTTGTCTTTTTTTGATGTCACGAATTACCTCCCGGAGTTTGTGCACATCTTTCAGGTTCACCGTATATATTAATGACTTAAGTTCGTAATGACTAACTTAAGCCTGACTCTATATAGCAATATAACTACACTACACTCCTAACTACATCCTTTTTATTACTCCTTTTTAAGAGCCATACTTTCTATACAATCACACTGGCAACTTGATCATTTTTCATGACACCTTTTATAACCAAATTAAATCACCAACCTCTAATGACAATTTTTTTTATTGGTAAAACGCTCGATAATATACTTGGGTCAATTCATATGAAGTGATCCAACGAAGGTAATTTAATCTTTTTATTTTTTTATATTTTCATATACTATGACCATATTCCTTGGCAGCACAACACTTTTTAAAAATTTTAATCCCAGCCCATTTGGGAGTGGTGGGATTGCAATTTTTGTTGAGCAGCATGTGCCAATTAATGATTTTGCAGACGTTAGCGTAAATCTGCATACCTTAGGACTGGATTTTTCAGAAACATGGAAACAAACACCATTTTCTTCAGCACTTTCTGTTCTTTAATTTTGCCTCATTACTAGAGCAACCCACATTATGCTTTATGTTTGTGTAATTATGCTTTATTTTCTTTTCCAAATTATGCTTTATTGTTAACTTCAATGATTGTTTTACAGTAATCGTGTATAATGTATAATATTTACTATACATTAAATATTCTAAATATCTTGATCTATTTATTAATATTTTATGCAACCAGTTTCTTTCATATTTATTGAACTTTCTACTCAATACACTGTAAAGAGATATGCTTTACTAGAGCTAGTTTTTTTTCCACCACCTTAGAGATGCATATATATATATATATATATATATATATATATATATATATATATATATATATAGACAGAAAGAGAAAGTAAAAGATACTACCGAAAAGTACAGAAAGTGCTCAAGTTCAAGAGGTACACATAACAATACAGTGTGGAGTTCTTGTGTACTATTCATTGCTGACGGGAAGTTTTATTCTTCTTTTCCTTTTCTCTTCTTTTCTCTACATCAAAGGATTATACCAAAAAGTTTACAGAAATAAAAATAAACTTTTCATTGTTGCATTGTTTATGTTGTCAATGATTTTGCATTGTAAATATTGGTTTTAAAAATATTAATACAGTATGTTAAACCTACAGTTAAACAGAATTTTTCAAAAATTGTGCTGTATATTTTAAATTATGCTTGATGTTTTATTTTCTAAAATTATGCTTTATTATGCTTTTAAAATTAGTTCCTTCTGGGTCCTTACACAACAACAACCATGTTCAAGGTACCAACCGTATGTCTAAATTGCTATTATGCTTTTTATGCTTTTTATGCTTTTGGGTTGCCCTACTCATTACATAAAATCCTCAATTAAACTATAATAGTTTAAAATTGCTCCCTAATTATGGTATGTAAATTTAATAGATTCCAATTTTTAGAGCTTAAGTTTATAATAAAGGGTTGAAAATCAAAGTCCATTTTCTATTATAATTACGTATAGCACTAGGCTTATCATAGCTAAAATAACAATATTGATATATGCTTCCTACATCTTTATTAATTTTTTTATTTGAGATTTTGTAATTTTTACAAACTTTGAAGTATATCTTTGGTAGGACATGGAATAGAAACTTATTTGGTTACAGAACATACATTTATGTAAGAGTAAATTATAGCAAAATTTAAACTTTGATATTTGACTGTGAACGAAGTTATAAATTGTCCAAAAATGCACGAAAAACGCATGTTTACGTTACTTCATCAATCATTGGTTTCTGAACTAAATATAAATACTTTATAACTTGAATAATAGAACACATCGTTATAATTTGTTATTTTAGTGTTAGATGAATTACTCTTCCGAATAAGCTTACAGCAATCAAATAAAAGAAGTTAATTTTGAAAAAATGAAATAAAATTAATAAATTACAAATTATTAATAAAGATAAAATAAAGTAATAAAAATAGTAAGAAATAAAAACAGCACTGAAAAAATGATTATTGTAATTAAATTAAGAGTAAGTACGTCAGTTGAAGGATTCTGTCTCTTGCTCGTTCATTCTTTACGTTTCGGGTTGAAATGGCAGTGAAACATAATGATAGAAAAAATTCAAACAGTTGCAATCACAGAACAGAGTTTTTTCAATGGAGTAGGAGGCACAACAAATTGTAAAATAAATAAAATCAGCTTCCAAAATCCTCAGTGTAGAGGAAACGTTCGATTTCTGCAAATAAAACACTAATGGTATTACCAAATTTCTCATCATACAAGAAGAATTTATTACGCATACCGAAGCACTTGAAACTAGATTTAAAAATTGTATGCAAATTAAAGGAACATGAAGATATTATAAATGTCATGGCGTTTCAGAAAACGTAGTTAGGTGCTATTTAATTGAAAACAGACATTTGCGAAAACCATTTATTTTCCAAATTGTTACTTTCACTTTACAAACAAATGACACACTGGCATGTGTCTATGATGGATAGTCGTGGTTTCCAGAGATTGTTAAACAGCGTGTCATTTTGACAACCATTAGTTTATATAAAAAGTATGAAAGCTTTAACAAAATATCACGGGAACAATATTTGATTTAAGAATTACTTACTACGATAGTAGGTCCCCTTCGAATAACCTCAATACGACAATAGATATAATAATCAGAAAAGATACAACTCACCACAAACATACATATTTTCACTGACGTCACACAATATTCACTATTTATAACAATTTCTATTATTTTAACTAAATTATGTCACATACTTATGAATTTATCGTAACCAGATTGAACAGGTATTACTTCATTCATTCTCAATGATTTGAATTCAGACCTTTATCTGAATTTGAATTCAGTCGTTCCGAATGATTAAAGCGATTAGTTGCCATCATAAGCGCTGAAACTTTATTCAGAAAAACAAACTTACTTACAAGCCCCAATTTATATGATATAGTCTTTGCAATTTATTGTGCTGTGAAGGGGCGCCACGAAACGCTTTATTTTGAGCAAAGTATTTACAGTAGTGGAAACATACGTGCATACAGATTTCATTAAGGAAACACGGGATATCAAAATAAATATCCTATAAATTTTAGTGTAAAAGTAGCGTCCGGTAAGATAAGTTGCAAACTCGAAAAAGAATCGGGTCCTGTCCATTCGTACACCTGTTGTGATCTTGATATTCAAGCACGTATCCACTAAAGCGCTTTGACGTTGACACGTAAATTGTCGCAACAGTTGAACATTTCACGTAGACTTTGTTGATGCGTTTTATATAATCTACAAATGAAGCTCTATGTGAAGAATGAAACACTCCAAGGGCGAAAACAAGGCAATACAAGTTCATTATTGAACGTGGTTACTTGAAATAAGTGTAAATTGACTGTTTTCATGGGGCTCTGTCAACTATGAATTGTGACCATATCGGTTGTGGAACTTATCTATTTGTGACTTTTCTCTGTGGAGCAAAGCATATAAAACTAAAACAAAAACATTTTTAAAAATCTTAAGGATAACATTCGGAGCAAAATTCAAAGATTTGACGCCATAAAATTGAGTCTTGGGTATATATTAAAGCGTTAATATAGGGTGTAGAGCATATAGTAATTAATTTATCATTATGCATAAGTATGTTTATATAGTGTATAAAACATGTTATATAGAGCTATGTATTGTATATTATATAGAATGTAATATTAAACAAGACTGATTCGTTATTATTAATTTCATAGAATGAAAATCAAATGATAAAAAATATAAATATTCTTCAAAAGAATCACAAATACAGCGCTTTGCGAAATACTGCAGTCAAGTAGTTTCTATGAAACCATACAACAAAAGAAACTCACTCAGTCATGTTTCATATTACATTGCACTCTCTATTGTAAATGTTTGTTTAACTTAAAATTTATATCTTTTCTATGAAATACAATATATCATATTATTTTTACATAAACATAGATGAAAAAAACGTAAAAAAGAGCACATCAAACTTCCATAAATTTCTAAATGGAATTTTGTTTATATATATATATATATATATATATATATATATATATATATATATATATATATATATATATATATATATATATATATATGCGCGTGGGTATATAGTACAAATGGAATGGATTCTGATTACGAACTCGCCGAATACATTTTGTGTTGAAAAAAATAATAAATACATTTGTTTTTTCTTTCTCTGCTATATGTAAACATTAATTTGAGAAGCAACTAGTAATTGGACACATAACTTATGTATAAAAAGTTTAAAATAAAGAAATGCAAAAATGTGAAATACATATACGAAACTTTTTATACATAAAAGGAAAAGTGTGGCAGACGTTTACTCTTCTATTATTTAACCTGTTTTTGTTTTTATTTTATTAAAGGGAGAACCAATTTTCAAATGTACATATCTTTCTTTTTTCCTTTTGTAAAGGAAAGGGAATCCAATAAACGACTCTAATGTAGATTTATTGAGTTGTTGTGAGCTTTTAAAATAAAGTTATCTCTTGAACTTCTACAGATGTTTAAAAGGTAGGGAAGACGCCAGTTTGCAGCTGAGTGATGTATGCTTAGCTAATTTGCCCCATTTAGGTTATGTTTGGCTCATTAGCCGAGAGTTCAAAACCTCATAATTTACTAGCTACACAATTGTTTGTTCGTTTATTTATTTGCTGGATTTTAGCGCCCCTTTTCAACACTGAGGCTATGAAATGTGCACCTAACAAGGAAAGGACATGAACTGCCAACGGGACTTCCTAATCAAACCTAGTCCATTCGATAAACATAACAAAGATATGTTCATGCACAAAACATTAGGTGCCATGAACAACGGAGTAAGTTTTTTTGTCCCATTGAGCCTGTTAGTATAAAGAAAATCGTAGACTTGCAGTAAAATAGCTATTGCACCAACACTGTTCACTGAAAAGTCATAGTTTACAGTTCTTTCTCTTCAGCATGAAACAAGCTTTCCAGAGGTGCTATGTGTTGGAGCCTCTAATGTACTTGAACAGGGAAAACTGGGAGAATGTCGGGAAAATTGCCTCCAGAAATTCCTGCCATCAACTTTTGCCTTCTCGGGAGTAGCCCCGGGTAAAAGCACACAATCCAAACGTATCTCACAAAATAGTATGGAGAGTAAGAAATGTATATAACAAGTTTTGTATTGATAGACGGAATAGGTGTGAGGGGAAACTCGTGTATTGGTATGGAACTTTTCCGAATGGAGCATGAGGTGAAACTGAAGGCGCACACACTGATCACTAGGCCACCTGCAGGGATCAAATTCTGGGAGAAAAAAGCTGTTAAAATTAGAAATCCGTGTACAAAATTACTTATTCGAACTATCACTCAAATCTCACTTTTACAATTATTTTTGTTTAATAACGTTCTATGACAAATTGTTAATAATTGTTACGTGATTAAATTACTTTGAGAAAATTGCTTAAGATGTATACAAATTGCAATGAGAGTTATCAAGTTTTTAGTCCACATCCTTCAATTAACTTACATTACTATTCATCAATATCAAATTATATGCAACTGAGTAGGAAGATCAAACCAGAGGGCTCAGCACAATCTTTATTCGGTGACATGTGAGCAGTTTTTAAGTGGAGAGCAAGGTGGTTCAGAGTTAGAGTGCTAACATTTGGTGTAATCATACGAGTGAGTCGTGTGTGCATAAGGTCGTATCCGTGAGATTTTCGGATTTCTCTAATTTCTTATCGCATTCTTATTCCTCAAATCTTTCATAATTATTAATTTTCATTGATCATCCGTCATATTTAGTCTACAGAGCAAAACGTGGGACCTTAAATATATCACTTGATTTTCACGAGTGCATTCATTTATTACTAAGGTCTTAAACATAAGCTAGGAAAGAAGGAAATAAGGAAAGAATTGTACGGAAGCTAGAAATAAGGAAAGAATTGTACGGAACAATTGCTATACGTTCATTGTAACTAGTATACGTATAATTGAGTGACTCGGGCGAACAAAATAGTAAGCGCCACTTCCGGTGGAATCGAGTTATTAAGTTTATTAAGTGAAATGGGCTATGATCGTGTCACAGAAGAGTATGTAGGTATTTTAATTTCTGAAATGTACATGTAGATGGCAGGACAAGCCTGTCTGATATATGTCGTAGCATTGCATTACACGGGAATGTTGAAATTTTTCTTTCAGTTTTCTTGAAAGTTAGAAAGTGTGAATTATTCGCCGAAGCCGCTCAGTTGTCTATAAGAAACTGTTTAAGTGGCTCTACACACCCAAGGTGTTTAAAATATTACATAGTAGATAAAATTAGACGTTGACCCGGAACCAAATACTATTGAAATAATCTTTGGGATATGAGATCAGGTACCTATGAGTGAATTAATCAGAGAATGCTAAAATCTGGAAGTTTGCGAAATTCGAGATATTCCGGGTTGAAGTTGTAACTCAAAATTGCGTTTTGAAACAAATGCTGCTATTGAAGTAATACCAGTTAGTATACACAAAAGTTGTTTTAAAGCATGAAATGCAATATATATTTCGTCCGTAATAAGACAGTGGCAACTTATAGTCTAAATGTGTTGAAATTTCAATACTGTTACAGATGGTTATACACAGACTGACTCAAAAATCCGGCACGATAAGACAAATCGGTAAAATATGCATCTGAGTCGCTAGGTAAACATGGATGAGAATAAAAGATCAATATTTTTAAACGTAGTTTGCAATTTTGTAAAAAGAAAGTCTCCCCACCTCTTTCACCATATTGCCCCTACCTCAACTTAAAAAATTCGAATTGTTTTCTGATTCCTTACTGTAAAAATAATTAAAATATATTTGTATGAATTCCCATTTCAGTGTAATTTATATTCCATAACCTCTTTCTATCTTGTATGCATTCTTTATTATTTTATTTAAACAGAAAATACTTATATGGATTATCTTATAATTTTATGTTTCGTTGATTTCAATGTTTCATTCCTTGTTTCTGAGCCCTGTATGCAAGTAACTGCAACCCAATGATCAATTATTGTTTATTTTGTTTGTGAAGGTTATTTTCTATATGCTGTCTTGATTGCATTTCTTGCCAGTATTTATTCCTCTTTCACCTCTGTACATGCGAGTCCTAATGATCTGTTCTGTGTTCGGTTCACTAATGAAACAAATTTTGATCACTTTTTTTGCTAGAGGCTTCTAAGTTTAATTGTGTATTTACTTTAATATAAGCACCATTTTTTATGAATTCTTATTGTTACCCCCCCACACCTTTATTATTATATACAGTACTCATTCGCATTTACACACTCCCCCTGCGTTCATTGCTGATTTGTTCACGAATTTCGAGTTTACGGTACTCACACTTCAGTGCTGCGGTATACCGACGCACATTGGCACAACGTTTGATTGTCAATTTAAGAGCAGTTTTTCACGTTTTTTCTCTAATTCGCTTTCTTCGCATGATGAATCGTCTACGGAAATTCTTATGCTTTCACGACCATCAGTGTAGCCGTCACCGTAGCAGTATCGATATGCAGACATACATTTTAATCTATGTTTTCAGCTGGAGCAGCTCGTGCTACTAATAATTTTCTTGCCAGTGCTTTGCACTGACAACGTACAACTTTTAAGATGGAATGAGGTGCTGCAGGTTCATCAGTAGTTTCCGGATAAAGATGCTGACCTTTGAGTACCCAACCCATTCAAGAGTATCTATTTATGTCGTTGGTAAAGTTTTCCATTGCTGTACTTGCATATGAGTTCTTAGCAAATAAAAATGCATGGCTCGGGGTTGGAGTTATTCGGGAACTGGTCTCGACGCTACTGCTGTCATTCACATGTAGGTTGTGTAACGAACGAACTAGAGGGATGTCGTCAGTTTGTGTACTGCAATACAAAATGATGTGGAATTGCTTGCCTGCTTATGAGACTCAATTCACTGATGAATTATCTGAAAGAAATGCTTCTGCACATTCTCGAGCGGTTACAATCTTTTGAATTGTCTTCAGAATTTTTGCCTTTTCTTGTTTGTGGGGTGCTGACATTGTATCACACCCGCTAACTGCATGATGTAATAGGAGATGCCAGCGTCCATTGAGACGCTGGATATTTCTGACATCATAGAGTGGTTTCTGCTCATGCCTTTTTCCCTTTTGATTTCATGAAAATTTTACCCACCGAATCATCAGCATGATACAGCAACAACGCCAGTACATCCGTGTCATCCACCACAACTGTAACTTGTTCCTTCATACGAGCCATGCTATTTGCACTCGAAATAATTAACGTGTCATCATCATTCTGTGCTTTGTAGATGATGTGACCATTTGCTCTCAACTCTGTAGACAACAAACCTATTAGGTGATTAATGTTCTTCGAGACTAACGCATACTGGTTATAGTACGCTGGTGCGCTCAATGAAATTTTCACGTCGGGTGCTGCACGATGAATCCTTCGGCGTTGATGCTCATGGTCTCATGGTCTTTGATGGAGGCACCATTTGGGTACCCGTCAAATGCTACCATGCATGGAACATGAAAATTATGACATAAAAATTTGCAGTATGACTGAAGCACGTCCATCCATAAATGAAGTTTAGACCATACTACGTATTGAAGGAACATCCGCCATCAATAACGAATGATTCTGATAGCTCAGGTTCATCAGATGCCTACGATGTAAAGGTCTCAAATCCTTTCATAAGTGAATGAAATAGTGCAGCTTTTGATGGTGTGGAAGTGAATTAATGTGCGATATACTGGGATGGTGTGTGCTCGAGCTTAACGAGAGTAGCAAGTCGTCAGGAGAGAGTTGAATTGTCGAAATAGTGAATACTATTACCAATGTAAACTCCTTTTCCTACATGCTATGATGTTTTCGCTTGGTCAAACTTCTTCAAACGGTATTCCAACGTTTGCCATTCAACGTTCTGATGTATTCCATTACCAACAACGTCTACTCACAGTGCACTTTGTCATCAACTCCTGCTATAACGTCAGTGGCTACATTGCGCAACGATGAGTCGTACACTGAAAAAGATTGATGCTTATTTAGTCATTGTATCATAAGTCTTCCATTACTCCGGTCCCTCTTAATACGTGATGTCAATAGCTCACAATGTTGAGCATTCTGTTGGCGTTCAGATCCAGTTAAAGATGTCACAGCAGAATGCATCTCTCCAAATATATGTACACATTAAGTCCATGTGTCCCACGTATTTTGTATCATCCCACGACTGTAGGTTAAACCTTCTCTACTCTTGATAACACGCATCGTACTCTGTTCAATTGCAAATTCCGAAGAATTCCTTTCTGGTTTTCGACGGATGACATGATTTCCACGGTTTTGAAACTGATCGTATATGAACGGATATGTAAATTATAACTGCTGTATCATCTGACATTATATCTGTCCACACTTAGCATACATATTGTGCCCTGTCGCAGCAAAGAAGTAAAATAAATATATAAAATAAACGTACAAAATAATTTTAGCTATGTACGAATGTTCCATGTAAACCTATATTTTACCTATTTGTCCTAGGGTGCCTGACTTATAGATCGCCCTGTATAAGGAAAATATCGCAATATAATTAGTATTTTCAACTTAATAATTTAAAACGTTATTAAAGAGACAAAGTAAATATGTAAAATATACACATAAACAATAATTATGGTTATATCAAATGTGTTACATAAATCCAAACAGCAAAATTTGTTGAAACTGTGGTCCAAAATTCATGCACTCATAGAACAATTTTCGCAAAGTGCCATGCTTTAGCATTACGTATATGAAGAGTACTAATACTCATTAACGTTAGAGCAAAAAATCATTTCAATAGTATTTAGTTCTGGGTTGTGAGTAATTTTCAGCTATTTTTACCCTACTAACAAACAACAAAGACAGTATATTGCACTATTAGTGTTCCGACATTATGGTTCAACGCCTGTGTCGTTATGCAACCACAATCACAGTCAAGAATCTATGGTTGCCTATAAGCATATTTGTGCGATGTAATTAACTAACATCTGTTGTGTTTCATAGTTTAGCTCTAAAAATTAGTATCATATTCTAAATAAATTGTATATGGGACTACCAGGAACATATGCTCTTTCACACAAAAAGGATCACCAATATCGGTTTTAATATATTGAAGTTATGCGAGAGCATATCTATAATATACATATACACAAGTTGAATAATTGAGAAGCACATCTTTTTTTTCTTTCTTTGAAGTCATTCAAAAATAGACCAATATGCAGTATAAGTTTCAATACCTATCAGCTTTCCGTATAAACACCAATATTATCCGCATGTGCATAATTAACTAACTGATAATGATTAATTAGCTACTTATGATTAAGCCCCATTTGTTATTTAGAAGTTATTACGATATTTTATGAGGTACTTTGTAATTAGTTTACCATCAATTAAACACCTAAGTATTGCAGATTCACTCGTACTTTAACAAAGAAATATACGTACTTTTAAATGCTAATACTGCAAAATATAATACACTACTAGAATACTTTGCAAAATGCAGTTTATTGGTTCCAAGAAATATTCACGCATTGCAAAACCAGGTTGTTTGAAACAGTGGGTTGATTTTTTTTTTTTTTTTTTTTTTTTTTACAAAAAATGGATAATAAACATATTCCAAAAGGGAAACATTTACTAACTAGGTAACATGGGATGTCACTTTCAACACAAAAACAATTAAAAAGTTGTATTTTTTAAACTTTAAGTAAAAATGAAGCCTTTTAGTTTTTAGTATCCCATGTTATGCCCTTTACGACGAAGGAGACGGATGATTAACTAAAATAAATGATTAAGAAATAAATAAATTAAGGGAGAACGTCAAAGAAATGGGAGAAGTCTGGAAAAACTCATAAATGCGATGTTGTCTACCAAAAAGATCACATGATCTGTGATCGAACCAGGGAAGTTAATGGAAAGCTTATGTGAATGCGGCATTGAACTTTTGTGTCCCATAGGTAGCAAAGTTAGTTACTTCGTAGTCTTTATTATACAGCATGTGTTATGTTTCAACATAGTTAATTCCTATTTATATTTCTTTCCAGTGTGTAACGTGACTATTGACTCGCGAATACTAAAAGCGCGGTCGGGGAAGACCTTTGGGCAGATCAAATCTCCATCTTTCCAGGGGCCCATGTTTTGTTGGTATTTACTAGTTGCTGACGAAAAACAACGGATAGAAATTCAAGTTCATAGGCTTATAGAAGTTGGGAAATTCAACAATACATTGGGAATGTAAGTACTTTTTTCTACTATTATAGTAAAATTCTTGTATTGTAACTAGTCTACATATAATATTTTGTTTGTACTCTGTACGCAGTGCGTAACAAAGTTACATATCATTTTAATATAATTCCGAAACTAATAAGAGTATATTAATATAATTACAAATGAATTCATTTTATAATTTAAGGCATAATTGTACAAAATTTCAAGCTTCTACTTGTATTCGTTGTTATTGGATTCACCTACTGAGGAAAGCCTCTTTTGATACTGGCTTGAAATGCGATATTTCACTGCAGAGTTGAAATGCAATTTTTCCTAATAAAGTTTTTGACTACACGTTGCTAGAAAGGTATGGATACTTATTATCAGTTTAAGAATGTTTGTAGCGTACTGTTCGACAGTGAGTGCGTGAATTCATTGGAGGTGAGCATCCACTAAAGATCTGTCAAGGTCTGGATGCCCAATTTATGTGACAACCGCAGTAAGCTTTGCTTCTAATCAGGCTGTGTTCATGGTGCTAGAGGATTGTCTTCTTGCATTGTAGATAGAATCCTTACAGACTACTTGAAGTTATCAAACGTCGATTCACCTCAGATACCTCGACAGTTGGATGAAGAAAAGATGGTCTCCTAAATAAGAAGGCTTCTTACAGGATAAGTACAACGAAGTAATCCCTCATCCATTCTGCTTAACAAAACTATCTCCAGGTTATTGTCTGTTTTTAAGTCTGCAAGACTAATTGTGAGGCAGATTGATTTTTGTCCAGAAATGCCATTTTCAAGTTTCTAAGACTTACCTCAAGTTTCTAAGATTTTGTTGAAAAGTGACAAAAGTATATAACTCTAAAATTGATAACTGGAAGTTATGCGAAAATGGTACGTAATTTTGGCATGTACCAAATTTCACATAAGTAAATCCCCACGCTAAGCGGGTTTGCATATCCAGGCTCCTAACTATGAAAATATTTACGATCACTCCAACCCCAATCATTTCACAGATTCAACCTGTTGTATATAAGTTATTAGGACATAAAATTGAATGTAATTTATACGAAAAACCCTTTTATGCATTGCAAGACCTGTAACGTCCAAATATTCACCACAAACTTATAGTTGTATCGACATAAACAAACAAACAAAATAAAAAAAAGTGTGGAGCAGGAAACCACTTTACACAAAAGTCAAAAGAGGTTATTGAAGACATACGAACTGGTCGAGCGGTTTGGGTGACTAGTCTGTCAATCAGAAGTTTATGTGTTCAAACCCTGTAGAAAATATTCGTTTTTTTTTTTCTTAAAAGTGTGTTCCTATTTTCATCAGAGGACTGAGAACATTTCTTTGAATAAATCTTTGGAAACTACTTTTCTCTCAAATTCGATTAGAAGCGAACATTATATGAATTGCAAATCTAACATCCACAGCTGAGAACAAAATATTAAGTATGTTCAATATGTCATTATTATCCTTTGATTTGTAGTGAAAAACTAATTATAAGCATTGACAATTTCAGAAGATTCTCCCCCGGTAATGGTCAAGATATGAATGAGAAAAAACTGATAAAACATTATTAGTCCATTTGAGCATGATCGAAGATAACTTATGGCCACGAAGGGGAAATTTATGTCGACAGGATCTCAAATTCTCCGACAGGTCATGCCCTGAAATCTTCACTGTTTGAAAGGTATCCTTAACAAATAGAATATTATATTTATTTCTCCTTCTACGTTTTGAAATGGAAAAATCATAATTTTAAATAGAATTATAATACGATAAGCATAAAGATTTATACAACTAATGAAGTAAATATCCTTGTGTAAGTTATCGATTTCTATTCGGATTAAAACTCGAATATTCGTTTGCATCACATTTTAAAGTAAATCCTCTCTATATATAGTTCCTACTGGAAAGCATGTTTAACTCCAATTACTTAATCAATATTTTTAATAATATATTTTTATTGTAATACTCTTACTATTCAATGTTGTATGCACTTAATTTCCCAAAGCAAAACCTCACAAATGTATAATTGACTAGTAAATATTATCAAATAAATTATCATTTAGTTTACGTAAACATTGCATCGCCTGATTTGAAACTTCGTATTTTAAATAATAATAATAATAATAATAATAATAATAATAATAATAATAATAATAATAATAATAATAATAATAATAATAATAATAATAATAGTAGTAGTAGTAGTAAAAGCATAGCCATATCTTTATCAGAATTTCAGGCTTAGTCAATAAATGAATTCAACATAGTCTCTATTCGAAGCTCTATTTAATCGAATCAGATAGAAATACGAAGAGGAACTTCGAGAACAGGTAAAAAAAATGTTACTTTGGTGGGTTTGAAAGTAACTTTTAAGAGGTTTTTTTTTTTTTTTTTTTTTTTTTTTACAATTACAGACAAATGCCTTGGACACTATTTTCTTTTCTTTAAGTTAACTGATTCACCGAACGTATCTGACATATGAGTAACTTGTCTCTATTTTCTACTCGGTTATACACGTTTTACAATCTTTTCCATTAACCTTGAACGACAAGAACACGAACACAAAAACATCCACGTAGGTATGACAGTTAAAATTCCTAACTTCCCCCACGGGGAATCGAACCCGGAACCACATACACCTGAGGCACACGTGCTAGCCACTAGACCAGCGTGAAGAACAAATAAAATGTATTTTGTAGTGTCTGAAGTTTATAGCTATTTCACCCTGTTGTAGTATGTCTATTGATTTTTTAATGTTTACCGTATTCGTTACTTTGAGGAATGATATATATTATTGATATAGGTTTTATTACATATTCGGCCATAAATATTATATAAATTATCAGAATTATTCATGATCTTCCATGGAAATTCACTGGTGCATGCGCAGTAGAAACAGAAGAACACAATTTTCTGATGTTGGTCAGAACGCAAATTTCTAACAGGATGTCTGAATTCCTTGGTGGAAAGCAGTAGTTCCCAACCTAGGGACCTGCAACTTCCTCCTGAGTAAGCATGAAGAGCGAGTAAGGTGGCGAAAGCTACTGGCATAAAAGAATTGTGCAATAAGTAAATAAAGCACTACTTATTATGACTTTCAAATTCAGCTTGACAATTTTATAATTGCCGTTTTACAAAAACATCATATTGCACTAGGAGGGTATGCAAAAGTTTTGCTGGAAATAAATATAAATTCCTGGGATGATGATGATGATGATGATGATGATGATGATGATTATTATTATTATTATTATTATTATTATTATTATTATTATTATTATTATTATTATTATTATTATTATTATTATTATTATTATTATTATTATTATTATTATTATTATTATTATTATTATTATTGGTCTCCTACTTCTTGGCCAAGATGTGAAATATTCACTACCTTCTTCATACCGCTAAATCAATTTCTTCACTGTTTTCTCGTCACAGCTCATACCCCTAGCTATCTGAATGGCAATTTGTCTAATTGTTGCTCGACCTATGATTTTCCCTCGCATAGTAACAGATAGTTTTCTACAGCTTTTAGAGCGAGGTATTTTGACAACCTGTAGAAATTTGCATTGTGATTCGTATTAGCAATGACAGTAAAGTGGATATTTCTGTTCCTACTGTGCATCATCAATATCATTATATCAGAAGTATTCCGCCATTACCAGCGGGTCACTTACCGCAGCTGAGAAGCTGCCATGCTCCACGATCTTCTGTTAATCTCTCCATCTTCACATACGATTTTTCTGTTTTGATATCGCCAATAGCCTAATTCTGTTTCTCTATATTCTAATTCGTCCTCTCCCTCTCTTCCCTGCCACCATACCCCTCAAAATACTATTTCCTCCATCCTAAAGGCTCTTTTCGCCATTTCTATCCTTGCTTTTATTTCACGTTCGCATGTCAAATCATCACTAGTAATAGTACTCAGATATCGAAAACTAATCATTTGTTGTTTTTTCCCGCTCCTACTTCTATATTTCACACCGATCACTTCGTTTCAATCACCATGGATTTTGTCTTTCTAACATTTATTTTCATCCCATATTCTTCACAAGCCTTTCTCAAGTTTTCTACATCTTATTAATTTTCTTTTTAGATTCTACAACAACAACCATATCAACCCCAAACCGTATACACCTCACCATTCTATCTTCTACGGAAATTCCATCTTCATTATGTAGACTCGTTTTCGTTATCTCTTCTAAATAGTTATTAAATAAAATATAATCGGCGGAATATAGCCCTATAATCTCTGTTGAACTCATCTTCCAATTACACTGTCTGTCTACTGCGCATGCACCAGTGAATTTCCATGGAAGATCATGAATAATTCTGATAATTTATATAATATTTATGGCCGAATATGTAATAAAACCTATATCAATAAAATATATCATTCCTCAAAGTAACGAACACGGTAAACATTAAAAAATCAATAAACATACTACAACAGGGTGAAATAGCTATAAACTTCAGACACTACAAAATACATTTTATTTGCTCTTCCCGCTGGTCTAGTGGCTAGCACGTGTGCCTCAGGTGTATGTGGTCCCGGGTTCGATTCCCCGTGGGGGAGGTTAGGAGTTTTAACTGTCATACCTATGTGGATGTTTTTGTGTTCGTGTTCTTGTCGTTCAAGGTTAATGGAAAAGATTGTAAAACGTGTATAACCGAGTAGAATATAGAGACAAGTTACTCATATGTCAGATACGTTCGGTGAATCAGTTAACTTAAAGAAAAGAAAAAAGTGTCCAAGGCATTTGTCTGTAATTTGCAAAAAAAAAAAAAAAAAAAAAAACTAACTCTTAAAAGTTACATCCAAACCCATCAAAGTAACATTTTTCTTTTATCTGTTCTCGAAGTTCCTCTTCGTATTTCTATCTGATTCGATTAAATAGAGCTTCGAATAGAGACTATGTTGAATTCATTTATTGACTAAGCCTGAAATTCTGATAAAGATATGGCTATGATTTTATTACTACTACTACTACTACTATTATTATTATTATTATTATTATTATTATTATTATTATTATTATTATTATTATTATTATTATTATTATTATTATTATTATTATTTAAAATACGAAGTTTCAAATCAGGCGATGCAATGTTTACGTAAACTAAATGATAATTTATTTGATAATATTTACTAGTCAATTATACATTTGTGAGGTTTTGCTTTGGGAAATTAAGTGCATACAACATTGAATAGTAAGAGTATTACAATAAAAATATATTATTAAAAATATTGATTAAGTAATTGGAGTTAAGCATGCTTTCCAGTAGGAACTATATATAGAGAGGATTTACTTTAAAGTGTGATGCAAACGAATATTCGAGTTTTAATCCGAATAGAAATCGATAACTTACACAAGGATATTTACTTCATTAGTTGTATAAATCTTTATGCTTATCGTATTATAATTCTATTTAAAATTATGATTTTTCCATTTCAAAACGTAGAAGGAGAAATAAATATAATATTCTATTTGTTAAGGAAACCTTTCAAACAATGATAATTTCAGGTCATGACCCGTCGGAGAATTTGAGACCCTGTCGACATAAATTTCCCCTTCGTGGCCATAAGTTATTTTCGATCATGCTCAAAGTAGACTAATAATGTTTTATCAGTTTTTTCTCATTCATATCTTGACCATTACCGGGGAGAATCTTCTGAAATCGTCAATGCTTATAATTACTTTTCAATTACAAATCAAATGATAATAATGACATATTGAACATACTTAATATTTTGTTCTCAGCTGTGGATTTTAGATTAGCAATTCATATAATGTTTGCTTCTAATCGAATTTGAGAGAAAAGTAATTTCCAAAGATTTATTCAAAGAAATGTTCTCAGTCCTCTGATGAAAATAGGAACACACTTTTAAGAAAAAAACAAAACGAATATTTTCTACAGGGTTTGAACACATAAACTTCTGATTGACAGACTAGTCACCCAAACCGCTCGACCAGTTCGTATGTCTTCAGTGACCTCTTTTGACTTTTGTGTTGTAAAGTGGTTTCCTGCTCCACACTTTTTTGTTTTGTTTATGTCGATACAACTATAAGTTTGTGGTGAATATTTGGACGTTACAGATCTTGCAATGCATAAAAGGGTTTTTCGTATAAATTACATTCACTTTTATGTCCTAATAACTTTTATACAACAGGTTGAATCTGTGAAATGATTGGGGTTGGAGTGATCGTAAATATTTTCATAGTTAGGAGCCTGGATATGCAAACCCGCTCAGCGTGGGGATTTACTTCTGTGAAATTTGGTACTTCATATATACATTGTTGAGCTGAGCGAAGCGAAGCTCTTATACTCGGGTTAGCCGTTTGGTTGTCCGCAAACTCCTCCTAGACCGTTTGGCCGATCTCAACCAAACTTAGCACGCTGATAGAGTATGTCGTGCTGAGTGACAACATATGTCGAAATCAAAAATCCGATGTATCATCGAGGAATAATGACCGAAAAACGCTTACTCCTAGACCGTTTGGCCGATCTCAACCAAACTTAGCATGCTGATAGAGAATGTCGTGCTGAGTGACAACATAGGTCGAAATCAAAAATCCGATGTACCATCGAGGAATAATGACCGAAAAACGCTTCCTCCTAGACCGTTTGGCCGATCTCAACCAAACTTAGCACGCTGATAGAGAATGTCGTGCTGAGTGACAACATAGGTCGAAATCAAAAATCCGATGTACCATCGAGGAATAATCACCGAAAAACGCTTGCATAGACTTAACATGGGGAAAAAGTTTTCACGCGATTTTTTTGTCAACAATTAAAAATGGCATTTATTATTGCATAATGGCCAGGAATGATTACGTATTTTAAGCTCGCTCAGCTCATTTCATTGCAATCGGGTACATCCATTGCATTCCTAGTTATGTGTACACTGAAGAATTATCAAATAATGATAGTGGCATATTTTGTAAGGTTCAATCTTCCAGTTGAATAACTCGATTTCAATCCGTGGTGGAGGAAGGAGTTATTTTCTCACTCTACTCTCTTTCCACTACAGCTCAGGTGCTACCCAGCCTCTGTAAAATGGGTCCAGAGAGCGTTGTCTTGACTACAGAGCTTCTTACATGTCCCTACGTATAGTAAGTGTGCAGCTTTACTTGCACTCCATTTCTTGAGTCTATTTTGCTCTGGTCTGAAAGGAGGCATACTTTATATCTTACTGTAAATAGAAAAGACAGTATTTCTGTTGATGTGAAGCTTATTAATTCAGTAATAAACAAAGTTAAGTCTGTTGCTAAATCAAGCATTATTCATTGACAAAAATACAGCTCTGTTGTAAAGGAGGATATCCGGAAATTAGACCCTTCAAGTAGGAAATTGTCAAAGTTATACTAGTTAAAATGACATTTAATAAGAGTTCTTTTTCTTCCTTGAGGATAATAGTTCCAAAGTGGTTGTTCTGTGATCTCATACATTGATGTCTCAATTCTCAGTAAACTGTATAGAGAGAACAAAGAACGGAGGTGTTCATAAAGCTAGTGGAGACTGACTAAACAATAACAATGATGACGTAATAAATGGTTTTGCATATATTCTATCTGTGAATGCATACTTACTCATACACTGGGAATACATGTTTATTCCATTTCCTTACCTCGTCCCACTCCTCCTTTACTCTATCTGTCGTTTCTACGGCCGGAAAAGGTAGTTGCAAACGTCTGTGCTAGACAATCTGCCCGTCCTAATTTTTAAGGATCTGTGATTTACCAAAACTTCGTTATATATTTATTGTCTATGTGTCTGTCCGGAACTACTTGATGGATCGCAAACAGTTTTGGCCGGAATTTAGAAAGTCAAAAGATAGGAAATGAGTTGTTTGTTAATGAAAGTGATATTCAAACCGCAAGTGTTAGAAGCAATTTCAGGTTTTAGTATGGATCTATATGAAAAAAAAAAGATAAGAATAGGAAAATCAACCACGACCGAAATTAACATTGATCACAATAGAGTAAAAAAAACAGTAAAAAGTAGAAAGGATCGGTTTTCTGCAATTAATTAAATGACCCAAAAATATACTCTATAGTTCTGTAATAGTAAATGTTCTACAGTATTAAGTAAACTGAAACATATAATCCATTAGCCAACCCATAATATTACTTTAGGGTTTGTATATTAGGCGTATGTATAATATATATATTGTCTCAACGTTGCCTTGCTACACTCAGTATTCCGAGTTAAAATTATCATATTTATAGAAGAGAAAAGTTCCCGAGTAACAAGGGAAGTACACCATCCGGAACAGTGCTTCTTCAATGGGTTTTAGTTTGCGAAATGTGGGAGGACAACGCGAATGTAATTAACTCATAAAATATACGAGAAAGGGCTGGTTGTTTTTATGACAACGCTTTAATCAAGATAATTTCAAAGTCGTCGGATACACCGGGGGTTTCTGCTTTTTTAGTCGAGTCTTTTACACAGAAAGGGAACAACGAAAACTTTTGTTTCTGTTTAGAATAAATACAGAGTTTGTTTAAAACTTTGTACCATGTCTATACTTATTTATAAAACCTCTAGAATGTTACATTTGTCGTTAAAAAAAAAACAACTCTTACATTTTCTACCACGTTAATTATTCTCCTTTATTAGAAGTTACAAAAACTTTGGAATATTGTAGCAAAAATATTGCTGATATGAATTTCTATTTGATAAAATAAAATGAAATGAAGTATCTAGTTTTATATCTTATGCATATTAGGATGGAGCGAAAAATCAAATTTTCCAGTATCAAACTCTAATATAGCTCAAAAGTTGCGTATTTGCATGCTAATCAATGGGAAAATAACGAAACAATTCACACTTTGGATCTTCAGTTCACGCAAACGGCTTAAGTTTGAAAAAGCGACAAAAACACCAAAATTTTCGTTTATGGAAGAAATATATACATATCTTTTTTAATTTCTGTAGCGTCTAATTACTTCATTTTAGTTGTGTGACGTCATGTTTGTTAATAATTCGTTAATGTGAGTGATTTTATACATATTTTCATGGCTAGTTTGCAGCTCTTCGCAAATTTTTCAACGTTTTTTCCCCTTGAAATGGCCCAGAACTCACCACGAGGAGGTGGCTACAATTCGAATTCCACTCACACCGTATTTAACCATCCTGTCAATTAGGATGTGCTAAATTATGTTAATTTAGTCAAGGACGTTGTCTTAAATTCAGAATCTAAAACTCAAATTTTGACATTGTGAGTCTTGAGAACAAAGTTGTTCTAACGTAGTCATCTCTGTTTCCTTGTCCGCACACTTTTGCTGCAGACTTTGTGACAAGTTTGACACATCTTTTAACTTCCTGAGTACGGCATAGAAAATTTAAGAAATCAAATTCAGGGGCAGATTTAGCTCAGACCACCTATCCTAAGTTAACCTTATGACCAATATCTTTTTCACACTTTAACAACATTATCTTTTCCATTCTTTCATCAGTCATTGTTGATCTGAAAGATCCCTTAACAAACTTTAATTGGGTAAATGTTCCCACTCCAAACCCTGCAGTTACTACAAGTTGGCAAAGCTTAAAAGCTTGACTTCGAGTTTTTTTCTCAATTTTTCATTAAAGATTCTACAAAATGTTTAGGAATATCAAATGAATAAAAGTGATGTGTGATCATTTGCACAAGTAAAGAAGCTTTAAACGAATATATCAATTTATTTCAAGATAGGAAACAACACAAAATTTATGCCAAGTCTATAAAAGAACTGATAATAATTTACAGTAACTGGACACCTAAGAAAATGTTAAAGAATATGTCAATTGAACAAAACGGCATTACTCAAATTGTCAATTAGGTATTTTAATTTGGCAAATTCTTAAGAAATTGGTAACTTTGGGGGAGGCTATCCTTACCCCCTTAATGACGACCCTACTAGAAGTAAATGTAACTCATTTGAAGATTATCTTGAATTCCCACCAGAAGCAAAATGTTAACAGACTAGCACAGAGATTTCAAATTTACCTTACAAGTCGTAGTTATTGAGCTATAATTAATTGACAAATTAGTGGATGTTTAATGGGAAAACTAAATAACTAAATTTAGCGAAGCTATCCTTAATTATAACATTTTATAGGAAAGGAAATATCTATTTATTGTACTGTAAATTTATTTTCAACTTAAAAAAAAAAAGAGTT
This sequence comes from Thermobia domestica, assembly GCF_964235325.1. Classification (NCBI taxonomy): domain Eukaryota; kingdom Metazoa; phylum Arthropoda; class Insecta; order Zygentoma; family Lepismatidae; genus Thermobia; species Thermobia domestica. The sequence continues at coordinate 91,793,888 of NC_137456.1, forward strand.
TTTCTGTATTAAATGCATGAACTTTGCATATGTATTTACAACCTCAATAGAAGAATATAGTGGGTCTGTTATTTTGATCGGAAACACTAATTATAGAGGTGAGGCAAAATTAAGGGAATTATTGAAATAGGCCGTAAGGGTTACGCTGAATGACGCAACCGACTAACTTCGCATACGTATTCAGGAACTCAATACAAGAAAAAGGTTTGCGACGGCCAAATACTGAAATTGGGAAACTTTGGATACGTCTTTGGGACCCTAATACAAGAAAAAGAATATATGAAACTTTGATCACAAAAGTCTTCAGGTTTTCAATTCAGTGTACCCACCTAACGACAAATTCTACTAATTACCTTAAAGTGGCTTCATCTCCGTAATTAGGTATTTCCGCCTAAAGCCAAAGAGTTTTTTTTTCATGTAATGAGGTCCTGAACGCTTAAGCGAAATCTATCGTTTTATACTTGGAACATCATGTTTTAGCAAAGACAAAAATAGATGTACTATTATGGTACCAGTTAAGGAAAGCTTTACTTCAGCGCTACCAACTTCTGTGTAGTTGTGGGAAGCTTCTTCAGGTATGTGTTTCATTGCCATTTATCCAATACAAGATCCAAGCAAATATATCCAGATTTTAGGAGCTCGCGCCCTCTCAGCATCCTCAGAGTAGACCAAAATTCTTCACTGTACTCGTTTCAACAGCGGATACACACAGATATCAATGCGGTAGGTGGAGATTTCACAGGAATATCTGTAAATGAGATTGTATGAGTAATTGTGATACGTGTCATTCGACGAATGTTTATCATCGTTGACTTTGGCATACAACTGGACGCCTTGAGCTGGTAAATTCTGTGTCGCTGCCATACAAGGATGGATTACTATAAGGTTAAAGTGGTTACAAAACGTTGTTTTGATGGTAAGTTGAATTGACTTTAGCCTTTCTGGACATTCTACATAGAGAAAATACACTGTTATAGTAATAATGAGCAGTAACTATAAAAACCGCGTAGAAAATGTTCATCATATGCACGTACGTACTCAGATTACGATAAGAAAGTCAGTGGACTTCATTTTATCCTATGTTTCTTCTACTCATTACAAACTTCCTTGGTCAGCTACAAAATGGTGTTTTACGTTTTTTTTCTGTTTTTTTCTGTTTGTTTCTCCTCTCTATGATATGTGAGGGACGGAGCATAAAACTGGAGCCACCTTGTTTTCTTTACAGTAGCAGGAAAACGTTTTTGCTTTTCCTTTTGAGTGTGTGGGTTGTCACCAAGTTTTTGCTGAAGATTAGGAAAACATCTAGTTCTCTGACATCACCATATAAGCATCATTGAAGGTCACAGGAATAGCTAGAGTGCCCGTTTTGTTGCGGTTCAACACTTCTTTAATTCAGTTCTTTGACACATGAAAATCCTCCTTCATTTACTGTTGATAAGAATAACTAATGTTAGAAAGGGTACAAGCGTAACCTTTCCAAAAGACTGCAATTTTCAAGGCCATATGGCTGTTCACACACACACATTGTAGTCGTATTACCTGCGACCCAATACACAACACTTCCGAACTACAACCCAATTTTAATTTTGTTGTTCGCTTATGTGCTCTTGCCTATAAATGAATTTGTTACTATAAACTTGAAGCAACCTTTATAGTAATATTCATACTTGTCACGGAAATGATGAAATAGAGGCTTATTCGTTAAGTGACTTTCTTTGGTACTATTTTCCTTTTTATATATATATTACAACCATTACCATTGTTTTTCATATTTTGTAAATTAACACTTCAGGGTCATTCCATGTAAAATCACCTAATTTTAAAACATGACCGTGCTTCAGAAATTTTTGAAAAACGTGAAACTTTTTTTTGTACATTCATCTTAACAGTTACATTGTATGCTTAAAAAATAAAGAGGGTGTTTTTTTGTACTTTTGTAATTATTATTTATTTTTTAATCGGAAACATTTTCGGAATTCGGAAAAATTGCGGAAGGTGAAATTTCCGATTTCGGAAAATTTTGACCATCCCTACTCTGAAGTGACAACTGTCACACTTTAAAACTTTTTCAAATAATCATCTTAGTAAATATTAGGTATGCTTAAAACCAAAACAGGTGAAATGTGTAGTTTTGGTATTACCATATTATTATATTTTTGTACTTTATCCCAATTGTACTATCGCTTACAACTATCAAACTTTCGTAACTTTTTATAGGATTAGTTTGCATTTACTAGGTATGATTAAATAACGATACCTTGTTTGTAATAATCTTGCGGTTTTCTGAATGGAAAATATAGCAATATAAAGGGTTGAGTGATTATTACAAACCCTATCAACAGAAATAAGAAATAATAGACTAATGTACATAGATGAAAACAATAAACATACATGCAGTAATACTTCTTAGAATTAAATAGATTTACATACAAAATGTTGTGTCCTATATATCACAGCTCATTCTTTTCATTGATGATATGATGTCTTCTTTTAACTTTGCTTTGAGTTGAGTAAGTCCGGGCTGATTGGCTTGTAAGAGATGGAACTGGAATTCCTCAGATGATATTTTCAAACGGTATCCAACAGAAGTCCCAGAGCGATTCATTAATTGCACTCTGACGTACAAAAATAATAATTACAAAAATATCAAAAGCACCCTTTTATTTTTAACTATATTATGTATGTGCTAGGAGAATTCTATTTAAAAAGTTTCATAGTTGTAACTTACGAGCAATGAAACAATTTGTAACAACACTTAAAACTGTATATTTCTGTACATAAAAAATAATAATTACAAAAACACAAAAAACACCCTTTTGATTTTTAAACCATACCATGTATTTGTTAAGATGAATGTACACAAAAAATTCAAAAGTTTCATAGTTATAACTTTTGAGCAACGGCACAATTAGTAAAAAAAAACAAAAAAATCTAAAATTTGCTTGTATGACCATTAATATTTGACAGTGCATATTATAAGTAACTTTTTGCATGGTTACTTAGAATCTACTGAAAGAGCAAAAGTTAAGCTTTCACTTGACACCAGGATGACCCCAATAACTTCAAAAATAAGGAAGTTATGATAATTTTTGTTCCATGATGCTGAGTGCCAAAAAGTGAAATTTAAACAAAATTCACATTTTTCAAAAAATTTCTCCCCGGCCCATTTCTCATCCAAAAATTAGGAAAAAATTAATTTAGCATAATTTCACTGGTATTAGTATATGACAAAAATTTGAAGTGAATCTGAGACACAGTGTTCTAGGTGATTTGACATGGAACGGCCTTTCATTGATAATTTTGTATTATGAGAAACTTAGCCTAACATATTTCCTCTCGAAAGCTAGAGGAGTAAGATTATTGCTGACGTCTTTTCGTTCAGACGACTTTCTCGATAGCAACTACTATCAAATTTATTAAACACATATTTTATTGATATCTCTAGTACATGTTACCTGGTTCAGTTAAAGATACGGAGTGTTTTAGTTATCTTTTTCATTTCCTTTATTCTCACCTTTATTTTTCTTCTTCTTCTTCTTCTTCTTCTTCTTACCTTTATTTGTATCTGTTTCTTAACTAGCTGAAATATCCATTCTTTGTAGTCAGAGAATAGACTTATAGAAAGCATATGAACTCTCCCTTCCTTTCCTTAGGGTATGCATTTCAATGAAAGGTAATGATAATAATCCATCATGATACCTCTTCCCATCTCTTCCTATTCATCTCTCACTTATTCGCATCCATATGTTGATGGATACTGAACTTGGACTTAAAAATGGCATCGAGGGTATCACTATTCATGTCTGCGATCCCGAAAACAATGTATTCGGCACTAATATCTGTCTTATTCGACAATTTTTACTTGTCACCCCCTCTCATCCATTTAAGGGTGGCATGCCTCAATTGTATTGCACCTGGAGTATCATATTCATTTCAGCGACCCCGCAAGATATGGATTTGTTCAATCATTTTTATATGTCAGCCCTTTCTACAACAAGGGATACTAGGGATGTCTTACCCACAAAGCATTTGTTTCCATGTTGTAAGCCATATCTGTATTAAGGCTGAGAAACTGCTCAACCTATTCCAAAGTTACGCTGGAACATACGCAAATAAATGCATACATTTATTTATAAATATACGTATATTTATACATATAAAAAGTTATAAAATGTTCCATTGCCCCACTTGAAACATAACTGTTCTGAAACGCTGGAACAAGTGACCGATTATTTTTAACAAGAATTTTATGCATTGACTTTCATGTTCCTTCCTTAAGCAGTTAGTAAGATAAACAGTTTCTCACCTAAGTTATGATCCCACCGCTCCCTCCTTAGGATGTGCATTTTAATTAATGTAGCATTCTAAAACCCATTTTTGAGTATGTATTCAAAATAATAAAAGTCATTTCAGATGTTTTCCCATAATTCCATTACGAATAAGACCAGTTTCATTTTTGTATCATATAATAGATTTATTTTCATTTTCAATTTCTTTCACTTTATTTCTTTATTTGTACTCTTTCAGTTTTTTTCTTTCTTTGTTTCAATGTTCTATTCTTATTCTTTTCTTATTTCAACTTTCTTTCTCTTTCTTTGTTCATCCTTTAATTATTTGTTAAACTTATTATTTCTCTCTTTCTCTCTCTTTTTTCCCTCTGTTTCTTATTTATTTATTACCCTGTTTGTTTATTTTTCTTTTTTCTCTGATTATTGTGTATTTCGCTTACTTCTGCATTACTTTTCTCTTACTTTCATTTTGTGTTTGTCGTATTTTAATCCTTTTTTTGTGCGTTTCTAGTACTTTTTTTAAAAAATTGTAAACGTATCTTTTTATTAGTTATTTTATCTCTTTGTCGTTTACTTTTCTAATTTTTAATTTCTTTTGGTTTTTGTTCTATTTATCTCTTTCAAAACTTTTGTTTTGTTTTTCCTATGATTTTTTCTCCATCAGAAATTATCTAATGTGAAATTCAGAACAAAAATTCCACCAGGTGTTTCTTGACATGAACATAATTAGAATATAAAATTTGTAGGTTCACAATTTACACACACAGATAAAAATAGGTACTTGTATATATATATATATATATATATAAACTTAGCTAACACAGAGTGTTGAATTTTTATCGGCGAAAATTTTATATACTCTCTTTTGTAATGTTCACAGCAGATGCAACTCTTTAACGATGCTCTTAAACTGGGAATGAAGGAAAATCATGTATGTTGTATCCACTTGTGCCAAGAGTTCTCGATCAATAAGGAGCTATGCAAACAATTCTCCAATACTAACAGTCTTTCATGAAGAAAACGAAGAGTAGTGTGCTGTACATACAAGACTTCTCTTCGTTCTGCGAATCACTTCTTCAGTGGTGCATAATCATTGGATCTTTCGTGAATGAATAAACTCCACACGCTAACGCTAAGAAAATAATGTGTCTCAAATCTAGCTTTGTTGCCCTCGAGCTTTAGTCTTTAGACACAGTAGGTATACTACACAGTCAACAGTAAAAGTGAGTACTTTGCCACTCTGACATAATTTCACTTATTAATATATGAACTGATTGAATTAACTGGAATAATACCATATCCTCTTTAAATTACCAAAATATACTTCAAGAATATTCTTTACTTCGAGGTTGCTGTTCCATATATAGGTAAGACCGCCTTGTGGCAACTAATATACAGTGACTTCGAAAAGTAACTATGCACCTATTATGCATAAATACAACAATACGTAACATCAAGTCACTAGTTCAGACTATGTTGCATAACGGATGATATGACTTGCAGTGTGTCTTCATCGAATACGAATTATCTATTACTTTACTCATACATTTTTACCAACCCAGTTTTCGTAAATTTCTTGATTAGTGCACCTACATTATCTGGGTTAGGATCCTGTAAATATTAGGGAAAATGGTTTCTCGTTGCCCGTGTATACTGACCGTGCTCATAAAATATGCATTTAACGATAAATATTGTTTGTTTTAAAGTTAGCGCCATTATGAGCACAAACAGAGAGACTCTATCTCAATCGTCCAAAGACTGTGAATACACAATGATCTACAAAGAACTACACCTGTCTCAAGGTCATATTCCTGACCTGGTTCCAGTGACGGCGCTACAGGGGGCCGAGGAGGGCGACCGCCACACCAATATTTTTTCTCGCTCCTCCTTTCGTCACCCAATTTTTCTATGTGAATAATAATATTTCAAAGCAAAACAAGTGTGTTTTTCTCGCCACCCCAAAATTTTTCTTACCTCCCCTCTTGCCTCCCTACTATTACGAGCCTAGCGCCGTCACTGCCTGGCTCGCAGAACCAAACTGCACACACCATAGCATATCAACCTTTGCAGCAAAGATTACTCGTAGGGCACCGAATGCAATCACTCAAAATATAACCATGTACCGTTACTGTCAGAAACCACAGTACAAAGTTAAGTATAGTCTGAATTCTATTGAGATATTGTTTTGTGATTTCTGTGCCACTGAAGAAGAACATATTAGCAAAAACGAAAGAGATAACAACTGTGAAGAAATAATTCTTTTTAGACGAGAGGAGTAGATGCAGTGGAAAGTAACTGTCAAGCTCAGCTGGTGACATCTCGAGAAGTCAATAAGCAATAAAATTGCTTTTCAAAATGACAAAAGATTTGATTCACAATACAGGACAGCAGCGTTATGGCTGAATTTCTATACGTGAATTCACGCGAACTGTACTGATGGTCAAATTTCAAGCTAATTTTACGAGGCGTAAGATGGCGTTAATTTTTTTTAAAAAAAAAGCAGGGGTGATACATTTTTCCTAAGCTTTTACTATATTAACCAAAACCCATGACACTAGTATCAATATGTAATTTTCCAGTGGCGATATATTTTCAATTTGAAAAAAAAAAAAAAAACTAGATCCGTTGTGGCATACTTGGGCATACCATAACATTTGAATTCAGTCGAGCATAGTGAGAAATCCATATATATCAAACTCAACGATGGTATTTGTACCCTTTCGGATTCCAAATGACGTTCCTGTCTCAGGCGTCTGCCTATTTACTATTTTATATGGCATATCACGTTAACCCAACATGCGATGATTTTAATCAAACTTCTCTGGAGCGCAGTGCCATTTCGTTAACCTTTAAACGCCGGTCAGGAATTTCAACAAAATCGTAGACTCTTACGTTAGGAGCCCTATTGACCCCAGTAATTATCACAGAGTCATGATTCATACATCGTTTGAAAGCTTATAAATTACAGATTTCAACGAAATAACACTTGTGCAATTCCTGCTTTATTCGTAGAATAAAATGAATAAGAAAGAGAAACATCCGGAAAAAATATGACAAAATAGAATTTGAGAGGTCCTGGCAACCCAAAATTGGTCAACTTTGAACTTCTCCTTTTACACACACACATAACCAAGAAGTACTTTTGCGAGGTATTAGCGTATAGTGGACTACTTTATTGTTTCGCATACCAATTTTTATGACTGTACCCCCAACAGGGAAGGGAGGATGCCCCTAAAAACGTATGAAAAACAAAAAAAACATGAATTTTACACTTCCCCCTCTGCCGTCGCACTCTCCACACACATAAAATGTCCTTGAAAAGCTTCATCCTTCATAAACACACCGATACCAAAATTATCTTCGTGCTTTAATTAGGGGCTGAACTATGAAGGTTTAAAGCCATGACGCTGATTTGCGTCAATAGGCGTTTAAAGGTTAACCAGGACACTGATATTACATCACTTGTCAAAAGCCACGTTCTCTACATGCTAGATTCAATATAAAAGGAAGCCTGTGAAATGGATGCCATTATAATTTAACATGAGTCCCATGCAATTTCTATTCGGAAAATTAAAGATTCCAGGTTTTATAGTATTTTATTAATCTCTTCTCTTTGATGCTATGTAAGAAATGTTTTCTTTAATATTCCCGATCAGTTACTATATTTTTCTCTTTTTTCTTATCTTATACATATATCTTATCTTATATATATATATATATATATATATATATATATATATATATATATATATATATATATATATATATATATATATATATATATATATATATATCTTTACAATGACCAGGTCTGTATTTACTTATAGCCCAACGTGACCCATAGGCGCTAAGATTTAAGGAGCGGCAAATTTTCTCGGACCAGTTTAGTTTCATACTCCAGTTTTGAAAATTACAAGTTTATTACGTACGAGCATATGGATATGACACAAATTAAAAAAAAAAAACATATCTGTGTAAATGAAACTGTTTTGCTGAAAGTTTGTAATTAATATGTGAGATAAAATGTGTATTCATTATTTCTTGTTCCATGATTGATATTGTATTCTTTTATCGTGATTTCAAAATCTTTCCATTCTTGATCAAGTTTCAGAATACTTACAATTTTCAACACTTATCAATCCAGTTATTCTTCATTCACGTAAGTCTTGCAAATTTTCTGCACTTTTATTTATTGATATTGAGTTAGTGCTATTTCTGTTAATGAGCCAAGATGTCAAAATTATTAAATTTGCTCCTGATCATGCCTATTATTATATCCGCAATAAAGCAATCAATATTAGAATAATACCCTAAACATCCTCTTCCCATCTTTTAGTTTTAATTATCAAAGATATTGTAACTACATCAAAAAGTTTTATAATAAATTCTTATTTAGATTCTTATAATAGATTTGAAACAGATTCTTATTTATTCTTCATTTCATCGACATGTTATTTTATTTTATATTTTTTAAATTTTTTTCATGATTACAATAGTCTCTAAACAGTTTCGAAGATCCTATTTTTGTCATCGGTTTTCCTGAAACCTTAAATTTTGATATCAAATGTAACCAGTTAAGAATGCTCCAAGAGCATTTCCAGAACAAACTTACAAAGAATATTTTTTTCTTATTAACTTCAACAGGCGTTATACCAATTGTTCCATGTACTTTATTATTATACTCATTAAACAATTCTTGTAATATATTTATCCATTTATAATTTCCTCCTGTACTAAATTTTTTCGACGTTTTCTTTAAGAGTTCTGTTATAACGTTCTACGATATGTTGTTTTACAAAAACACATGCTCAACATGCAAGGCTCCAAATTGAAAAAAAAAAATCGCAAAATATCATCTCTATGATTTATGGTTCGCGAGATGTGGCTCTTTAAATCTCCTGAAATCCGAACTTTTTTGGGCAATATCTGGGGAACGATGGCCAGTTGGCCAGTGATCACCGATTACTATTTGGTACCAAAATGTTCACCAACGTCTTAGGTATTGATCAACATCAATATGATCTCCCTATGACTTACGGTTCCCGAGATTTGGCTCCTTAAATCTCCCGAAATCGGAACTTTTTTGGCCAATATTTCGGGAATGGTAAGAGTGATGCGAAAAAATTCCATAACTTCTTTCTGATAGTTTATGCTGCTATATCTAACGGAGGGCTCAAAATTGAAAAATTCGTAAATTACACACACACACACACAGAGAGAGAGAGAGAGAGAGAGAGAGAGAGAGAGAGAGAGAGAGAGAGAGATAATTCAGTAACGAACTTTTTAAGTTCCTTGAAGAATTTAGTAACGAACTTGTTAAGTTCGTTGAAAATAGTCTAATTATTTCAGAAGCGGCAAAAAATAATATGTTTGTCTCTGCGTACTGAATCTTTTAGTATGGAAATTCAAAATTAAGTGGAAAGAAGTAATTGTCTCAAAAAGAATGACTAAAATTATTTTAAACAGTGAAGTTTTTCCTTGTACACATAGAGAAAACGAGACTATGATGTCATATGAATTCAATAAAGTTTGGAGCCTAGTAAGATTTAATATATTTTATTCATATCTGCATTAAAAAACAAAAGAAGATTAATATTTCGTAAGGAAATGGAATAAAAAGACACTTCTAAATGTGTGAATGTGATACTTCATTGTAGCTGGAAAAAGTAAATAAAAATATATAATATGAAAGCAGGATATAATAATGAAACATTCTTTTTTCTCTTTCCTTGGTGGTGTCACTAGCAGAAAAATAATATGCGGTTAAATGTGGGAGAATGGAGAGGGGGCAATGTTATATCAGGAAGTCAAAATTAAAAAGATTTCTTTTTTTACCTCTTTGCAACCGCAACGTGAGTCTGGTAATTAAGTTATTAAACGACCACGACACCAAGCCAAGTTGCCTTCATAAAACCGTTAATGGCCCTCGCAGATTGATGGCCTACCAGTAAGTTCCCCTTGCAACACACACAAGTCTTTTGTGTCTAGCGTTTCCCTTCAACTTTAACGTGATACGAACTAAATTTTAGGGGGAGCAGGGAGGCAAAGTTGAAAAGGTATCACGGAAACGATTTATCGTCCATCTTGCCGTTAGATATTTTCTCTAATATTAAAACGATATTTAATATTATTATTATTATATTTTATATTGAAAACAAAATAGGATTATGGTATTCCTTCTGTAGTAGCTATGAACACATTGTAAAAAAAGCTAAAATTCAACATAACATGTAATGTTCTTTACGTTCTAACGGTGTACTCTCTGTTTATACTTTTTTTAAAAAAAAAAAAAAAGAAAACGACACTGTTGAGTTATATTACCGTGTAATATCACTCTTTATGACAACATTGCACCGAGAAAGTTTCTGCTAATTTACCAAGCGTGTAAAACGCTGAGGAAAATAGAAAATTAAGCTGGTCCATTAAACATTTCCGCACTTCATGTGCGTGAATACTGTCTGCAAATGTTACACGAGTTATCTGCTGTTGTAACATTTGCTGCATCATGTGGGGTTTGGATTTATAGTTGGAAAAATCTCAGGTTCAAGCAATATCAGCTAAGTCAAGAGATTAGGTTACCTCATAGGTACCTTTTTCTTTCTTTTTTTTTAAAAAAAAAGTAACCAAATACACTTTTAGTAGTAATATGCTCGCCACTGTTATGAATAAGGCCCAGGAGTTTATGTTATAGCATATATTTATTTTACATGAAAATCGGATAATGGGGTGAGATCTTCACGTATGAGGTGAAAACCAGATGCAATAAGCAAAGTTGATAGGGCATATTTTGACATATTTTCCACAGTTTCCAATTTGGAAACATAGTTTTTTCACTTTTCTAATGATAAGACATATTTCTATATATATTTTGCAAATTACTTGCACAAAATCGATATTTTTAAAAAACTTTTTCTTATATGCCTTCTGCCAAAGTAATAAAATCCGCGTTCGCCCCGTGGTCGATTGAACTTGCATCAGACTATGCGAAACGCATTTGGTTTTCTACCAGTTTAAAATTTAGTACGGGATAAATAATACCGCCTTGCGTTATAATGTCTAAAATCGTTTAAACCAAAAAGCTCTCTGGTCATTGTTGAGCGTGCGCACGGCAGTCACAACTGTTCTATTTTTCTTTACATTTTTTCGTTTTAACAAAAAACAAACAAATTAGCATTTTGTGCTGAAAATATTGTTATTTTTACGTCTCTCAAAATCAACAGTAGTTTTAGCCAGGCGTGCAGCGGAGCAAATGTAGAGAAGGTCTCCTGTCAAGCAATCTGTTTCGTTGAAGTTGAGAGCATACGTTGCAGAATTTGGGAGCAATGTGTACTCTACAGATGACAAGATATTGTTCTGTAAATTCTGTGAATCCAGTGTGGGATATTCGAAGAGATCTTCTGTATTATAACATTTCGATACGACGAAGCATAAAAGAAATGTGTGTAGGAAGAAAGCGAAATCACAAACACTACTTCAACATGTGATATCGTCCCAGAGCAATCGAATGTCTTCTTTCTCCAAGGACCTGAATTAAGGATGCAAAGCGTTTATCGCATCTGATATCCCTCTGTGGAAGTTGGAAAACCCTAATCTTCGTGAGTTTTTGGAGAAGTACTGCGACAAGGAAATCCCTCACGAATCCACACTTAGGAAGGCCTATGTGGAAAATGTCTATAGTGAAAGTATGTGTAATATCCAGCAGAAAGTGAAAAATAAAATTTCTGGTTATCAGTGGACGAAATGACAGACTATTGCGGACGTTATATAGCCAATGTTGTGCTTGGCATTTTGGAACCGAAACAGGCTGGAGAAATTTTCCTTGTGCATGTTCAGCAGTTGGAGAAGGTTAACCATTCTACAATCGCTGGCTGTATTGAAAACGCAATGCATGTGGTTTTTCCAGAAGGCATTCCTCGTGGCAGGCTTCTCGTACTTGTAACAGATGCAGCTAGGTATATGGTGAAAGCAGGAAAAGCCTTGAAAGTTCTATATCCCAAAATGATCCACATTACCTGTTTGGCACACGGAGTCCACAGACTATGTGAAGAAATTAGAGCAAGATACCCCAACGTAGATCGCTTTGCGTCAAATATGAAAAACATATTGAAGGGTCCATCACGACGCCAGGCTCTAAATTAGTCTGCTCCGCATATTGCTTTGCCACCACTGCCGGTGGTGACACGGTTAGGAACATGGTTTAAAACAATTCAATATGACTGCGCCAATCTGCCTATTCTTGGCGAAATAGTTGCTGGATTTCAAACTGAAGATGCAACATTTATTAGTATTGTTCAGGAATTGCTTAATGATATTAAATTAAAAGATGATATTGTGTACATTTCTGCAAATTTTGGGTTTCTGGTATCATCCATTGAGCGATTGGAGACAAATGGTCTCAGTCTGCAAGACTGTCTTGAAACCGTAGATGTTACAACAAAGTTGTCAACAGCAAAGGAACCAACGGCAGATTTGGTGAAAGACAAGTTCACTGCCATCCTGAATAATAATCCTGGATATGGCACTTTCACCAACATCACCGCTATTCTGAGTGGTAACGGAGAATTAACTCTCGAAAATGTTGAAGAGTTAACATCTGCAGATATAGTATGTTTCAGGTTTGCTCCTTTGACTTCGTGCTATGTGGAACGTACATTCTCATACTACAAGTCGCTGCTTGTAGATAATAGGCGAAGTTTTACAGAAGAGAACTTGAAGAAAGTCTTCGTGTCACAATTCAATGCTTAAAATTACTTTTGCTTATTGATTTGTCAGAGAAACATATCGTTAATTTGTAAAAGAAACAAGTCACAAGTTCTAGAGATGCGTTACAAGCTGTTCAAATTAACACGAGAAACCTTCTATAATTGTTTTATTGAAAAAATGTTCCTTTTGTAACCGTAAAATGTTTTAAGTAAAATAAAACATTAAAAAGTACGAGAGAACTTTCCTTAAAAAATCTGTTTAGATACACAACTGGAAAATTTGCTTTTGTAGCTGTCAACTAAGTTCAAATAAAACATTGGAAAAAATACCAAAAATTGAAACCACAAAATGTTCCCTAAAAATGAGTTTGTAAATTAAATGCTCATATTCTAATTTCTTTCTGTGTTTTGGAGAGATGACATTTTTTGATTTTTTTTAAATTTTCAAGTTCTTTCAGTGACTTTTTTTCAAGTTCTTATGACATATTTACATACATATTTTACAGTTTTATAGGGCATAAAGCCCCGGGTCCTATTTATGAGTGTGTCACCGTTAGGATAATATATACAACACTATACAAAATGCTCTAGGTAACAATGTATATTTTACATATTATCTAACGAACTAACTAACTCTTTGGGCAATGGACCCGGAGGTTCAATCCACGTTCACAAAAGATCTCCATTAACTTCTACCCTTAGCCAACTGGATCCAGTTCCTACTTTGTATTCCTATTTCTGCGAGATTCATCTTAATATTGTTCTCCCTTCTGCATCTAGGTCTTCCTGATGGTCGTTTTCCGATTGGATTTCCAGTTAAAACTTTGAAAGCGTTCCTACTTTCTTCCATTCCGGCTACAGACCTGCTTACCTGAGCCTCTTAGATTTCATACCCTAACAATGTGGTTTGTAAAAGGTATAATTTATGTAGTTCCTCGTTATGAAGTTTCAGCCATTTCCCATTCTCGTTCCTCTTGGGTTCAAATATTCGCCTCAGGATCATTTTCTCAAATACTATTGGTCTATGTTCTTCCCTCAGGGTAAGCGACCATTTTTTGCAACCATACAAAACAAAAGGCATGATTATGATTTTATACGTATATTTTTAGCATCAAATTCTTTGACAGAGTTCGCGACAGCAAAAGATTTTGAACTGAATAATAACACGAATTCCCACCTTTTAATCGACATTTAATTTCTTCGTGAAAATGGTTTTAGTATGTTAATATTGTTTCTAAATATTTGAAAGTATCCACTTTATGAAAAGTATTATTGATATTTTAACGCATCCGTCAGTTGCAGTATTAAGATCCCGACTAACTTCCATGTACTTAATTTTCTCTACGTTTACTTCTAAACCCATGTCTGTGCAAGCGTTTAATAAGACCTCTGCATTTCTTTCTATTGTGCTATCATATTCTATTAAATTTATATTACTAGCATACGCCAAAATCTGGTGAATACTACTCACCTTTAGCCCCTGGTTGCTATCTTTCATATTCCTTATTGCGTGTTCCAGGACAAAGTTGAATAATAATGGTTACAATGCATCTCCTTGTTTCAAGTCAATCTCGGCAGGAAAGCTCGTGGACAGGTATTTTGCTACTTGGACTTTACTTTGGGATACATTTAAACATATCTTAATTAATCTAACTAGTTTTTTTCAATATTCCAAATTCTGTAAGAATGTTGTACTATATTTATCTCCTAACCGAGTCGTAAGCCTTTCTAAAATCAATAATTAATGTGCCGGAATATTGTATTCCCATTTCTTTCCGAGTATTACTTGAATGGTAAATATCTGCAAATAGTTTATCGATTTTCACCTAAATCTACAGAAAATATACCGGTATTTATTTTAAACGAAATCTTTGAATCATCATTGGCAAAGAACAGCAAATTTTTAACGTTTTACAAAGTAATCTATTCCGATTTTCTGGAAAACAAAGCAAGAAAAATGTATCCTCAATTATTTTGTTTTGCTTGACTTGATGTAATGTCTGGATTAGTAGAGCTGAAGCTAGTAGTATGACCCTTTCATGTATTGTGAGCCTCATCAATCTTTTCATACAGCGTTCTCAACCTGGCGGTGATAACTTGAACTGTTACCTTAGTAATGACTTTCGCCACCAGAGCGTTCTTGTTCAAATGTGATTTGTAGTTTGCGAATGGACACGTTGTTTTTGTTTTCTTGCTTTGAAAAACTTTGGAAGATCAGTGTTCTGTTTTTAATTACAGTGCTTAAACATTTAAATTCTATCTAGTATATTATAGACATTGATAAAGCACGTTCAAAAGATTTTTTTTCTTTTTGGTGTGTGTGTGTGTAGATACTACATAACTGAAGGTTACTTAGATTGATTACGAGTGTTCCAATTCCAGTATTTCGAGGGCTGTATTATGAGACCTCACAAGTGCTTGGTATATGAGTCACCAAAACTTTGAGTACTGAAAAATAAAGAAAAATGTCAAGCTCAGCTGAAAGGAAACGGAAAGATAAAAAACAAAAGAAAAGAAAAGAAAAGAAAGATGACCAACAACCTACGAAAAAAACTCGAACCGAAAGAAAGCATTTAGCAAAAAGGAAGATTCTTAAAGATTCGAAAAGGAATCATGTATATCAGATATCTGTTCTGAGGAATATGCCTTAGAAACACCAATCAGCGTAAAATTCCCGATAATGAAGCGTTTTATCTTTTCTGCAAGAGAATATCCGACAGATTACCGAGAAGAACAACTACGAATGTAATGAGTTCGCACACATTTGACTGCATTGGAAGCCAGGAGGATGTTTATGTTTGTACATGTCTAAATATATATATATATATATATATATATATATATATATATATATATATATATATATATATATAATCAATAGGAAATCTCATAAAACGTTTTAAATGGTTTTGCATTGAGCGTTTCCATTTATTTTTAATTGCAATTTCTATTGGATTTATATTAACTTTTTCAATGGTCTTCTAATGAATGACTGGTTTTTGATGATTTTTAACTTCATAATATGTTTCTTTTGAGGTTTTGTAATGAATGAAATGTTTCCATGAATAAATTTGTCACACAATTTTCTAAATCAGTTATTTTATTTATTTTTATTACAGGCTCATATTAACACAGCAAAACTTCTTTTTTTATATAGTGACTTGCTTTGATACATTTTGTTTTCGGGGCCCCGATGGCTCAGTGGTAAAGCGTTCACTTTTGATTAGCGGGGTCACTGGTTGGATCCCAACTCGTGCCAAGTGGACCTAGTGGTGAACACCGTATGTATGGGTTGTCTCTGGGTTTCCTCCCACTTTATTCATTCAACCATTATCTTCATTTCTCATCACCACCGTTTACTTTATACTAACTAACTCTATGGCCTATGGAACCCGGAGGTTCAGTGCCGCGTTCACAAAAGCCCTCCACTGACTTCTATCCTTAGCTAATTGGATCCAGTTTCTACTTTGTATTCCTATCTCTGCGAGATCCATCTTAATATTATCCTCCCATCTGCGCCTAGGTCTTCCTAATGGTCGTTTTCCTATGTGTCTACCAGTCAAGACTTTGAAAGCGTTTCTACTTTCTTCCATTCTAGCTACATGACATGCCCACCTAAGCCTCCTAGACTTGACGACTCTAACAATGTTGGGTAAACCGTATAAATTATGTAGTTCCTCGTTATGAAGTTTCCGCCATTCCCCATTTCCGTTCCTCTTGGGTCCAAATATTCGTCTCAGGATCCTGTTCTCAAATACTTTCAGTCTATGTTCTTCCCTCAGAGTAAGTGACCAGTTTACTTTATACTAGCCGGCATAACTGTGGGACGTAAAACTGAAATATTTCATTTTTCTTTTTTTTTTTCGATATCCTTATAGTTTCTCAATATGTTATTTTATTTTAACAGTAGTTTTATGAAATATTGTAGTTAAAGCTTTGATAAAAATGTAAACTCAAGATCTTAAAATTTAGAGTACAAAGAAAACAAAGGTGGGGTTCATAATAGCAATTTTACCTCTATATTTTTCATCTTCCAACAATGTTATAGTAAGTAAAACTAAGATGAAGAGTCGATTATAATTTTGGGTTATGGCTCATTAACCGAAATGTATACTTTCATGTTGCTAGTAGCATAAAAATTCTGGATGGAGTTGTACTTCGAAATCATTTTTATCTTATTAGGTGACGTGGTTATCGTAGAGCAGCAACTTTTGATTTACAAAACAAAAAACAGTCTCAATTTTCCAGAAATTACGAATGAGAATTTTATACTCACCCATATCATTGTGTTTAGCTTAATGAAATCTATCGATATATATACAGTATATAAGAGACACGGTGGTTTAGTGGTAGAAGCGCTTACCTCTGATGTCTGGGGTTCCTGGTTCTATTTCCGGCCAAGTAAGTTTGTAGTGGTCAACATGGCATCCGTTGGTTTTCTCGGAATAGTTCCTTTTCCTCCCTCATTCTCATTCCATCGGTTCTTTTGTCATCATTCACTTGTCTCAATCATCCGTCTCCTATAGCCTAAAGGTCATATTCGAGGGATGTTAGACTGAAAGATGTCATTTCGTTTTCATTCGATGCGAAAGGGAGCGCCACTTACAAAAAAAGAACAATATAGTATATAACTAATTTGTTGAAATCTTATGTACGGTTAAAGGAACCTTCTCGAAAGTTTAAAAAAAAAACATGACTGTACAATATTAATCAATGCTGGATTTACGTTTAAGCTAAAGAAGCTATAGCTCAGGACCCCACTCTCTTCGAGCCCCCCCCCAAAAAAAAAATTATAGAAAAACCTGTCTGTAATGTAATTTCCAAATAATGAGAAAAAGTAAATAAGATGAAACGCACGTACAACAACGGTATTCTGGACTATGTATTAGGTTCTTATGAATTAAGTAATGGGGCCCTATTTCCCAACCCGCTTGCAATGGAACTTCTGTTGCCCAGCCCCGCTCATAATTGGACTCTCGTTTGGGGCCCCTGTTTCCCAGCTCCGCTTGTAATGGAGATGGTGTTTTAGAGCCCAGCTTGTAATGGGGTCCCGTTTCCCAGCCATTACACTTAGCTACTTCAATAAGACTTCACAGTATAAGTAACATGGTATCTTGTACTTGTATGCAGTTAGAACTCTGATGCTACCCTTTCCCATATCTTTGGAATTCAACAAGAAATTGAATCTGGTAACAGTGCATGCATAAGAAGAAAACATGAAAAAGCTGGCGAAATAATAGTAAAATATAAAGGAATTACAGCCCTAACGGCAATACTTTTTATATCGCAAAGTTGTAGATACAACGTATTTCGCTGTACGGAAGTACGAGAAGTAGTGTGCAGAAGTATTTTCATAACATTCAGAATTGCTAGCCTTGGCACTGATTTTCATAGTGATCTACAGAATACTAATAATGGATTACTAAAGGAAAGAATAGGAGCACAAATCATAGTGATTTGATTCATTCGTTCTAGGCATATGAGTCGTTCGTTTGTGTATATTAACAGTATTTTATGTATTGTTACGTCCAGAACTGCCCAAGTGAATTTAAGCTCGTATACAGCAGTCTGAATGCATTAGGCTATAAGCACTAGTTACTACATAGCAAGGCAAGGTATCAACATCTCACGTCACAATAAAAAGAAGCTACGTACATTTATAGTAACAGTTACGTTTTTCAACGATATTTTGATGATTTCCTGCCAGAGGCGGATCTAGATCGGAGCCGGAGAGGCCTAAGCCCCCAGTTTTTTGAGTGACAAAAATAATTGAAGCTATTACTTACATTTTTTTTAAAGTTTACTATAAACTCAACGATATACCTATCAGAGTCTAAGTTCTGGTTGCTCCCCTCCCCGTTTTTACCTTGCAGATTCGCCTCTGTTTCCAGCGAATTTGCGTCGTATTACACCTTGTATAATCTTCGAGGGTTGCATTCCATTTTGAGTTACTCTAGTAACCTAATTTGGAAAAAGCTCACACAACTGCTTGAGAGCGGAGTTGAGCTGCAGGCAATACTTACCAACCCTGGATGATATTCAGAATGTACTTACCTACATTGGATCCCTGGAAACGTTTCAAAATTTACCAAACTTAATGGAAACAACTTGAAATTAGAAATGAAGCGGCCTTCATATACAGGGTGCATGGAGTGGCAGATTATAGTTGACGCAAAAGGAAACAGAGAAGATTGGAAAGGGATTTCATTGGGACGAAATTAAACTACCGTTAATTTTTCAGTTTTTCTATACTATCTTCAAAACAGTAAGTTAACGAAATATATATTTTATGTGTAAACGTACTTGGATATATATTAGGTCCATAAATTATCATATAGCATATTCAAACCAAAAACGCGGCGACATTTTGTCGCTGAAAAAGAAAGTTAGAAATATAGTGTTCCATTACTTTCAATAGCTTAGGGCCCATCAAACCTAGATCCGTTACTGATATTAATGATAAATTATAAGAAAACTCATACTATCCTGGATTACAAATGAAATACACTGCATGTTAGCAGAATTAACCTTTAATATCACTATACTAACAGGAGGTAAGTTTGAGCGCGTCAGCCTGTGTCTTTGCCATTGGTGTATGGTTGAATAAAATGTAGCAATTTTAATTCCAGTTTCTCACAGTACTGTCTACCGCACAAGCAACTCTTTCGGTTGTTTGTCAAATGCAATATGAGTCTACTTTTTTTTTTTCCTTTCTACGAAGTTTTAACATTTATACGAATATGTACTTCTTTCACTATTGAAATGCATTACTTTGTATGGCGATTTTCTTTCTTTCTTTCTTTATTATTATTATTATTATTATTATTATTATTATTATTATTATTATTATTATTATTATTATTATTATTATTATTATTATTATTATTAATTTTCCACTTCAAATCACAACAATCGCTTTCACAATATTACAACACAACAACCCAAGGAATGGACTGTGTGCATTGACTTTTAGTGCTCTTATGTTCCGGCCACCCTCTAAAACAGGGTTTCTCAACTTAGGGGTCGCGAGAGGATTTCATGGGAGTCGCGAAGATAAGCGGAAGAGATAAAAAAAAAATTAGAATATAATATTGGAAAATATTTTTAAATATTATTTTGAACTTTGTTCTGACAGACATATTTTTATTTTCATACATATTGTTAAGACCAACAAAAATTAGATCTACTTAACATTTTCAACTGGTGAAAAGTTGTTTAAAAATCATTTGAAATGAAACAGGTACCATAGAGTAATAATATAAGAGGTATCAGCTGCTCTTCCCGCTGAAACTGTGGAGACTGTAGCGCCGCCACGCAAGGAAGTTGGGTACCCCGAACTACTAAAAACAAGAACGAATCAAATCATTTAGAGCGCGTGAGTCTGATAGAATTAGCCAATGATACACTTAGCTACTGCCAGTAGCAGACGATGCAGTTAGTTACAACTCTAGCCGGTAGTGTCGTAGAATCACTTTCGTTGCATTGTGGGAGTGATTTGAATTTCCATTAGCAATATAGGGAGTGGTCCATCAGGGTAATCAGTGACAGATACGATATGAAACTAATGAGAACTGCATATTGAAATGTCAGAAAAATACAAATGCTACAAAACCTGCATATTGAAATACAATTAAAATTGAAAGCTAATGAGATACCAACGAATAGTCTTTCTAGCGTGAGTGAACGAATAGTCTTTTTTTTCAGCAAGCTGGCCACAATGAAAGGAGATTTTTGGTGTGGGATATTATTTGTTTCCTGAATTTTAAATGTAAACAACTTGGTTTTTAACAGTTTTTGGTGATACTGAACCCATACACAACAATGTATCAAATTTACAACAAATTTACATTTACAACAACATAATGGCGGCATCTCGAAAAATAAAATACTCAATAACTTTTTAAACAACTGTCCATTTTTAAGACCAAAATTAGAAATCTTTTTTTTTATCATATGGCGGCCCAAAACTAAGGGAGTTATGAAGCTTGAAAATTTTCAAAGTCTCCATTTTGAAACAGTATAATGGATCGGATTCAATATTTGTAATATGAATGAACTGACCAAATTTGGTTTCAATCCATTCGCTTTTAGGAAAGTTACTGTATCCACTATATAGATACAAGAAATGGATTTTACTACTATAGGAATAGATGGAGTTCGTGAAATCTCGGTAATAGGCATATTACAAATTCCACACAAGCTTATTACAAACCAGAAATTATAAGAGGGTCTCTAGCAAGAGACTGTGATAAAATGGGTCCATTATAGGAATTAGGTTGAGAACCACTGTTCTAAATTAGTTCAGAAAACCACTCCTACCTTCCCTCCTGATAACTCCTTCAACCAATAACACTATACCTATAAACACAACAACAGCGACTCCGCACAACAAATGCAGTGACTTGTCAGATAATTAATATGTAGACATATCTTAGTTCGTCATTCACGCATTATGTTTTACACGTAATTTCAACGTGCTAATTAGCTCGAAAAGCTACGAGCTACGAGCATGTTGTTTTGTTTTTCGTTTATGACGATAGATGACATAATGTAAAATGTCAGTTGTCAGTTCCAGAAAATTCTCAAAAATTTTTATACTCTCTCACCCTGTGCTAGGGTTGCCATATTTCAAAAATGGAAATCCGGGACGCTACTAAATTACGAGAATCTTTGAAATGCTCAAAATGAAAAGAAGTATCACATATTAATTTCTTTCTTCCATTATATAGAGTTGTTCAAGTATTATGTAATCACGTTTTTATTTATATAAGAGACCTTCTGCGGCCTAGTTAAGCAAATGTAAGCAGATGATTTACCCCTCTCCTGATAAGCAAACATTTTTTTTTTCTAATTTCACAGGATCTGTTATGTTTCGTGGCTTTCAAAGTCTGTTCTAGGCTAAAACAGTATATTTTTCTTCTTGGTCAGTGGAAAATTACCAAAATTATCAGTCAGGGATTATTGATTAAAATATTTCAGAAGCAAGAAGCAGATCGAAACAGAGTACCAAAGATAACAATAAGATTGAGCAATAAAATCTTTTGTCCCTGACCTAGTTAAACGAATACTTCGTTTAATGTCAAAGTAGTTAAATCATGAACTCCGTTTTATGTATTCAAGTGTTTTTCAACCTTTGAAATGCCATATTCAGAAGTTGAAGAAAATAATTACATACCTAATCCTGTGAAAATAGCAAACTATAATATTCTCTTCCTTTCTTCTTCGTTGGAATCCAGGACATTTAAACGTCCCGAGGAATATTTTACGGACGGCAGGACGCAGATCTAGATTCCGTGATGGTCCCGGATTTTCCGGGACGAATGGAAACCCTACCCTCTGCTCTCAATAGTGAAACACCAAAAACGACAGATTGCGCATCAGGAAAATGGTTGTTAACTAACTAGCTAGCAGCAGAGCAAAAGACTTGTTCTATTTTGTTGTATATACATAACCAAGGCCGTCGCCTCCTCCTCAGTGTGTTATGAGAAACAACCAGAGATTATTCTGTACTCCTAGGTTTAAATATGTAATGTAAGATCATAATGTAATACAAAAGAAGTTGGTATTGTTATTATTTTTTTAAGTGAATGGCTTTGGTAGTTAAAAGTTAATGAAAACATGTTTTATGAATTATTGAAATCGAGTGCTATTCTTGTTTATTTACATAAATTATTCAGTAAATTTACCATAGCGTTAGAATACTAAAGTATTTTTTTTTTCAGGTGACGTCTGTAGTTATTTGTATTTGTTTCAACTCAATCCTACAATTATAATTTATGTTCAAAATCAAAATGTGCGATCTGTTAATGTGTATTCTGCAAGACGATGGTAACGATACGTTGTTCCAAAACATGTAGTATAAAGATCATATAATGATAACATAAAAATACTAATAAATTACAATAGAAGTGTGCAAAATTAACTGCATAATGACATATACATACTTTATTCAAACTCTAAATGGCATTCTCCTGACTTTTCTCTAAGCAAATATGGACAATATATCTTTGAAAATCTAACTTTCTGGCTTCATCATTTTCAATAGCTGCCATGGCCAATGAATTAAGTCTTTCCTGTGCCATTATTGAGCGTAAATACGTCTTTATCAGCTTTAACTTACTAAAATGTCAATGGAACAGGCATTCTTACATAAATATAAAGAAATAGAAAATTATTTTAAAAAATATATGTTTGTTGGACACGACATCGATTTGTGTTGTTGACATTGTAATTGTAGACAGGGACCCAGCTAGGATTTCTATTCGGGGACATCGGGAAAGGGTGTCTGGGAATAATTTCCTCCTCCCCAAGTACACGAGGTTCGGTAGTACCCATCTAAACTTTTTGTAAAACTTAAGCCTTAAAATTGCATTGTAATGCCTTTTTAAAAATTGTTTCAGTTTAAATCAACATAGGATAGCCTAAATTTGAATTTCATTAAGATTTCTTTTTCCATTTTAATGGGGGGACCCTTGAGCCCCCTACATGGCTACGTCCCTGATAACTAATAAACACAGTTGCTGTATGAGGTTAGTACAGAATTAAAGGACTGAAAAGATATTTATTCTGTTAGTGGATCATTTCTTAGACATAATAGGAATAAAGAAATGTTATTGAATTCTACTGAAGTTTCTTCAGTTTGTAAAAACTATCATACGGATAAGAAGTAAGTAGTAGCAGATCTCGGTCAGTCTTCCAAGATAAAAATCTCTTCTCACAGAGGGCTGGAAAGAGTTCCCGTTGAATAATCCTAGACAATGTTTTACTTTACCGGTAATTTTACTTAGCCGTGGCCTGATGATTATTAAAATATCTGAATTAACATTAAACTTTTAAAAAATCATTTACCAACATAATCTGAATTCCTTGAAATTTATTGATTTCCTCGTCCCGACGCCCTCCTTGCTCGCGGCGCCCAGGGCAATCGCCCCGGTCCCCCTACCCACGCGACGGCCCTATATATAACTATCTTTCTTTTTAACACTTCACAATGTATCCGATCGTCATTTCTTCTACATTTCCTGCAAGCTTCCCAGGAAGAAAAGGATTCGAAAACGTGACAACGACAAATGGACATCTGAATCCGTTTGTACTGAACCAAAAAATGGTCTTACAGTAAAGAATATGAATGGGTATCCTTACTGGCGCTAATCTATTGATACACATTGCCGACAACAGTCGTAAAAGCAATAAAGAGTACAACCGTTTGGTATTTTTGGAGAAGTTACTTTCAATTGACAAGTGTGTTTAGATCCTCTCCCTTCGGTTTATTGTCCTCCCTGAGCACACAACGTAAAATATGTGCTGAAAGGGCTTCTAGGAAATAAAGATTACGTACGTGTCCAACACACGTACAGAGGTGAATTTAACGAAAGCAGTTTAGGAGCAACGTTGCTTCAATGCAGCCAAATTGTAAGATAGGTGGCGAACTTATTAAGTAATTAAAAGTGTATGGGGAAAATAAAGAAATAAAGAAATATATATATATAGGGCCGGATTTAGGGCGTGCAAAACTGCACGTGCACCCCTTTTTTTATTTTTGTAAATATACACTATCTAAAATGAGAAGCTAGTAGTGAAAATAGCAACACTTTCCGAAACTTTTTGCTATCATGTTTCCGTTTGGGGCTTAAACGAAAACAGAGCTTTGCAAAAGCAATAGTTTAAGTCGATTTTCTAAAGGTTGAAGGAAAAGGATTCACCAAGCAAAACA
This sequence comes from Thermobia domestica, assembly GCF_964235325.1. Lineage (NCBI taxonomy): Eukaryota > Metazoa > Arthropoda > Insecta > Zygentoma > Lepismatidae > Thermobia > Thermobia domestica. The sequence continues at coordinate 91,818,592 of NC_137456.1, forward strand.
ATACAGTATTTGTCAAGTAAGGAAGAAAACAGCTGCCTGGAGCTTTGAGAGGAATCTAACCCAAACCCTTTAGTTTGCTCAGAACTCTAGGCCTCCTTTTTCTTCCCACTTATTTTGCTTGGAACTTTTTGACATTTACCTGCCCTCGCCCTATGCTTGCGTGGAACATTAGGGATCCTAAATCCACTCCATTAAGCTTGCTCGAAGCTCTGTGGAGATCCTTCTCTAAGCTGCTCGGGCATTGGGATACCACATTCTACCCAAGTATTAGAGAATTTTACATTATACTGATTTTTGTAACATATTATTTATAGGAGAGAAGTGGTAGTGAGAGAAAATGATTCCGGACTACAGTTTGTTCTATTTATGCTGTACCTAGACCTGTGAACTTTACAATGTATGTTAAAAGTACAGTCTTAAGTAGCAGTTTGCACTTTTTATTGTTTAAGTACTTCTAACATTGATACCAGAGCCGTAACTTGTGGGGGGAAGGAGGGGCAATTGCCCCCCAGGGAAGTTTTCCACCGTTAGTGGGGCACCATTTTAAGACAATTTTCTTACTCAATATATGATACGAACATGAAATTATAAGTGAAGCATCAAACAGGTTCACTACATTACATAAACAAAACAGCACACAAAAGGTAAATAAAACAAAAATGAGTCGTTGGCCAATTTCAGTTAAAAAAAAAGTTTACTGTTAGGGGCCCCAGAAATAATATTTATTCATATTTCTTTGAAATTTGTCAACATTGTCCCCATAACTAATTTGTTATGTATGGAACGGGCCCAGGGGCGTAACTAACGGCCCCGCAAACCTTACCGTGCAGGAGAGCCCTCAGGCTCCAGGGGCCCATAAAGAGTAAGAGAAAGATGGAAAAAGAGGGACCAAGAATTGGAAAAACAACTTTTTCTGGAGGGCCCAAATACGCGTATTAATGCTTCCCCCCCCCCCCCGAGAAAAATCTAAGTTACGGCGCTGATTGATACACATACTTACAACGTACGTACTATTTGCAACAAGCTGGGTAGAATATTTCGTCTTGCGTTGCACCATGAAGTTGTTACTTAACGGTAGCGTTATTACGGTACGAGTTGAGAGGTCTCTCTCTTTTTCATTTTGTTAAAGAATATCTCAACAAAGGAAACAAAAAAAAAAGCTATTTCAACCAAACTCACTAACTTAATCAAAAGTTATTACTAGTATAAACTTTTAATATTTTCTTTTATATTTAATTAACCATTATATATTTACTGTGATGTTGCAGCGGTCTCTTTCATTAGAATATATTGCAGGTTTGGTTCAAGCAAAGAACCATGCAGGACCGAAATCATAAAGATATTATCGTAGTCCTGTGCCTGCTGTTTTCGCCTTGTAGACAAACCCTTGAGGCCGTGAGCTTGGATTGTGTTTCTACCGCGCTCATTGAACGAATTATTGGGCCACCCGAGGGTTGCAGGTTCCGCTCCAATTCTCTCCTTGCATAGAGGAAACGCTGCCAGCTCCCAGGGTTGACTTTTATGTTCTGCTCTACAAAAGTTATTATTGCATAATAGAATTCGAGATGTTTAACTGCAATAAAAGGCGACCATATGGAAGACTTCACTCTGAAGGCTTAATTAACTCAAAAGAAATAAATAGAATAATATATACGACGAGCCAGTATAATAGAAGCCTTGTATAAGTGTGAATTTATAAAGGAAGAGGGCATACTGTATTCAGTAGTCTATATAATGGAAGAAACAATAGAATATGAAGTATGAGTACTTTGCTTGTCCTGCATTCTAATCCTAGTTTTACAAGTAGTTTGTGCGACACAGTTTGGTGAGTCTGTGTGTGTGTGTGTGTGTGTGTCACCATTAGGTGAAGACACACTAGCAGATATAGGCTACTAATTGTCATTGTATTTCCTTACATAGGCTATAATATATACAGGAAGAGACACAATAACTAATATACTGTAGCAAAATTAAAATTACCTATTGTTTATTAATGGGAACGAACAACATATTTTCTAGAATTCTTAAAACTCGTTTTTTCTCAATAACTACGCATGATAATTTCCCCTTAATCATGTTATTATGTTCATTCTCAAGAAAACAGAATCAGTGAATGATCTGGGAGTAACCTATGATAGCTGCTTGTCATTTAAAACTCGTGTAACAAATACAAAGTGTTTCAAACCAACACCGACAACGTTTGGGGGGGGGGGGTGATTCCTGACACCAAGATAAGACAAAAAGTACAGACCAACCTGGGTGCACAAATGCTTCCATTCAGAGTTATAGCCAGCCAAGAACATGAAAAAATAAATTTTAAAGGTCCATAGCTCCAAAACTGTGAGACCTATGGTAGTCGGATCAAGACTTCACTTAGGAACCAGTATGTCCCGTATCCAAATATCAATGTTTCAGAATCCTGATAAACTTGCGTATCAATTTTTATAGAGATAGTTGGTGGATACTTCAAATTATATGCCTGTAGCCGAGCTGCCTCTATAAAAATTATTGCATGAGTACCTTATTATTCTGAAACATGGATTTTTGGATAGGGCACATATTAGTCTCTAAATGAAGTTTTTACCCAACTAGGGTAGGTCCCACAGTTTTGGAGCTATGGACCTTTAAAGTTCATTTTTTTATGTTTTTGGCAGCCTATAACTCCGAAAGGAAGTATTTGTGCACCCAGGGTGATCTATACTTTTCGTCTTATTTTGGTGTCAGAAATCACCTCCCAAACGTTGTCAGTGTTGTTTTGAAACACCCTGTATAACTAATGAAGCATACAGAAACCTAGGTTTGGGAGTAAGAATAGGTAAAGACTTCAATACGATGCATGTGTTCAAGACATTGTACACATTATTTGTGCGGCCGAAATTAGAATATGCCAACCAGATACGGACCCCTAATCATGTTACCTATACAAAACAGATAGAGATGATACATACTAAATTATTAAGAGATCTCACTTATAAACGATCAGATCACTATCCTAACATTGATTCAGATGCTACAGCAGCAGCTAATTCATTTTGAAACCCTTGAGCAAAGGAGATACGTTCTTAGTGTATTAGTTTTATTCAAACTCATTAACAATTAGATTGTTCGGAACTAATGACTAAGATTAAACTTCAGGTTCCTACCCTAAGAACGATTCTAGCAAACACAGATTTCTTTTTCTATCAGAAAGGTTAGGACGAATGTTCTAATGAAGTCTCCTATGTGGCGAATATGTGTTTCTTGTAACAGGTACAGCAAAGTAAATATAAGTTTAGATATCTATAACATGTCTTCAAATGATTTCCGAGCTGAACTGTTGAACCACTTTACCTAGGTAGAATAACATACAGATTACTGTAATTGGGCCCTAAAGGTCTGTTGTATTCTTTTAATGAAAAGGAAATTCTTGACGCCATCTATCCATTGATATACTGTATTTCTTATCTTTGTACAACATTAAAGTCAATCAGAAAAAGTGTTAGCAATAATTATTTTGAGGTATATCTAATTAACTATAGTGGCCCCGCGTAACGTTGTCGTTAAGGTTGGTTTAAAGGGACAAGTTTTGCCAATAGATGGCACTAAAGTCTTCGTATCTCCCCCATGTATTTTTATATTTCACGAAAATTCACGATTTCTCTTACAAATTTCAACCTACGGACTTCAAATTTTTACAAAAAGAACTTCATAATCTATCGAAGGCAATAATCCGTACCGATTTCTTATTTAGAATTTTCTTCATTGTTGAAATGGCTTGATTGTTGAAATAGATATCCAAACCTTTAAACAATGGAACTGTTTCAACAATGAAGAAAATTTCAAATAAAAAATCGGCACGGATTGTTCCCTTTAATAGGTTATGAAGTTCCTTCTCTAAAAATTTGAAGTCTCTAGCTTGAAATTTACAAAAGAAATTGTAGATTTTCGTGAAAGGTAAAAAATACATGGGAGAGATACGAAGACTGTAGTAACATCTATCGGCAAAACTTGCTCCTTTACACTAACCTTAATATTCTCGTCTTCGGTGCAAGCGGCCCCGGGTTCGATTGCCGATGGTGCACTCTGTCGAAAAAGTGTAAAAAGCTTTTTCAGGCCAGCCACCTTGAATGAGCTATTCCTGGGTTTCCCTCCCTCACACCAGGCAAATCCTAGGATGATACCTAACAATGGTCCCAGACAGTTTCCTTCTTCATTCTTCAACAATTCCCCGGGCAGTGTGATAGCCGACGGACATCATCTCTCATATGTGTAACGGGCTAACATGATCATAGATGCCGAAAGCCCAGAAATCTAAAATCCTAATCCTAGTTAACCATACAGTATACAGCTATTTGGTTAGCGTCATAACCACAAGCTCCATAAGGGCATATTTCAGTATTAATTCCATATTAATAGATGGAGTGTTTATTGTGCAGAGTATAAATATTTAGGCTTACCAAAAATATTTATTCTGGTCCATTTTCTCAAAAACTACGCATGATAATATGCACTTACGCATTCTATTTGCTTAGCGTGATATGATACGTATACCGATTGTTATATGGTTCGCCTTTGGAAACCTTTTATTTGCTTTACACTAATAATATTGTAGAATTTTAATAGTGGAAAATACAGCGAGAAAGCAAATATATATACTGGTTAGCAACTGCAGGTTAAACTATTCACACACAGAGCTGGTCAATTTCGCTGAGAATTATTTTCTTTTTTATCATTAAACTAAAGGTGAAATGAATTCTTCAGAAATACTTTCGTCAGGAGTGCCCAAAACAGAAAGCCATGATGCCAGGTATCTTCATTGAAACTTGAGGGCATGGGCAAAAAATTGAAGTATTAAAACCAGTTATTAAATAAACATTGGTCTAAAAATTATATATAATTTAGGCAGAATAACACTTCGATCAGGGTTTAAACATGATGGGAAAGAGTCGGTTAATGGTAATCAGAACCGTTGGAAAGTTTAATAGGCCAGTCAATAAGGGATGATTTAGGGTCGAATAAGGAAAAAAAAATGATGGAAAGTTGGAACAAATTTTATTTTCTATATATAAGTGTCCGTAACAACATATTAATTTTGCACCACTCTACCACCCCGGATTTGGCCGCCATCTTGGAAAAATGGCGTCAAACATTAGTTTTTTGTGAATTTCTAGCATGGAAAGCATTTTAGAGCAAAACATGCTATTACCAAAAATAGTCTACATTAAATTCTCTAGAAGACATGTTCTCTTCATTTTTTCTCTAGGATACAACGTTTAGATGTTATAGGCGTGGCAAATTACGCATTTTTCTTTCAGCATCGCTTTGTAGTACAACCTTAACGAAAATTTTCTGATACTATTTTGTTTTAGTGATTTTTCTTATATAAAATATAAATTAGTGTATTTTTCATTCATTGCAGGTGTGACTAAGGATAAGTAATCAGGTCTATTAGATCATCTATGTTCAAGATGTCAGCTGAAAAATGTTTTATCTGTGAGAAACTTCTCGGTGATGCTGTTACATATATAGTAAAAAAAAAGGACTGAGAAGTGTTACACTTCATCAAAAGAGTAGAAAAGTTAACACAAAAACAAGAATTAGCAAAGCATTGCTATCACAACGTGCTTCATCACCTACGCCGATAACCCTTAGGTCAGAAGTAGTAAGATTTAATTTTCAAGAAGCTTATCTGTTTTGTGGACAATGTACATCAGGTGAATTTTTAAAGGAACAGGATAAAAAAAAAAACTTGTCAGTGAGCGTGAGAGTGTACATCGCATCGAAACAATTCAAGTTAAAGATTCTATTATGGAAGCTAAGAACGAAGAGTGCCAATTTTCATTCAGTGAAATTTTTCAAAATTATAATGATGCACTGCCAACTACAAAAAACAATAAGAACTAAACTTAAAGAAAATTACTCAGAAGATATTATTATACCAACAAACAAAAACATAAAGCTCATAGTTTGCTTCCGTGATACAAAGCATAAAATTCTCACGGATGTATGGTATGATCGTCAAAAGCGTAAGCACATAAACGAAGAGAAGTTGAGAATCATGACAGAAGGACAAATAATTGCTGAAGATATCAGATCCCAGTTTTATGAAACAGATGAATAGCCATCAGCAGATAATCTTTGAATGACGTTGATTCATTCATTAATGGAACCTTAAAATGCCTTCTCGATACTACTACCTTGAAAAACAAGACAGGGAATAGCACAAAATGGGAAAGAAAAAGTATAACAATTTTTCACGTCATAATTGCAGCAGCTACGCCAAAATATCTTTCATCCTCATCACAAGTAGGACTTGCGGTCATCGTCATCAAAAATATGGTAGTAAGCATCTTCTTAATGTTCTCTCTTCGTTAGGACTGTGTGCACCATATGCTAAGGCACTTTTCTTATAAGTTTCGGTTCTTCTGCACCCTCCATTCTTTGTTTGTTTATATAATAATATTTTCCGAGTAATTTTCTTTGAGTTCAGATCTTATTGCTTTTTCTGCTGGCAGTGTATCATTATAATCTTCAAAAATTTCACTGAATGAAAATTGGCACTCTACCTTGTTAGCTTGAAGGTAGTTGAAAGCTAAAGCGATGGCATTTGAAACAACATTATCTTTTGGACGACCACGTTTCATTCCATAAGAAATCTTGTAGAACTTTTTCATGCGTGAAGAATGGTATCTGGCTTCAGCAACAACTAAATCATGAACATTGTCAATCCTAATACTAACTTGTTTGCCCCAGTCGACATTTCTTCTGTCGGCTGCTTCCATAATAGGATCTTTAACTTGAATGGTTTCGACGAGATGTACACTCTCACGCTGGCTCACAAGTCTTTTTTACTCCGTCTCTTTAAAAAATCATCTGATGTACACTCATGTCCAAAATTATTGTCGCATATCTATAAATATGTTGTTGTAGGAATATAATTTGATAACGAATTCGTCCAGTATTTCTTAGAATGTTAATATGTATACAATCGGCAAATATATGTATATGGCAAATTTCATGTCAAAAGAGCAGTAAATACGAACAATAAAACGAAAATAAAACTTTCTTATCCACTTAGAAACATTTTGTTTTACTCATTCTAATTTTCGTATTTATAATTCATTTCCTATGAACTTTACCACAAATATACATTTCCCGATTATACACAAAGTATCAGTATTAATAGTACTCTGCAAAATCATTATCAAATTATATTCTTACAAGAATACAGTTATAGATATGCGACAATAATTTTGGACATGCGTGTACATTGTCTACAAAACAGACAGCTTCTTGAAAATTAAATCTTAGTACTTCTGAACTAAGGGTTATCTGCGTAGGTGATGAAGTACGTTGTGATAGCAACGCTTTGCTACTTTTTTGTTTTTGTGAAATCTTTTTTATATTTTTCTTGAAGTGTTAACACTTGTCAGTCTCTTAAGTTGACATTCGTTTCCATCTTTCACTTTAATACTGCAGTTTACTAATGTTTTCAGTCCCTTTTCTCTTACTATACATGTAACACCATCACCGAGAAGTTTCTCACAGATAAAACATTTTTCAGCTGACATCTTGAACATAGATGATCTAATAGACCTGATTACTTATCCTTAGTCACATCTGCAATGAATGAAAAATATATTAATTTATATTTTATATAAGAAAAATCACTAAAACAAAAAGTATCAGAAAATTTTCGTTAAGGTTCTACTACAAAGCGACGCTGAAAGAAAAATGCGTAATTTGCCACGTCTATAACACCTAAACGGTGCATCCTAGAGAAAAAATGAAGAGTATTTCTTGTAGAGAATTTAGTGTAGATTATTTTTTGTAATAACATGTTTTGCTCTAAAATGCTTTCCATGCGAGATATTTACAAAAAAACTAATTTTTGGTGCCATTTTTCCAATATGGCGGCCAAATCCGGGGTGGTAGAGTGGTACAAAATTAGTATGTTGTTACGGACACTTATATAAAGAAAATAAAATTCGTCCCAGCTTTCCACTATTTTTTTCCTTATTCGACCCTTCATTGACTAGCCTATAAAGGAAGATAAAGAGTCTTCAAGGATCTTGTAAGGATATATTATTTAAGAGAAATTTTAATACGAGTGTGTCGTGTACCACTATGTGCAAAAAAAAAAAAAAAAAAAAAAAGTATCCTGTAAATGATATCTCAAAAGTTCCTCTTTTTCCTTTATACTTTCGAAATCTTTCATGAAGGTCTCAGTACTGAAACGATTGCTTCTTGTTTCTTATTTTCTGTGTCTTTTTCATGTTTCTTGAGGATTGATACTGTTGCCAATTACTTTGCAATTTATATTTAACAAAGCTCTTTGGACATCACATGTTATTATTCTGTTGGCTTTAAGTATAACAAAATTTAATCAAGAGGTTTTGTTTCTGCGGGAATAATCCTTCGAGCTCCTTAAATCATATCTCCATCAACAATATAATCATAGGTATTCTGTCATTATTCTTTCAACAATATTTTCTTCAAACGCAATGTAAACCAAAAACATACTACCGAATACAGCTTTATATTCAGTCTTTCAGGATTAAAAATAAAGGATCATTTTTCTTCTTGACTTGTACGTACAACATACTTCATTAGCTGGGTTACAGGGGCACGGGGGCTCAGTGATTGAGGTGTATTCGAGCGTTATGAGGCGTCAGGCTGACGACCATAAGGTGAAACTCATTGGGAGTTCTAGTCTCTGTGAAGAGCATGGACATTCTTTTCCATCCTCGAAGTGTCTGTGTTCATATGTTTGTCTTATTAAATTAAGTAGAAAAGTGATTAAGAATTATTAGAAGACCATTGATACTGATGTCCCGATTAGAAAAATTTTCAAAAAAAAAATGTGATAGAGAATTCACTTCTGACGCAAGAAGTCCCTGGTTTCTTCCCAGAACATGTAAGTTTGTGGTAGACAACATCATATCCGTAGGTTTTTCGCGGGATTCTCCACGTTATCATTTCGCCTCTTTTATAATCATTCACTTTCAATAATCACCAATTTCCTTTAGCCTACAGGTCATAAATGTCGGAAATATTTTATTTTACTTCATTTTTTCACATTACCTGGGTTGTCGATGTCGATTTAATGGTTTTTGCTGTCTAATGTTAAAAAGATATTACTTAAAGAGGGTAATGGACTGGGTTGATTTAATACGTTAATATAACAAGATCAACCTACCTTAAAATAATTCAACGCTAAGGCAATGTCCCTTTGTATATTTAGTCAAGTTTAAAATTAATTCCATATTATTTGATCTAATTATTATAAATTATAACTAATTATATTTAGGTAATAAACGTAAATGGTTAAATAAATGAAATGGATATATAATCTTGTTAGCGAGATTATATAATTATCTAATGGTGTTCTGGAAAACTTTGTGCCCTAATCTGGTAGGAAAATCCTATAACTTGATAATAACACTGCTAATTCGTGAATCCGTACAGGGAAAAGCAAGTTTTTATTCGCTATCCTTCTTTCACGGAATCCATAACGTACGTACCTAAAGAGTGGAAAGAGCAATGAACGAACGTCCTTTAGAACGACGCCAGACTTAATTTCTAGAAGGTGCAAATCGAAGAGCAGAGAAATTTTAAGGAGTGGGTTGTATACCGTTTTATATTATTTGATTTTCCTTGTAATACAATACGTCTGGCAGGGAGGCAGTCAGAGGTAGCAATGTCACCAAAGGTGTCCGCCCCAGTTGTCACTGATTACCATCCACGGTTTACGGATCTCGTTTCAATGTCTTGGTGTTTGTGTAAGCGTTGTTGAAGAAAAACACTTCGACTAGAAGCAGTTCTATTTAAATGAACAAAGAAACGAAGAAAATGGAACACTTTCGAACTGGATAACTCAGACCTCTACTTAGTGTTTTGCCCTAAGTTTGTATTATTTGTTTGTTTTATGACTAAGCACAGATTTGCTATATATAGTGGACAAATCTTACATTTTATTGTTTATAATATAAACATTGAGATATAACAATCACATCTTCTATAATAGCGCGGGAATGTGTCATCGATCTTAGGCACATTACTTCCTGGTAAAGAACTGGACAAGATTTTTCTTCTATAACACACAATAAGACGGAAGTAGAGACATCCTAGGAGGCTGACAACCACTTTAAGTATGTTCGTCAAGAATGTTTTGAATCCAGTTTGGAAAATATAAATTCTTGGAAGTCATGGCTAATACCGGTAAATTTGGGAGTGGTAGAACAGATTTTACTTTGTCTACAGATTTTACTTTGTTGCTCAAAATCGTTAAGAACCCGAAAGTTATTGTTGTCAAGCTATCCGATGTTTATTTTGGAACAAATATGATGGCTACAGATAATCTATGTATTCTTAAATGTGCTTATAAGGAAGATAAATCTATAGATAATTCTTACCTTGATGAAATGCGCTAAATTGAAAATTGTACAATTTTTATACTCAGGGGTTTTCATTATGTGGAAACACTTTCCAAACAATTTACCATTACCATTTGTATTTTAATACTTTGGTACATTTTATGTAATTCAAAATCATCTTCCACATATGCAAGATTTATCCAGTTTGATTGTGGAAATAATACAGAATATTTTTGAGCATAATTTGTGTTACAACTATAACAAAATAAGAGACAAAATTTATGTAATAGCTTGAAATAAAAACTATATTATCTTCAACAAATATAAGACATATAAAGTAATGTCCATTCAAGTTTGATAGTATATAAAATCATTTGAATACAATGGAGGAGAAGGTGGTAATGCTGGAGAGGGTTGTAATATAGGAATATATATAAATTGCTACAGATAAACTCTAGTGAAGCACTGCTATTGTGAAAAGCAACACCAAGCAATTCCACATTCCACACTAGAGATTCTGCTGCAACTTGTTATGAAACATTAGAGAACGTGAGGCAAGGAAGATAGATCGTAGTATTGCGTATTATAAAGTACATATTGGTGTAGAAGATTATGATTCTATTTAATATACATTAATATTTCGAGGTCAAATTTAGGTAGGTTTGTACAAAATATACTGCGAGTGAAAATATGTGAATTAGCGAAATTACAATTCCCGTATTTATGGTAACTATATCTATCATGTCAGGAAAGCGAAACGATTCTCATAATAGGCGGTTTCGGACATTTAGATCTGTGTGTCACCTGGAGGAGCCTATAGTCATTGGTCATATTTACAATGTAGCAGCTGTGAGAAAGAGTGGAATACCTACGATTATTGTTCGTTAAGTAGACTGTACTGTATTTCTACACATTTGACTCCTACTTTGCGCTACCATTTTTTTCCACACTCTTGACAACTTCCATTAGTTTAGCCAATCTGTTAAACACGCATTAGCATCGAATGGCAACGCTCTTTTTAATTTCCAATTTTGTATCAACAATAACAAAAGCATCTATATGTTACATATTTCATTTCAAAAGCTTTTACAGAAGTTATTGATTCTATCTTTAAAAATTGGAGCTTCTAATTATAGGCCTATGTAGAATAAAGCATAATACTAAAAGTAGAATACGTATTTCTGATTTTACAGTAACAAAATTGCTGTCTATAACTTTCTTGCTTTTCCTATACTAAACGAATAAATTACAATATCTAATAAGCAGCCACCACATGTTTTAGGAACTAATTTCTAACTTTTTGTTTACCGTTATGTTTATGTTTTGTTCATGTTAAGAAATTAACTTTCCTTTCTCCAATATTACCCCTCGTCTTTCTCGGGCCTTAATTTGAAACATGTTTCATTTTTTACATTTGTCCTTTACCCACTACGATTAGTAAATAAACGCTTTGGCTTCAGAAAGCCAAATGTTCATACATGTACTTTAATTTATATTAATAATGTGTCCTTAATGCAATAGACCTTGATCTATGGCTGAAAGAAAAGATCTTTCTATATTAACTCCTTCTCCTCTACAAGTGAATTCGACCTGCTTACATTCAGCAATTAGTATCAGAGAAATGAACGTTGTTTCCTATGATTAAATACACGACTAGGAAGTGTTCGCCTATAGCTTTACTTGCAATCACACAGTCCAAAGAATATTGTAGAAAGTACTCTCAAATTATCAATGGTCCTGTTCGTTCGATCTTTCGGTTGATACTACCGAAAGCTAGAGTACTTCTCAAACAACTTGTTGAAATTACACAAGAGTTTTTAAAGACAGATTTTCGCTTCCAAAGGTCAGCTGCCATGGTTTTACAAGCAAAACGTGAAGTTTATCTTGTACAGTCTTTCGAATATACCAACCTGTACGCTATTTATTCAAAGGTAGTCATAAATATGATAAATATGCCTAGGCGGATATCAATCTTACTCGCCGTGTCCATGGAGAACGTACATAAGTTGTTAATTTTCGGATTTATTTGTAAAACGACTTCTGACTTCTATTCTGGTCAGCATCAAGGCCGTATGAGTCAGAATCTAGCAAGCAGAACGTGAACTACCACTCTGGTTTAAGGACTTGACAAACATACCCACAGTGAAAACCGAATCCGATATCATGCACATAAAATTAATCACTTTATGAGCTTCTCCACGAAGGGTCACTATTCTTAATATTTTGTGTACAAAATTCGACTTACACAAATATTACGAAGAGACTAATATAGAGCAGCATACAATTACTAATTGTTATATAAATTTTATTTTCAGTTGTGAATCTGGTTTCCTTCAGCTGGTTGACGGAACAGACTTCCAGCCACGTCCGGAAGATATTCAAATTTGTGGAGAAAATGAAAGATTCACGCCGCCTGCAGTTATCTTTGGAAATCAAAATTCTGCCACCTTGCTCTTCAAGTAAGTACCATACAAACTTCTAATAGCGAATGTGCGAAATTTTTAAATCTTTTAGTGATATTGAAGTGTATTATGAGACTTTTATTTCAGATCTAATGTTTCTATTTTTGACTTCTTTCTTTTTTTTTAGTTCACTTAAAATGAAACTCAATGATTTGTTCCTTTTTTCTATGAATTAAATTTGCTACTTAAAAGTTTCAATTGCTAATAAATTCTTTCGAATAGACTGGTGATAAACGTATCTAGATGGCACCATTGTCACATCTGAGGCTTTCCAGTTTCATGTTACCATATGCGTACGTGGTCTTTCCGGCTCGAATGGAAGCGTTGGGTTTGATTCGATTACCTCGCTGATGCTTTGTGGCCATTCGCTACACGTCAACAGCGAGAAGCTTTTGGAGGCCATGAAGTAGAAAAAGCTGAACACTATGTAGGAGCTGGAGAAATATTTTTATTACGACTCATTTCAATTTACTCTTTAATGGGCTAAGAAGCAAGGTAGATGTGCTGTCTCCATAACGAAGCAAAATTCGTGGACACAGGGTACAAGTTGGAACTTTTCACCACTATAAAAAAGCTGTGTAGAACTTCTAAAATATACATATTTATTCTTATATATGTTAGATATTAGCAGAAGTTATCGCTCTTAGCACGGGAAGAATAAGGTTTAATGACTGATTAAGTAGTATGTGAGATAAGTATATATATATATATATATATATATATATATATATCAGCATGTATTTAATATCTAATCCACATTAGTGCACCACCCTACTACTTTTTTCCCATCCCTTTCTCTTCCTTTCTAGGCAAAATATGATTAAATGCTAAATCATATATTTAATTATTTTAAATAATAAGTCTAAGTGTGCAATATTATGTCTGTAACCTTAAGAGATTCCAAAGTGTTGACATCTTATTATAATAATTGCAATCCCACTTTTTTCTCTTCCCGTACTCTTTTCTTCCTTTCTAGACAAAATATCAAGAACACTGAAATATGCGTTTACTTATTTTAGAATAGAAGTTCCAATAAGACATTTCGTGTCTTTAGACATGAAGAATTCCTAGATATAAAGGCCTTAATATAATAATTGCCACCCCAATTCCTTCCTTCTACGTCGAATTTTCAAATATCCTTTCCTACTGGTAACGTATATAACAAATCCTATATCCATATAGTGTACAAATTTCAAATGAGCTTACCTGTGGCTAAAGTGGCAACTTACATAACAAACCCTATTTAGAGTACAAATTTCAAGTGAGTTTACGTGTGGCTAAGCGATTATCGTACGTGCGTTTGGTGGGGAAGATCCTTGTTCGATTCTCGGCGGATGCACATGTGGTTCAGATCCCACTTTAAACTGTAAGCTCAAGTCTCATATAGCCTCACTGCTCAACGGGATGCTAAATCAATATCAAGTACAAATTTCAAATGTTTGTTTATCTTAAGCAACCTCGTCTAAACGTAGATCAGTCAATTAGTTAGGATTTCTTTTATATAAAGGAATTGTTCGATTAAAGGATGTGTATTTGTTTCTATCAATCTAAATTTTAATATCTAGGTAGAGTGTGATGTTATGCTAATTTTTTTTCACAAGATAAAAGTAATCTGTTTTATTTGGCAGAAGGTAGTACGAGTGGTCAATGTTAATTTGATATGTCCTGGCGTACGGCGCTACCAATTTCTCACTATATATATATATATATATATATATATATATATATATATATATATATATATATATTGGAAAATCAGATCACATGTCCATTGGACAATTAATCCGGTTAATATCATACGTAGTGTGGTAGATATTTGCAAATGAAACCTCCTCCCACCGAAATTCTCAAGACCATGTTGGATAAAGTGGAATTCTAAGTCTTTCCAAGTCCTTCTAATAAAATTCTTAGTTTCATGAGGGCTGGGTTGCCCACAGGCAGATTTTAAGCTCAAGATGCGCCCATGGGAAGAGAATATTTCATAAGATAATTTTTCATTGAAAATGCTTCAATTAAACTGGATAATGATAAATTTGGGAGAATAGAGTAAGTACATTTGAGAAACAGAATGGTGGAGAATTGCAAATTTCGGGGAGAATGGTAAATTTGGAGGTGCAGAAGCTCAAATTTGGATAATTGTAAATCTGGAGGTGAAGAATAGTAAACTTGGAGGAAAATTGTAAATTTATTGGTGAAGAATGGTAAATTAGGGGAAAACTGATAAATTTGGGGATGAAGGATGGAAAATTTGGGGGTAAAGAATAGTAAATATATGGGTTGTTGTTGTTATGATGGTCATCCCTGTATAAGTGTGTTGTGAACTTTCACCACCTTTGTTTCTTAGCCAATTGCTCTATGTAAAGAAATATTCTTTTGAAACAAACTGAAATGTTAATTATGATTTTACTTACTTATATACGGTGGTTATTCCAAAACACTGGGGACGCAGGGAAACTGGTCTTGCAGCTGTTAGCAACATTGTTGTGTTTGTTGTATTCCCTTCTCCCAAACAAGCCTGCACGTACCTCGCTATGGTACTTAGTCTTAATTTGGCAGTCGTTTGTAATGAAGCTCCTGCGTTGCGCTGCTGCCAAGTACGAGGTTAGTGCGGTTATTTGGTTTGAACGCAAAAAGTTCAGAAACATCTGCAAAGGGGTGTAGGGAGTTCGCAGTTGGTCGTACTGAAATTTAAAACGAAGAAAGAAGCGGAAAACCTTTAATTTTTCTAGTCACGTCTAGAAGGTTGAGAAAACCAGTGACTAGACCTTGTTTCCTAAGATGAAAGAACATTTGCCTGGAACGCGCTTCAGAAGCGCGATGAAATCAAAGATGAGGCTTCTTGAAGAACATAGTGGCAGGCAAGGGCATACAAAAGCTGCTACAGCGCATACAAAAATACATCAACTGAATTGAGAATTATGCAAAAAAAATGTACAAGCTTTAAAATGATGTAAAGGTTATTGAAAATAAACGTTTCTTTGTGTTTCTAAAGAAAAGGAACGAAAAGTTACTTTTGGGATTACCCTCGCATATCCCTTAGATTTCGATATCATTCCGGTATTTGAATGGATAATGTGGAAAACTCTTCGGCTTAGAATACTAGTCACGGAAACCCAAAAAGCTCAAAAATAAACAAAAAAGACAAAGAAAACGACAATTTCACACTTTCAAATACACCACATCACTCGCTGCTAATTTTCACAAAGAGAACTTAACAATTATTACACACCACTTTTGGCATCCTTCCTGCGGATAAGCAGAGACAATAATCAGCCAAAAATCAGGTGTTGGGTCTGAAAACAGACGTTGCCTGTTACAATAGTCAAAATGAACTGTCATATGAACTGAAAAAAATATTCTGTAACTATGAGTTTATTATATGAAACTAGCAACTTTTAAAATGGTAAACAAAATAAAACTAAAATATAAAAGAATCTAGTTATGTGCTATTACACACGATCATAGATAGAAAAAGTAAAACCTGTAACACCACGCATTAATTTAGTTGAGAAATCACTACTTCCAATAGATTCAAGTACGGGCATGAATGTAATAAAGAAGTTTTCAATAGATACCCATAAAGGTTGGTTTATTCGACATCATATTAGTTCCATTATTATAGTCTTTTGGTTTTCATATTAAGATTACAGTATTTTACCTTGTCGATAATAGTAGTGTAAAATAACCAAATTTAGAACTAATCATAGGCAATTAAGTTGCCAGAAATAACTCGCAAACCCATTATAGTCGTACTTACAGTGTATGAGTGAACAATAATCAAAGCTAAATTAGTGATGCAGTACCTTGTTAAATCGAGAGATCATTCCTCTTCCTCCTCACTAATTTCAAACCGAAACTAATGAGAATAAGATTCCATGAAAACATGCGCTTGTGAAAGACTAAGTGCTTTTAATAACCCCAATCCCTAGGGGATGCCCCAAAACAAAGTGTTTTGACAGAATTTTTACATGGTTAATACTGGAAAATGGATTTGCATGTATATCTGTAAACTTACAAAATGTTGCGAATTTTATCCCTCGTTATCTCCTTATTATTTGTATATTGCAACCAGAAACAACAGGATTATTTCTGGAAGTTGAAGAAGAATACATATTAAGTTCTACTAAAATCACATAAGTTTTGCGAGAGCTCTCCTTGAACAAACAGAGACACAAATGCAGATCAAGTCCAATGGTGAAGTTTCGTTATGCTCACTTCAAATGTGTTGAAATGAAGTAACAAGAGCTACGATGTCGAGCAAACATCCATCCATCCGTAAGGTTCTTTCCTATATCACAATATTACAAGACTTATGACTCATCCTTGTAATAATCATTATCTGAAAACATTTAACCTCACGAATATTGTACATTTCAGTCAATAAGTACACAATGGTTTTAGAACTATTGCCTCTTCCCTACTTATATTTTTATCATGTGTAAGAAACTCACTTACTTTTCCTTTGTTGGACCTTAGGTCTTACCAAGAGAATATCGGGATTGTACTTAATAATAAGACCGGAGCCACTTCCTTTCCAACTACAGACACTTTCTTAATTAATAACATGTTAATCTGTTACCTTCACTTTCGGTTGTTTATTACCGTATATTTAAATCATATGGGGGAGGGGAGACGCAAATAAAAATCATCGTTAAAAAGTAATGATAAGTTTAAAGTTAATGAGTGACAATTAACCGGAAGGTAAATTAAACTAATCTTTAATTTAGAAATTTCTTGGAAATGGAAGCTACCATATTTAGTATCTGAGTGGAATAGTTTTTCAATGCTCACCATAGCATTACATGAAAATTGACAACAATCCTCAAATCAACATACAAGAAATGGAGACTTAGATCAGAAAAATTGCTTTATAATTGTATGTATAATAAAGGCGACAAACGCTTCGGCCAAATATGAATTTCTGTTTCCCCGAAGAGGCTGACTGTCGATAATTGGGTAACTTAAGACGTTTAGCCAAGTGGGAGAGCTTAACTATTCGGTTTCCCTCCGCGCCCACGTATTTTTTTAATGGCTAGTCCATTTTTCTTACTTCAGTCTTGCCCACATATCTTATAAACATCCACCTCACAGATAAAACATGTCTTTCCTTGGTTCCCCATTTTAATCTCTAGAAAACAAATAGAAAGTTATAACACGTTCTTAGCCCTAAACATAAATATTATTTTCCTTCGTTTGCTTTTAATACTACATTTCCTACTTATTTAAATTTAGACACCATTATTTACAAGAAGATGTGCGTTGCAGTTAGTAATAAATGCCTGTCATTGGAAGCAGCATAGTTTCGCAATTGTCGACAATAACATAAATGGTCCGGACGGCCAGAGTTCCTCTTTTATTCCAATATCGTGCTGCTTTGATTTTGAGTTTGATATCCGTTTTAGCAACAAGACTATATGATACGTGGATCTGCAGTTTAACGTGAGACCCGAAACATACGAGCTCCCGCCTGGAATCGAAAGCAGATCTCCCACGCCAAAGGCGCATACGCTAACCGTTTTGCCACTTCGGAGCTTTCAATACACAAGTTGTTCTAGTTCTAAATGCATTGTCTAGAGCGTGAATCAGGCTTGCCAACCATACGACCATTTATCGTGTTATACGATAATTTAAGCCTTAATCTATATAGGATAACGCCCTTGTGATAATAGG
This sequence comes from Thermobia domestica, assembly GCF_964235325.1. Taxonomy (NCBI): domain Eukaryota; kingdom Metazoa; phylum Arthropoda; class Insecta; order Zygentoma; family Lepismatidae; genus Thermobia; species Thermobia domestica. The sequence continues at coordinate 91,837,079 of NC_137456.1, forward strand.
TGAATATACGATAATGTTAGAACGTACACCTTCTTGAAGTTTTTGAATGTGCAAATAAATTGTAGATGTGAATTAAATAATTATAAAACAACACACAGGTTGTTAAGAGTTGTTCCCGTTAAAATAAATCAATAACGATTTGATAATTGGCAAATGGTAACCCAAAATCCACTCTTTAAATTCAAACGTTTACGAGGTTTTGGAAATATTGTTATTGTGCAGATTAGTGTTAATAAGAATTTAAAAAAAACTGTGAGGACAGTGACACCGATTTGTAGTTCGAAACTGAATATTACTACTTAAGTTTATCATATATTATTGCTATTATTAATAGTATTATGCTTATTTCTACAATTATCATGTGCGTAACGAACATACGGCATTTTTTTTAAATATACGACCATTTTAAAGACGAACATCGATAATTTTTTTTATCTGAGGTTGGCAAAACTGATATGAATGGGCCAATGGTTGGATGGGTACTGATTGACCATTGGCCACACATTTATTTATTTATTGTATATTGGATTTTCGATAATGACTAATGCCTTGTGAAACGTGTATTTTTACATTTTTTCTGTGGATTTACTGTGTGAGTGCATTAGCAGAAAACATAATTAAATACCAGAAGGCAACATTGTTTGTACAAGACCTACAGTTGGCCAGCAACAAAAGACGCTAAATGCTGCATTGACATAATTTTCTAATTTCTTTCTCTGGTAAGTGTATAATTTCAGGGGCCTCATATATAAAGAGCAGAGGCAATTACCCCCTAAGTTTCAAGTATATATACATTTTTCTCAATAGTATATAATATACACTCATAAAAACATGAAACCACTTGTATCGGAGACCCTTGTACCCTTCAAGGAAAAACTAAAATGACAGCTGTATAATTTACGTACTTGTTATGTAAGTATTGAATTATGACAATAAAATAAGAGAAACCTCCTTTTTACACTGCCATCTTATATAATAATGCTGTATCAGAGATCAATATCAACGACTTCAACATATTTGTGAGGGATTTGTTCTTCTTAAATGCCCTGGATTTTGGATCCTCTTGGCAATTCGCCGTAAGGTGCTGTCGACGAAATTAATCTGAAGAGAGTTTGAAGTGGAAGATGTTGTTAATTCAGCACTGAGTTGAGGATCTCTTGACTAATCCTCGGTAGCTGAGACTTATAACTGTAAACGGCTAAGTTGTCAAGTTCTGGCTTGGAGCAGAAGGCTTTTTTTATGATACTACTGAGAGTAGACCTGACTTCTTAACAAAACAGTGAGATGCTGCAAGTAAAAATCGTTCGCTGCAAATTTAACAACACAAGGAGATAACCAATTGGAGAGACAAAACTCAAAACCCGCTATATACGTTGACCTGTGAGAACAGTCAATGTACAGTAATTTCTACACCTGTAATTTCTACACCACTCCTTTCTTCGTCTCTCTTAATTTTTGTGTGTCACACCTTCATTTCAAAGTCCCCATTACTGTCAAAAGCCGTCTATAAAAATTAAATACACGTGCCTTCTTCGAAGCCACTAGTTCTTCGAAGGTGGCCCACTACTATCTTTTAAAAACTACACCTAAAGCCCTGACGGCACCTTTCTCAAACCCACGCACACGCTGTTTGTCCACCACAAAGTTCACTTGGCGGGGGCTGGGATCGAACCCGGGACCCCAAACAACAGATGTGAACGCTCTACCACTGAGCCACCGCGGCCCCCATGGTCATTATTATCTTTGCTAACTATAATATAGTAACTTGCTTTTTAGCTAAAATATTATAATTAATTAAATGGTACGTCAACACTGCTGAAAGTGAGTGACCAGAAAGGTTATTTCTGCTACTGAACTATTAATGTCTAATAGAAGCATTATTTTTAAATATATATATCTTAACAACCTCCTCGCGTCGTGCCTATAGAATTCGGGGATGACAGCGTTGTGACACAAAGAAGTTGCTTTTACTTATTGTCTGAAATGAGTAGGTTTGAGTACATCTAGTTGTTAGCGAGAGGATTAATTTGCATATTACAGAAACACTCCACTTCATCTAGAATTTCATGTATTTAAAATTAACGAAAGGTGTAATAGTGTAATGGTGTTGTACTAGCGGATATGACTTAATACATCAGATCACAGTACTCAGACGTCTAGAGCTTCGATCACAAGTAACGCTTATAACTGAGGTACACATACCTTTTTAGATGTTCAGGTTTCTTGGGATGACGAATATCCACTCCTGGGCTTTCTCTGGACGACTTAGTATCGCCAACTCGGCTTTATCACAGTTAGCCGACTAAGAGCCAACCATCAATAGCTTGTCGCTCGTAAGCTGAGAATCCTCGTATCAAACTCCAACTTCTGATCTCAACTTCTGAGGACCGACTTCTGATCCTGAATTCCTCTGGATCTGGGTTTTTGTTCTTCTTTCCAGACGATGGAATTCGTCATTTCATGACTTGACGTTGGTTACCTCAACTATTGGTCAAACTTTCGTTGCAGACCGCATTACATTGTGACTGAATTCCCAGACTGTCAATCTCTGCGAATTCTGAATATTATGCCATATCCGAATTGTGTCTGTGTTAACAAATGGTTTCGTTACATCTTTCAAGCTTACATTCATTTCCTTAATTCTGTTTACATCATCCTGCGAGTTAGCGTCTCGACAGGATTTCATGAATATCAAAACACAACCATGTGTAACTGATTACATAAACAGACAGACAATAACCAACAATAACAATAACACGTGCCGTACATATCACAATTTCACATCTTTATAATTTCTCAATTTAGACTTGACTTTAAATTATAATTATTCCAATCACCTACTGAAATCCTATAATCCTTTAATATGTATCAACAATATATATGCGTTTTGGACAAAACCTTTGGCACTGTAGTTTTGATCAATTTCGGGGGATTACATGAACCCGGGACATCTTGAACCGTATATATGGTTATAATATGAGTATTCGATGTGAGAGGTATTGATTCGATTACTGATAGAAGCCGAAAAATCAATCATATGGTGCGAATCCAACGTCTCATATAGTCTTCATAAGCTTCAAATCGAGAACAGTAACCTCTGCTTAAGTAAGTCAACCACTTATTTAGCTCTCAGATAATCTAATCTCATTTGAGGCATTGAGTTTGTAAATTACTGTTTTCTTATTGTATTTATCTAACATAAAAGGAACATAAATCGTATTGTGATTAAAATTGTTGTTATTACTAAAGAAAAAGTACTAGAGAAAAATGATATTTTTAAACATTCCTCAATATTTATATTACCGTTACTTCCGAAAATTTTCTGAAGAAATGTTAGTACATCAGAATCTCATTGCGCAACACGACAGTTGTTGAGCTGGTTCTAAATATTGATTTCCGATACTGAAGGATACAGTGTTACATTTATCACTGACATCGATTTTCAACACTTAAGCGAGAGATTGTTAAACTGGAGATAATCTCCAACCGTAAACATCTGTATTGTAGGGCAAATACAGACACTGTCACCGGCCTGAACATTGTTATCCTTACATTGTGACGGAAATTGATTTCCGACAGTTAAACATCAGACAGCTAGACTAACTAACTAACTAACTAACCCTATAGTTTATGAAACCCGGAGGTTCAATGTCACGTTAACAAAAGTCCTCCACTGACTTCTGTCCTTAGCCAACTGGATCCATTTCTACTTTGTATTCCTATTTCTGTTAGATTCATCTAAATATTGCCCTCCCATCTGCGCCTAGGTCTTCTTAACGGTCTTTTTCCAATACTCTTCCAGTGAAATATTGAAAGCGTTCCTACCTTCTTCCATTCTGTCTACATAACCTGTCCACCTGAACCTTCTACAGTTGATGAACCTAACAATGTTTGGTGAACGGTATAAATTATGTAGTTTTTCGTTATAAAGTTCCCGCCATTCACCATTCCCATTCCTCTTGGGTCTTTACATCCGTCTAAGAATTTTATTTTCAAATACTTTCATTCTACGCTCTTCTAGCAGAGTAAGGGACCATGTTTCGCAACCATATAGCACAAGAGGCATGATTACCTTTTTAATTATTTTAAGCGTCAATTTCTTTGACAGAATTCGCGATGACAAAAGATATGGAAGGTAATAATAACAAATTCAATGTTTTCAGTTGATATTTAATTTCTTCGTGAATATGGATTTCGTCTGTTAACATTGATCCTAGATACTTGAAAGTATCCACTTTGTCGAAGGTATTATTTGATATTTTAACCTATCCACTATTTGCAATATTACAATTCCGATGAACTTCCATTTCCTGCAAAGGTTTAATAAGATCTTTGCATTTCTTTCTATTATTCTCCTGTCATCAACTATTATATTTACATCATGAGTATACGCCATAACCTGGTGAATACCATTTAGCTCTAGGGCCCAGGTTGCTATCTTTGATTTTCTTTACAGTGTACTCCAGGATAAAGTTGAATAATAATAGCGACATCGCATCTCTTGTTTTAGGACATTCTAGACATGAAATCTCGTAGACAAGAATTTTTATATTCGGACTTTACTTTGGATTTCATTTAAACATATCTTAATTAATCTACCTAGCTTTTTCTGTATTCGAAATTCTGTAGGAATGTTGTACAATGTTTCCTTCCTGAGTAGTAAGCCTTTCTAAAACCAGTACCGGGGTATCGTATTCCAATTTCTTTTGTTCGATAGTTGTCTTCGATAGTAGTCTTCGCCTAAATCCGATTTGGTAGTCTCCAATAATTTCATTTGCATATGGGAACAATCTTGCTAATAGAATGTTTGAGCTGCTAAACAGCTAGACTGGACGATGAAATTGATTTTCAGCACTAAACGGCTGTGTTCTCATCGGTTGTCAAGTAGGTGACTATGGCTGAGTGATCTCGTGCGCGTTCTGCTTCGGATCCTAAGACACAGTCTATTGACGTTTCGAGTCCCTCTGAAGTGCATGGTCGGTTTTTCATTGTCCTCGATATTTCTGTGTCCGTACCCCTGACCGTTGCAGATTGGTAAATTTTCTAGTTGAGGCGAATTAAAAAGAAAAAAGCAATTGATAAGCGTCTTCGCCTTCGTTAAATGTGGTACCGGGTTTGATTCCTGATGGGAGAGCATTGAAGTCATTGAACTCACTAGATTGGTGCTTGAAATTATATCTGATACTAACCTAGTATCAGAGAGTTCTAAGCTGTAGTAGCTAAAGTTGTTTGCTCATATTCTTAAATTTCACAAGTTTTTTTTTTCAAATTTGTATTGTAGACTATCACAGCAAATATCAATCCATAAACATTTTAACAAATGGTGTCTTAGGCATGAACGTTTATTTATTATATATTTTCAATATATTTATTGCTAGTCATATTTTTCTACTCGCATCTGGAGCAAGGCTCATTAATTTTTGTTTTTAGTGGAAATTAGAGATCTGTGTAAAAACAATTACAATATGTTTAACATCATGTTAATACCTCAACATTTGGTTCATATCTGAACTATGACATTCAGAGTCGGATCCAGGATTTTCTGATGGGGTGCACCAATAACTACCAATCACACTGAAACTCTTCAAAGTGGCATGTGACAATATTCTTTACTCCTTACAACACTGGTACATAAGAGTGAGGTGGAATATTTTACAGAGAGTCGCAAGTAATATGCAGAAAAAATTCTTCTCTCCTCGTGGCTTCTGTTTCCTTCTCTACTTGTCAAATGTTATGTTTTGCTTGGTGAATGCTTTTCCTTTAACCTTCAGAAAATCGACTTAAACTATTGTTTTTACAATGCTCTGCTTTCTCTTACGCCCCAAACAAAACATGATGGCAGAAAGTATCGGAAAGTACTACTTTTTCACTGCTAGCTTCTCATTTTAGATAGCCATATTTACAACGAAGTGGAAGGGGTACACGTGCACGGTGCAGCCCCCTAAATCCGGCCCTGATGACATTAATACGTAGTGTCTCGCCTGGGATTATAATAAGGAAATCTGATCTTAATAATATGATCAGTTTCAGAACTTTTTTCTAATGAGTGAGCAATATGAGCAATTTACAGTATAATTTTGAATCAGCTGTCGAAAACCCAATTTAATGGCATTTTGATTGTACACGCATATGTTCTTACATATTTATGATTCAGATAGCAATTGATCCACGTAATGAATTTTAAAATTCTCACAACGGAAATTATCGTTCTAGTGATTCGAGATATCCATGTGTAGATCAAAAACCAATTTATATTTTTAAAAAAAATATACACATTTCACTTCTAATGCAAACTAGACAGGTTAAACTAGTCGATCAGCTATTCAATAAGTAATAGTAAAAACAATAAACTACAAAATAAAATAGAAATACCAAAACCATGTAATATATCTTTATGTTTCTATATATATATACACACAAACACACATTTATAACTTCTGTCATAAATACAGAAAACTATATCAACTAACATTTTAAATTATTTCTTATTCCATTGCATTCTATTCGACAGCTACGTGCTTTGTGATAAAAAAAAATAGCGTGGTCATATTGTTCTTCATTATATAAATATTGATTTTGTCTGAATTCAACGGAAATGAGAGAAAACAAAGTTCTATAACGATCTGCCATTTCCTTTGTACATGCACACAAAATTGTATATAGTCATATTTGGTGTGTTTTACATAATAAACCACACAAAAGACTGAGGAATGATTTTACAAAAACACAAATGAAAATGAAAATTGAATTTGACAATTAAAACGTGTCTTTGAATATCAAATAAAAATATCATTTTTTTTATTGTCATTGAGAATTTCCTTTAATGTCAAGTTATAATAAAAGTAACACATTTCTACTAAATATCTGCCGCTTGACAACACACACAAAAAATATTAACAACGATATCAATCTGCAAATAAATCATTGAATATCTGTATATTTATTCATTACCTTGTACGTTGTACCATCTATAATTTTCATTGTAGATCAAACAAAAAAGCTATATATGTATGGTCACCAACAAAACTGAGTATTCATACTCTACAATCTAACGTTGGAACGAGTTAATCAAATAGAATGCAGTTTTTTTCTTTTCTGTGTAGAGATTTTGTCATACATCAACAAAATACAACGTTATTTTTTTACTTTGAAATTCAGTAGTTATTAAGGAATGAACATTCATGGTTATGGCGTCTGTACCCCCTTGAATGCTAACTATATCTAAATGTTAATAAGACGTCTTACACAGGCCCTATTTAGGTAAGTGCTGTTCTGTGCGGCAGAGGGGCAGAATTTAGGAGGCGGCAAAATTTTGGAATTTTTAAGATTCACAACAAAGTAATATTTAACACTAGAAACTCGTAGAGTCCCGCGCAAGCGCTAGAAGATATGTTAATCTGTTTCATTCACTCTAATTACAGTAGTTACTAATTAGCTAGCTTATCTGACTATTTTTAAAAAGTCGTTCTCTCCCATTCCCACCTCAAGAGATGAGAATGAACTTAAACATCGTTTTCGATTATTTTAAAAATTCCCCCATGTCACTGTCATGGGGACTTTGTAACCCATATATCAGCTCAGGTGTGACTTAGGAACCTGGAACAGGTCATTTAGATCATTTCTCTGGTAGCTTTAAAACATTAAAATTTCATGTTTCTAGCTATTATGGTTCTCGAGTTGAAAAGCTACCACATCATAATCATCATTGAAAGAATTAGGCCATTTAACCTTCCATATCACGCGTTGTCAATTGTAAGATCAAGGCACGCGCACGGAGTCTCACTCCGCAATATTTATTTATCTTATTTTAATATGTATCTTGTTTCGAAGCGATATTAAATTGTTTAACGTTTTCTTTGCATTTTTTTTTTTTACAATTGCCCAAGTATATTTTACAGCAGAAACTCTTTTAACAGTTTTAAGAAAATTAATATTTCTCTATACGCGGAGTGTGACTGCGGCGCGTGCTACGGCGGGTTAAAATTACGTTGCAACGTTTGTAACTTGTAATATTTAAACTGCTACTTGCCAAGAACTGGTATGTTTGCAAACTCACGGCTTGTTCTTCTGTTTGTGACATAAGTTTGTGCGACGGGGGTGGGGGGCATATTATTTAGAACACGTTGGTACACAATATATAAATACGGGCCTGATCTTACATTATATTACGTGTTTTTCTTTTTCTCCTCACGTCAGCAATCTTTCAAATGATTTGAAGGAGCTTTCTATTTCTCCCTATTCTGAGCCAGACTTTTAATTTTCATGAAGACTTTTCTCTATGTCTTGTATTATTTAACTTATATATTTCAAGCGCGTATTCCTCTAGAAATTTTATTCCTTGTTCCATTCCGTCCATAGCTAATTGTGTGATTCTTTCATGTCTCATAATGTTTCCAATATCTAGACAATATCCATTCTATCTCTTCTTTTAATGGAAGCCGCAGTTACTCATTGGTAAGGCTCTCTTCTCTGATGTGTGTGTGTGTTAGGTCCTTTGTTCGATACCACCTCTCGCCAAGTAAAGGACTTTGTGGTAGATGAGCATAGTGCTCATTGTTTTTTTTTTGGGGGGGGGATCTCCAGTTTCCTTCACTTTCTCCATTCCATCATGTTGTTCCATTATCACCATCACGTCCTCTTTAGCTTCGATGCACAAATGTAGCTGTTAAGCTAGAAATTTTATTTCATTTCAATTTTTTTTCTTTTCCAAATAGTTTTTCAGCATACTCCTCTTTTCGGCTATTTTTCCAATACTATTCTTTTATTTGATATCTTATTCACGTATCTAATATACACAAAAAGGAAGATTTAGTACTAGTGAGATGCTGTTTAAGATTGAGCATATACTGTATGTCTACTTAAAATATGATAGTTTCGCATTGATATCCAACACCTTCCTTAATGCTGGCACTGGCCAAAAGTAAGCCACCCGCTTTAATGTAAATTTCTAGGTACAGCTTAAATTCGCGATCTTACACAGATTGTTTTTTTTTTTTTTTTACGACGGCATTCACTAATATTGAATGCTGTTTCAAAAAATATTTATTTCCCATTTGAATTCCTTGGACCTTACACTTGACGCTCACCTTTCCATATCACACTGAGAACTCTCCAGTTAATTAATTAATTTAAAGTTACATTATTTCAAAAGCAAAAGGTAATTTTTTGTTTTGTTTATTGAACGACCATACAAAGTTTTTTTAAAGAAAAGTGAACAAAAAACATTTACTTAAATTTTAATAATCCACAGTTCACATTTTTATTAGTAAGAAAAAATATGTATTCAATAGTTTCAATAAGCATCACTTTTTATTCATATATGAATAAAGATAGCACATTTCAAATTATAATTGCAACATAAATGCCTTTATTTCTAAAGATTCTAAAAGTTCAAATAAGAATTGCATTAAAATTCAACACGTTTTACAGTTTCGCCAACTAACTCTTTGGCTTCATCAGACAATATGTGATAAACAGTATAACTGTACAATCGTATATACATACAACAGCTCTTATATACTGTATCACATATTGTCTGATGAAGCCAAAGAGTTAGTTGGCGAAACTGTAACACGTGTTGAATTTTAATGAAAATATATAGTTTTGCTCAGCAAATAATTAGTTTATATTTAAGAATTGCAATATATATACTACAGAAAAAGCTTAATTGACTGAGGTTTAACCATTTTAAAATCAAGTTTATTTTTTACAATAATAGTAATAATAAATTGTATACTTTCTCTTAGGAATCTGTTGCTCGTATCCTTAGTACATTAAGTTTAAGATCATCATATCCTTGTCTTAAGAGTGAACCAGAATCTTGAATAACATCATTTAGATGTCACGGTTTCAAAAATTCGGGAGAAATGAGAAAAAATTCCTTGTATTCATATTTAGGCACCCCTATCTGAAACCCAGGCGCAGATGTTTGCACGAAAAGGTATTTCAAAATATACTGTATTCCTTAGCTAAATGTTCGCAAAGTTTCGGTGAAATATATCCAGTAGATATTTATTTATATTTGAATCACTTGTTTCAAATACGATGTTTTGAAATATCAAAGATTTTGCTTAGGAAACTCCTGTCCATACCCTAATTACCCGAGATTCATAATTCGTGAAACATTTCTTTAGTATTAAGCAATATTTGGAATAATATCATACACATAGGTCACGAATCTATAAATCGGGAGAAGTTTGGAAAATATTTTACCAAAAGTGTTCAGCTTTCTCACATTTGGACTTTCAATTGGAGCCCCAGGTACAGGTATCTACAAGAAATGTACTTAAAAATAATAGTGACAGTCTTAGTGTATAGACTTTACAAACAGAATTGAAATACGATTAGTAAGTATGAAGTTAAAAAGAATATTTTTAAACGATGTAACATTTTGAAAATAAAAGAAATAAAGAAATTTAAATATAACGCAGGGAACTCCTACTTGTATCTTAATTATTCTAGGTTCATGGTTCGTACATTATTTTCTTTATAGTGAAGTAGGATTTTGAATGATACTATACATATATCTCAGGATCCATAAATTTGAAAAGAAATTCACAATATTTCTCTAGTATCTTCCCCAAAAATGTATTTTTCTAATTTGGGAGCTCCTTTCGAGACTTCGTGTTCAGATATTTGCATGAATGGTACCTTAAGGAATACTGCATGTCCTAAGATAAATATTTGTCAAGCTTTGTCAAAGTGTGGTTGGTAGGTATGAAGTTATAAAAGTTTTTTGAATCAACGACAAGATTTTGTAGTAAATATAACTTGGAGAGAGAGAGAGAGAGAGAAATTATGATTCCATATGTAAACTATATATATTACTATATTTTTTAAGTACATGTAGATACCAGTTAAATGACATTAGTCAAACTCCTTCATATGATGCATTGATTTTAAAAAGAGGAGAATCCTACAGGCAAATAAATAAATAAATAAATAAATAAATATGAGATCGGATTATAATCGGGTATTGCTTAGTTTCTTTTCTACTTTGAATTTTAAAGATACAGCTTATTTCGGCAATGGTCACAAGGATAACATTAGAAATAAATGACAAAGGTTCTTTGGGGTAAAAAGAGCTCAGCACAATGTAAATAAGGTATGTCATAGTAACAGTATCCCTGAAAAAAATAATAAACTTACCATGCAAGAGATAGAAGGAAATGAGAACTTTAAAATAGCTGTGTAGGATACTCGAAAAGGGCAGAATCAATTATCAACCCATAAGAAGAAGTTGAAATAGCAGAAATAGGAGAAAGATCCGTGGAAAATCCATAGGTAGTAATGATGGAGGTGGCCTGGAGATAATTTCTCTACGAGCTACGAAATTCTTCCCTTAGCCATATGTCCGAGTGGATTTCCAATATTTTCGTAATACTACTTTATCCCCGAACAGTGTATGGAAACTTCTTCCTCCCGGAGAAAATATGAAATGATCACTAATAAGTAGTATGATAGCTTTCACCAAACACTACACTATTCCCACCAGCAGTTAACATTTACCACAAATTACCGTGCTGTTTTTCCGACAATTGTCAGTATTGGACGTTTGTCGGAATATATATGTTATCATGTATTGAATCCACCTCAAGTACAAGCATTTCCGTTGTCTATCAGACAGAGAAGTTTTTCTTTTTTTTAATGGAAAAAGTGTTTCTGTAGTTATGTGAGTACGGTTTATAAAAATATACATATCTCCTGATGCAAAATCTAAATAGAAAATTAACATAATATTAAAAAACTTTAGCGGAAGTTCTGAAGCATATTGGATGAAAATAAATGCTCTAAAACGAGAAAGGTGTGTCAACCATAAAAGTTCTAAAAGTGTAACAGGTGACGGGTGTCTGGCATGTAGGTAGTTTTATTGCCTAAAATATAAAACGTAAAAAAAAGAAATAGAAATAAAACGAAAGAACAAAACGCTGGGGAAAAGAGTGTTTAGGAAAGAAACGAGATTCACATTTCGAAGGCCTTTCAACGAAGAGTTACAAAATAGCGTATCAAATGTCTCATAAGAAAAATTGCACTGTACTCAACGAAACATGGGTATGGTGATAGTCCACCATAAATAGTTAGAGATATTCATAATATAATGTGGAGAAAAAAAGATAATTTTATCTGTGAACATGGCCGCCGTAGCGGGGGCAAGGGTGCCTCCTCCCCTCCTGAGTTTCCGAAGGGTGTTCAACTACAGCACAAAAGATGATTAAATTGTGTTTTGATCATATTTGAATTTGATTATAAGTAATGAAATGTAAATTATAGAATACGAACGGTACGTAGTTTTTTATTTGGGTATGGGTCAATATTAGAGTAAATTAGTGATGTATGCTATAAAATGTGTAGAAAGCATGCAAAGCTATTACCATAATTTGAAGTTGATATTGCTCGTATGGAAAAATAACGATTTAGTATTTCATAAACTATGCATGTAAACACACAAAGCTGTTCATGTTAAATCTATTTTATTTAAAATTTAAGGATTTCATAGCTATTGAAAATCGATTTCGGCGACGATTATTAAGAAAATTGTTAATTAATTCAGATCAACTGTTACGAGATGTTCATTATAGATTTTTTCCCCTTTTTAAAATATTTATATACAATCTGTTGTGAACAAAGATTAATGTAATCAACACAATCTCATTTCAGTAGTTGTCTAGATAATTTCTTTGCATTCTGAATGATATTTCGCAAGAATTCGTCAGTGTACTTTCAATTATGAGAAATTACTTCTTTTCTTTTAATTGGAAATAACAGACGGTATCAAAACAGAAAAATTGTTCGTGAGAACGAAAACATTAGCAGAAGACTGTGGAGCATGGAAGCTTCTCAGCTATGGCAAGTGATCTGTCAATAGTGGCAGAAGACGTATAATGATGATGACGAATAAGAACGGAATCGTAACATTCGTTCCTCATGCTACCAATCTACCTCTAATTATTTCGCTAAATTTATTCTTATTTGTATTTAAACCCGTTTTCTTCCTCTACTTAAGACGGATCGATTACAATACTTCTGTCATCTCGATTAACATGATTTTCTTCTAGGTTAATTTCTCCATTCCGTAAAGAAAATATTTGTTATCAAGTATACGTTGTCCGCGCACGAGCAACTGTTTAAGATTATTCAACGTTAGCTCCCTGATGCTACCTTTGATTTCCCTCATTGTGTATTCTAAAGCATTTTCTTCTTAAAGAATAGTGATAAGGGGTATTCTTGCCTCAGGCTGTTATGAATCCTGAATGAGTTTGACAAACTTCTTCCTATTTGTATATTACTGCTGGTTTCACTAAGACATGAATTTACTAATCTTATAATCTTCAGGGGAAATCCAAATCCCTCCAATATGGTGTGAAGCCCTTCTTCTTTAATCGAGTTATTCAAGTTTCTGAAGTCCATGAAGAATTTGTAAGCTCTATCGGCAAATTCCTATTTCTCTTCGGGTATTCTCTAAAATTGTGGCATGTTTTAGGAACGCATTTTGGTATTATGTACAAATAACTCCGACAGAGGAACTCGAATTGTTTTATACTATAGCTCTGTGTTCTTTCTTCGTAGGGTCCGGTAGCTCAGTGGAAGAACATTCACTTCCGGTGCTTGGGGTCCTTGGTTCGATCCCAGCTCGCGACGTGTGAACTTTGTGGTGGACAAACATCGTGCTCGTGGGTTTTCTACGGGTTCTCCCGTTTCCTCCCACTTTTCTTCATTCCACCATTTCATTCATCTCTCACCATCACTGTCTCCTTTAGCCTAACCGGCGTAATCGTGGGACGTAAAACCGTGTGCAGATTTCATTTTTTGTGTTCTTTCTTCGTAATCTAGAAAGTAGTTGTGTTGAGTTAGAGCTTCCTTTTTCCCTGAATATTTTCAGAATCCAGGAAGAAATTTAGTTTTCCATGTTAATGATCTTTTCCTCAGACAGAAGTGAATTTCATTATGTCATCATTCTGACTTTCTAAAATAAATAAAGGGATACTCAGGATTTGACATTTGTTATCATTGAGTCATGCATTCATTACTGACATTCATTTATACAATCAATCGTTCACCAGATTCTATTTGAGTCTCACAACTGTCGAGGTTCAATTTGGAAGAATTGAGCACCATTAACACCATTTACAGAGGTTTGCTCCTTAGGTCTTACCTTACCCGTCACTCAAAAATACCTTACAAATTGAGAGTTCATGAATAAATATTTTATAATGTCTATTAACTCAAATCTTTAATTAACTATTTTTTTTAATTCTATTAAGTTCTATCAAATTAGCATAACTTTACACTAGTACTAATTATGAGCTACACGTTTTCTACTAGCATCAACATTAAACGTTTACCGTATACGGGGGCGCGGTGGCTCAGTGGTAGAGCGTTCACCTCTGGTGCTTGGGGTCCCGGGTTCGATCCCAGCCTCCGCCAAGTGAACTTTGTGGTGGACAAACACCGTGCTCGTGGGTTTTCTCGGGGTTCTCCCGTTTCCTCCCACTTTCTTCATTCCACCATTTCACTCATCTCTCATTATCACCGTCTCCTTTAGCCTAACCGGCATAAGCGTGGGACGTAAAACTTACAGATTTCATTTTTTTTACCGTATACGAGTAACACTACTACCCTTGAAGCCACATTGATGATCCTCAAGTATTGCATCAGCATCAAAGGTAAACTGTGCTACTAGAGCATTTCCCAATATTGTGTAGCAGATTCAATGTAATGAAATCCAATGCTAATTACTGCAATCCGTTTTGTCTCGTTTCTTGAATATCGGCATTATAATTGATTCTTTCCATCTGAAGTTTCTTTTTTCTTTCTGGTATACTAGGCAGATAAGTTTGTGTGTGTTTGATTATTGTAGGCTCCTCTTGCCTTATTGGTTTCAGCCAGAATGGAATTGGCTCCTGGTGATTTGAGTTAAAATAGCGTATCAAATGTTATTCTTCAGCTGTTTCGATCTCTGAAGGGAACAGCTTCTCAACCAAAGAGTCTGCTGTTTGTATTTTGTTGCCTTTGCTTAAGCCTGTATTTAATCGGCATTCCTAATACTAGTAGTGAACTATATTCATACTAGTAGTGGCTGTGACTTATAAGTAGATATCTATCTCTTAACCGTCTATGTGATTTCCGTAGTATATGGATAACGCAGTAACTTTTAATGTACATATTTTCTATTCCAGTTTTAATGGGAGTACAATACCACAGATAAAACACTATTGAAATATGGTGTGTTACTTCAATAGTCAGTTTTATTGTTCATAAACTCGTTGTTGGTAAAGTTTCTCCAAACTTACCCTTTATATTTTCTTCCTAATTTTTGTAGTGATCCTTTCTGGCCAATTGGCTAAGCATGGTCTCCGCTTTGATTTTTACTTATGGTCTTAGGTGAAGCTGCAAGTCCACGTCTCATAGAGGTTCATTCAGACAAGGATCTTGCCTTGTTGTTCAAAATGGACTTATAATTTCAATCAATTATTTTTTTCTAAATAAGATCTACAAGAATAGCAAGTTATATGACGATTTTTCCTGTAGAAGGTTGTTTAATACTTATAAACATTACTTATTCAAAGATTTATCATGAGGTATAGAAATTTAAGATCCGAATATGTACAAACTTCACCTTAAAGTTTTGAGCCGTAAAGAATAGATGTTAACGTTATGTATTATTTTATATAGAAGAAATTGGTAAATGCTGATGTTTTATTTTATAAATTTGTAATAATATTTACATGATATTTCCGTTCTCTACTGAAATTTATATAAGTGGACAGCAGTAAAAGAAACTATGAAATATTATATGAAATCATATTCTTAACTCTTCATAATCTCCTTCAGTTTGTAAAAAGAAAGGAACATCTTTACTACTTTGGAATTGAACATAGTATTTTTAAAACTTATTTCCCAAAAGATTCCATTGGACGTATTTTCAGCTATTATGATGATAACGACATATCCAAATCACATAAGGAAATATCAGTATTATTATAATATCGTATAAAATAAATATTCTTCTATAAGTTAATATGACTGGAACGTTATCATTCAAATCGTAATGCAGGCCTTTTCCGTTCTTTCTACTGCCAAAGAAGGAAAAGAAAAAAAGGATCTGCAAGAATTGAGATCCGTAAACCGAGTCTTCTCTTTCGCTGGAGACATTTCTTTCCTTTATGAAACCCGGTTGGCTGGTGATGGAGGGCCGATAGTTAAAATATAGGGAATCTTCTGGGAGAGACACTCCTGAAGAGATTTCCTCTACGTCAAAAGAAGATGGAGATGCGGAGGGGGTATGAGGAGGGAAGGACGAGAAATGTTTTCCTTCTCTCTTTCTCTCCTCTTGCCGTTCCTTTTCGTCTACAGTTCTTGGTTTGAATACCAATGAGCGCTGATGGTTCTTTTGCATAAGCTTAAGATTCACCTTAGCTCGTGGAGGAAGAATTATGTTGTTGACATCTGCAGAATCATAGGGCCGAGATCACGAAAAATGGTTCAACCCTAGCTTTCTTTTTCCCTTCCTATTCAAACTAGTCCTTAAAATATACATATATAATATTTTATTCTTTTGGTATACACTGGTTATTTGTATGTGCAATTCTGTGATTGAAGTTCCCTGTAGACTCATGGGCAGGGTTCACGTTTTGCAGAGTCCTTTTAAATTTGCCACAGATCTCGATCTTCTGCTGTGTCCTGTAGTTCGTAACCTCAATGCAGTAAAAGACCTTTTCGTGGCTGTTTCAAAAGCAGAAATTAAAGAAATATAGTTCAGTTAATTGTATATAAAATTATTAAGTGATTACCTTCTGACATTTTGCGTTCATTTAAATTAGGTTCAACAACTTATTTATCTATCCCGTTTTTGTGTCGCACAACCTGAATAGATTAAAGTATATGAGAACTATAAAATCGCTTCTGGTTTAAGAAATATATTTACAAATAAGACTGATAGTTCAACTTCGTTTCAATACGTACATTTCATTTTATGCTTCAAGATATATTTCAAACAACCAAAATATATATTCCACATATTTAGGTCGAGAACCTTTAACTTATTTGTATTCATCCATCATTAAAATTCTATTATTCTATAATTAATTGCATTAGATATTGTTTTCAGAAAGAAGAATTACATTTATTAAACTTTTGTATGAAATAAAATATCCATAATTGGTTTGATTTGCTAACTCATTGGTATAGTTGAATTTTCTCATAGTTGAACTTACATTGTTTTTATGATTTTAATGTTTTGTTTTTCTGTGTATTTTTAATACGTATGTTTATTTTCCTTTCTTTTGTCTATACCTTGTAACATTTATATTGTTATTGTATACATGCTATAAATTAATAAGGTATATTATAGTCAATTTTTTAATTATCGCTAAATCTAGGGAAATCAACTGAGATGATCGTGAAAGAATATCATTTTTCCGATTGGCGCGGGGACTACTTTTTCACAAATTTTGGCATCTTACTTGGAAATCTAGTGACTTTTGTGCTATGATCAATTTATCCTTCAGTAATGAAGCACTATTAGTCCGAAGCAGTTTTCATGTATTTTCTTTCTTTCTCAATATTTTAATAAGCGCTAGCGACGACGAGTTGTACAAGCATACCACCTCGCTACGGAGAATAATTCCAGCCTTCAATCTCTAATTTGTAGAGCTTCTTTTGAGAGACACAAATAAAAGAGCATTACCAATATAGTAAGCCGATTAGCTACAGAAACGTGAGTTAAAGTAGTGATTTTCAACCGTTGGTCCGTGGACTGGTTAGTAAAATTATTTTTGTTTAATATTACTATGAGTGTGATGCTTCCTGTTGCATCAGGTATCCAACATTGCTCCGTATTTTGTCGGTCCGGGAGTATTGAAAGGTTCAGAACTATACTGTTAAACTGAGATGTGTGTTTTAGTTTTTCTCGTCTGTAGATGTTTAATTTTTATGTAATTTTAAAAATTACAGAAAGTTTCTTATAGTGTGAATAGTGTCAGAGGTATTATGTCTGCAATTTTTAGCGACTTTACATGCAGAATTGTGGTGACTTCATCTCTCGATTAGCAACATTTTGTGTCAACGTTTTGGTAACACTGATTATAGGCTTGTGTCTGTGTATTACCTGACCAGCGAACTGCTCTAATTGCTAGGACGTCCTGGGCTGGATTCACGGCGGAAACGTATTGAACGCATGCCTTAGTAGTGAAACAGAGCCAATAAACTTCAATTAATCATGAAATAAAACTTTGAACAAGTAACTATTGTGTATGTGTGCGTGCAAAATCTAATGCTTTCTACAAGAAGCCAATTTCATTTCACTATCAAAAACTAAGGGTAGACTTCCAAATGTAGAAGATCTAATGTGAAAACCCGAAATTATACATCTACAACTTCTGGTTTCAATAAAAAGATAAAGGTGGAGATGAAATATTATCTTGCGATACTGAATCCATATAAAAATATTTTTGCTACCTCTTGCTATTTTTACTTTGATACTTGATAACAGATCTCATTAAGCCAAACCAAATGAACCAAATGATATGGTTAGAGTAATTCGGGAGGAAGTGACTATAGGGATGAAGTGATTACAGTTAAGGTTAATGATATGTGTCAACAAAGCATGATCGGCGCTGACGTCACAAAGCTCCTGTGTGCAGTATTGAGTATGGGGCTGACGATGAAGATAGTGTACAGAGGAAAGAAATGAACTATTGAATGCTGCGAGCACGGACAGCACGAAAGATTTGTAGCCTTTTTTGTTGCTATTGTAATATGGAACAGTAAGTAACTAGGGCAATTCTTTCTTGAAGTGATCGTGTTGTACCTAATACTTCCATAGCAGCATGAGGCGATTATTAGGTACGTATGTATATAGATGTGCCTCAATATATATTGCTAACTTGGAAAAAGACGACGAGATGGGGTAAAGTGACTAATATATTTTGGGGTTCTCCTTTAGCCTAACCGGCGTAACCATGGAACGTACAACTTAAAGATTTCATTTTAAATATTTTCGAGTGATGTGAATAGTCCTGTTAATCATTCCATATTCTGTGTATGTTTGCCCCTCCGAATATTAACACATACCGAACACTGCTCCCCGGAACATTTCTTTTCTGAAAGAAGCACTGCTCGAAACCACAGTCTCGTATAGGGGAAACCTGGGTTCCAGACCTATTGAGAACTCAAATATTGTGCCCTTTCTTGTAAGGTCAAACAACTCAATGCTCCCGAGACGTTACTTTGGACACGATCTCGGGTTGGTATGTCTATTTGCTTCTTAAGCATTTCTACAACAATAGCTTATGTACCTGTACATCATGTAGGTGTTCTTTGTTCGCTGTATACTCATTATTTAGCAGTTTATATCTTGTTATTTACATTATGTCGAGGACATTTCTTCTCACCACTTCATCCCATATGTATATTCACTTCACTCCCACGTGTGGGGTGAAGTGAATAATTTACCTTGTATGATTCATTTCTTTCTGTGCACGTTACTTCGAAACACTTTGGGGCAGAATAGAGGAACAATGAATCTCTTCATCTTTATTTTCAACTGGAGAAAAATCAAGTTGGAGACACGTATCAACCAGCTGACGAAACTGAGTCTAACTAAGCCACATAGTCGAGGAAAAAGAAGATGATAATCTTGATGTCGTTTAGGCAAATATGTAAAAAGCCACTTTTCCTAAGATTTAACATTATGTTCTCAAACCTGCGATAGTTTTAAATCCGTGACCGTGACCGTGCAATCTAATTTTGACAACACAATAAAGCATTTTTCAACTTTACACTTTATTATTGATATCCTATAATGTCATAGATTATCAGTATTCTCTCTTTTTATTGTTAAATCGAAGTTAATATTAAAACCTCTTTGAAGCAAAAGCATAAATTTATTTGTAGTTCTGAGTTTCAATACCAGTCAAACCCTGTCAGTATCAAACCCCGCCAAATCCTCCATTCAGTATCAAAACCCGCAATGTCCGAATTTCCAACAATTATTTTTCCTTTTATTTTAAATTGTTATTATTGGATTGTGTTCATATTTTTGTCACAATGACACAATATAATTTACAACATGTTCGGTAAATAAAATATGTTTGAATCTTGAAGGGTTTGTTTGTGACACTTTTTGTGACTTTTCCACGAAAGCATGTAAGAGGATTTGACGGGATTTGATTCTAGGCGCCTCGTATATATATATATATATATTGAGTATCGGATCGAAGTGCTTAACATTATATTCTTGAATTATATTATACCAACTTCTTCACTGGACAAATGGCTATTACACAAATTTGGTACATGAGAACCCCTCCTGATTCCGGTATGGAGACATAAACCTCATTACAGTGATTCAGGTTAAACTTTAAAATAAAGAACTGATCTATATAGCCTCGTGGTTAACAAAGAGGGTAAATACAGATCGATTATTGAGTCAATCAGTAAAAGAAAATGCAAGTCCAGTTGAATGCTTTATATTATTATTGTTATTATTATTATTATTATTATTATTATTATTATTATTATTATTATTATTATTATTATTATTATTATTATTATTATTATTATTATTGTTGTTGTTGTTGTTGTTGTTGTTATACTGTATTACAAAGCAAAATAAAAAAATGGCAGAAGAGAATAAAATATTTTTTTCCAAAATGAAGAAGAGATTCTAAAGCAGAATGTTACGGACAATTTAAACTGAGTTCACGGAAACAAAGAGGATAGAATTTTAAGCGTTCTCCTAACTGCCCCTCAGGGAGTTTGATCAGAGAAATTTAAAAGACGCTAGATCTAGAAAGTTGGGTCAGTTCTAAGTTATGAGGGTAAAAATGTCTAGGTTTCATTGGAGATTGTCGCAGGAATAGTGGTACTTGCAGGAAAGGAGAAAGAAGTTCGGTTTTCCTGAATATGGGTAATAGAACTACACTTTTGTGAAAGAATGGTTTCTATGGTCAATTAACCTGATTCATTTTATTATTATTAATAGGATTATATAAAGGATTACATTAATTTTTATCGAACTAGGGATCTGTAGCAATATCATAGCATGCATGAAGCATGATACAGAATTAATGTGACGTTACGAAAAAGGAGACTGTTTAAATAAAATAGACTATATTGGAGCAGATAGGAAGCTTTCGAACTTATTTCGTTGTTATTGAGTCAGAATGACTAACCAAACAACCGAGTTAATGTCCGGTGCGCCTTCTCCTTTATGGTGTCCCCTCCCCAAGAAAACTATTTTGATTATGAAAATGGGGGGCCGCGGTGGCTCAGTGGTAGAGCGTTCACCTCTGGTGCTTGGGGTCCTGGGTCCAAAGTCCACCTGAACATTGTGGTGGACAAACACTTTGTGTGTGGGTTTTCTCGGGGTTCTCCCGTTTCCTCCCACTTTCTTCATTCCACCATTTCATTCATTACTCATCATCACCGTCTCCTTTAGCCTAACCAGGCATAACCGTGGGACGTAAAACTCAAAGATTTCATTTCATTTTCATTTTGATTATGAAAATAAAATGAATATATTTACCTTAAATATTTATATTACATTTTTATGGAGGAACACACAAAATAACTCGTATTTCTTGTGAATCTTCATTGGTAACCCTTTTCATGATATACCTAAGGATGGGTAACCTAAAGCTAAACCTGTATTTCCGGTGTACAGAGGCTTTCACCTGGAATCAAAGGAAACAACGCTTATGCTTCAAGTATCCTTGTTTCAAAATTATAGTTAAAATCATGTGTTACGGGCATAATATTATATGTATATGACAATATATACATATATATGACATAATATCCTCTTTCCAACCGATTCGTAAGACACCTTCCCAATCTCTGTAGCACAACCTTTATCACAGAACCAGTCAATAATTGCGTCATACGTGTGGTAGTGCTGTCTCAGTTCCTGCATTTGCTTTAAAATTCTTATATGTGATTAAGGTTTTCAAGAAAACAAAATAGATAAGTTCAACCTAATCAAATATGTGTGGGAGCAGTCTTTTATAATCTTCAAGTCGTTTTGCGTTGAGCGTGTACAATTTGGAGAGGGTCCAAAAAATCGAAATTTGAGGATCTCTTTGCGGTAGTTGTACCTGCATATAATTATAACCTCTGCCAAATTTCCGAACATTAGGATAATATATTCTGTTCTGGCAAGGTCTCTAAAGTTTCGAAAATTTGGTGAAAATAGGAAAAATTTAAAATTTTGTAAATTTTCAATAAAATCGTAGGCCCTTTCGTGGTAGTGCGGAAAAGTTGTACATACATGTAAGTATTACCTGCGCAAAATTTCAAAACTTTAGAATATATTATGTTCTGGAAGGAGGTGCAAAATTTTGAAAATTCATTGAAAAATTCAAAACATTTATTTTTATTTATTTTTAATACTATACAGTTATCACAACAATCTTTCATGGCGGAAACGAAAAGTTGCGTTTACATATGTTTAACTACTATTAAAAGTTTTAGAGCCCTGGAATAATATTTTCTCTTCTGGCAGTTGGCCTGAATTTACATATTTTTTTCTTTGTAGTACAGGAACTATATTCTTTCTATCACAATAACTCATTTGTTTCAAGTAAAGCAGCAACATTTTACAACTACGCAGTTATTAGGCTTCAAATGTTTCATTCATACAAATACCTGACAAATTAGAATGTTTAATGCTTATATTTTAACAAACAGAAAAATAAACGTGTACATTATAAAACTTATGGACTGTCAATATCGGGTTTGTAAAACTTTTTCGCGTAGGTTTCACGATTCACATTTTATACTAACCTTTGAACCTGAATGATGGCGTGCTCTTTCTGTTTTCAAGATGCCGTCATGGTTTTCATCATCGCAAACTTTCCTGGATGCCTCCCTAATTAGTTGTACAGCTCTTTCCACCGCTTGGGTGTGGCATGGGAAGTCAGCGAATGATTATTCAGTTAGAACCTCTTCTTGCAGCATGGTTTGCAGATCCTTGGATGTTATGTCATTCAAGACTGCTGGTGGGGGTTATTTGAGTTGTCTACCAGTCGATCATGTCAGTGTAGTCCTTAGCTTCGAAATGTATTTTAGGAATGTTGGATTTGCGAACACCATCAGCTTTACCTGTTGCTTCAACTTCTCTGGCTCTGGCTTTTATAACTCTTCGTACTGCAAGTTTTCGAATGTGTGCTCTTTCGTCGGTTAGCATCGCAATCAGAATGTTTTCTGGAGATTCGAAGAAAGCATTTCGCGAAATCACATGGTCGATCACGTCGAGGTGAGTTTTGTCCAAATATCTAAAAGTCACAATGATTTGTTGAATGTCTCGAGCTTCATTCTTGATTGAATGTTGGACTTTGATATGGAACCAGAATGGAACATACACTCTCATAATGAACTCCACTATAGTGTTTAGAGGTTTAGACTGTGCGAAGGTTTCGTTGTGGAAACATACAGTTGTAAGATCCTGTTCGCTGATGTCAACCAGCGGGACATGTTGAATCGCCCTGGATCGCGTTTGGCTAAATCTGCTAGACAAATTCCTGAAGAAATGGCAAGAACAATATTCATAAGATAGTTTTGACTCATACTAAGAATGGATGGATCAACTGAAGGCAAAGTACGATTAATTCGCTCATATGCTACTGTTAGAAGCTGCTTGCAGCTGTCCAAAGATTTTCCGATGCTGCCAAAGTAAGACGAAAGGCCAGAAGTGGGTCCATCAAGGATCTGGAACAAATGACGTAGAGGTAATTCATTAAAATGAAGGATTCAAACATTCCATGATTGAACACAGCATGCGGCTGGAACTTTCTTCACTAAGGAAAAGGCACATTAATATGAAAAATTAATATACTGTGATTAATATAATATATGAAGGCACGGTGATTAATATTAATATGAATGAAACATTTGAAGCCTAATAACTGTGTAGTTATAAAATGTTGCTGCTTTACTTGAAACAAATAAGTTATTATTATTGAAAGAATATGGTTCATGTGTTAGTAAGAAAACATATGTAAGTTCAGGCCAACTTCCAGAAGAAAAAATATTATCCCAGGGTTCTAAAACTTTTGATAGTACTTAAATATGTAAATGAAACTTTTCGTTACCACCATGAAAGATATTGTGATAAATGTATAATATTAAAAAAAATAAAAAGATAAATGCTTTGAATTTTTCAACGAAGTTTCAAAATTTTGCACCTCCTGCCAGAACATAAAATATCATTCTCAGGTTTTGAAACTTTGCACAGATAATGCCTACATGTAAGTACAACTTTTCCGCACTACCGCGAAAGGGAATACGATTCTATTGAAAAATTTTTAAAAAAGTTAGATTTTTCCTATTTTTCACCAAATTTTCGAAACCTCAGAGACCTTGTCAGAACGTAAGATATTATCCTAAGGTTCTGAAATTTTGTTGAGGTTATATTTACATACACGCAGAACTTTTCCGCACTACCACAAAGGGGTCCTCAAACTTTCGATTTTTCGACCCACAACCTAATGTACAAATCTTTAACATGGAATTAAACATTCAACCATCCAGATGTCTCCAATTGCCTTCTATAAAAATAACTGTAAACATTACTTTAAAAATATTAACATTAATACATTTACAATATATGATAACTTCATATATTTTTGGGGGGGTACCGAATCCATCTATTTTCTGTGATATTTTTTTCTGATGCTTTCATTGTCCTCTTCAAGTCAAAGCAATCACTTCAAGAATCGTATACCGTAACAAAAAAAGGAAAAATGAACTACTCCTATTAATTTCTACTAGTCTTATATTCTGACAACCCTGTAGAGTGCATAACGTTCGTTGTAAGAATGTATTCAGTGTGTTTAAGGTCCAGAAAACTTAAATCTCACCTCCCAATAGCTTCTTCACCTAATAACACCACTTAAGTAAACAGCAACTCCAAATATTGAGTAGCATTAGATCAGTAATAGCATAACATAAACTATCGCGATTGTAGATATATACACATTGGATTTGAGTGGTTGCCATTTCTTCTCATACTACATGAACTTATAATGGACAACATTATTGATTCATAGGTTCTTCCCTGAATTTACCAGATTCTTGGCACGTTATCAACCGATTTACTCTTCCATGAACATCACGTTGCATTTGCCACATATTTTCCTTATCCTAAATAAATTAAACATAGGCTATTAAACCAAAGAATTAAGTTTGCTGTAATATGTTTGCAACTATATATATTATTCAAGATTTTTAAAAACATGGTATGAAATTGTACGCTCCAGGATAATGTTCCACACAGTCTCGTAGCAGTATGTTAAATGCATTTATGATAATAATTGTGTGATGTGACTTTGGAGAATGTAAAGTCAAATCGCACGTTCAGTGTACAAGGGAATCAAATCTGCTTTCGGGCATTTTGGTCATATTTTACCTGAAGTTCCTCTCGAAGTGTAAAACCTTTTTCAGGCTAGCCATCCTGAGTGAGGTTTATCTGGATGATACCCCAGACCGCTTCCTTCCTTCTTCAATCCTTTCTTCCTTCCCTTTCCTCGGATAGTGTGGTCACCAAGGAACGTCATCTTTCATACGTGACGGACTAACAAGGCCATAGATGCCGAAAATCCAAAAATCTAATTCCTAATCCAGGGTTTAAAATGTTTATATATAGATACTGTAAATAATTCGTATATGTAAAAGAGAGTGTTCTCTTTTCCATATACTCAAGCGCTCCGTAGTCTTTTCCTCCCAACTTTGGTAATAGAACTTACATGATTCCCTTGTACCCCATAGCTTGTTTAGTAATCTGCAATTACTAGATACAAAAATCGTGAGATCAAATATATAGATGTTGTGATAGACAAAATTTTGATAAAGTCGGCAAAATTGTACCCGACGACAAGTTTTCAGTTTTTAACCGACTTCATAAAACAAGGTTATTAATTCGAACCGGTTATATATAACAATGTAACAATAATCTAACTGGGATAAGGTCAGTGAAGTTACAAGGATTATCTTAATTAAACAGAATAAAAGTTATTTTAATTCATAGTATGGTATGTATTGTTTGTAAACATTAGTTTGATTATTCCATTTATATTTAAATAAATTGCTATTTTCTTCACACATCGACAAGATGGTGATATTACACCACTTATTACAATATTCGATACAATATTTTGATCGAATTTGGAAACGATTCCCTCTGAAAGTGCTATTACTATATTAAATAGATGTAGTACCACTTAAGATATTACCGCTGATAATAATATAATCGTATTAGTAGCCCTAGAATGATTACATTCGTTGCACTATATTATTTGTGTCTTAAATTATTGATCTCATTGTATTAATATGTATCCATTCAATCTGTTACACTACAATATTAAGTAACTCACTAAATCTGTATGTATTGCACAATTGGTTCCTTTTCTTTATTTCTTGGATATTTCTTTAAGTCATATTCTGAAGATTAACCATTATATTTTAATATCATCAATACAACAAAATTGTAACCCATTTCTTCCATGTTCTTAACTAGGATATAAACATGATAACTCATATATTTCTACATAACAACATGCTCATATTAACTATCATCATTCATTCTAATCTCGATATGTATAAGTTCTGACTACGCCTTCCACGCTAATCGAATGAATCATTTCTTTATGTCTATAAAAATAGTATTTGATTTATCTTATTTAGTTTGTTTTATTTATTGACATGGAACGCCCTTGTAACATTTCTGAATCCATTTTGTTCTGTTCATCTACTAGCTTAAACTACCTTTGAAAATCCGTACAAAAAGCAACGTTTAAATAAATACGTATTTCGTAATATTAAATGATAACAAAGAAGCTACAAAATAAAAAAAATGTTTGTAAAGTTGTGACCTAAAGCACTCAGCAAGATCTGTGAAAATGTGTGTGAAAATAGGTACTTAATAAACCTGTTGTGAGAGACGAACTCTATGAAAACAACTATTGATTGAAATAATTGGAAAAATCTCAGGTATCTGTGGAATTATTGAAACGCAGCAGTTTGGAACTGCCAGTAGTACCATATCTAAAATTACACTTTTGGTATATGAGTGTGTGTGTGTGTTAGCTAAAAGACCATTTGAAGGAGCTTATTAGTACTGGTATTACAGAACATTCCTAAAGGACTCAAACACTCAGAAACACAGTCGCAAATCTGTAAGTTTGTGTTGGAGTTGCCGCTTCGTCATCTCCATCAATTCAGAAATCTCTCCATAACTTCAGTTCTCAGTTAGCTCTTAGACAACAAGCTTATAATATAGAATAACAAGGAATATTACATTTTTATTCCTCCCTAGTTTTTATAACTTGTGATGACAAAACAAAAATTTGAAAGAGGACTGCTTTGCTTTGAAGGAAAATATATTACATTCACTAAAAGAAAAAAATAATTAAATAAAACTGTAAACACGGCGAAACACAATGTAAATGAGAGAAAATGAATGATACATACTTTGAAAAATTTCCTTTTTATTCTTGTTAATCACATTTAGTCTGATTGCATGTTCAAAATTGAATCAAGTAATATTCGGTTTTAAGTAGGTTTCGGAACAAAACAATAATATCACTACCAAGTTCTTCTACTGATACTGAACTTAAGGACACACACACAGAAAAGTCTGCCTCCATACAACTTACCTCATTCCTGATAGTAATGCTTTTGACCTTGATAACTTCCTTGGGTTATGTTGGGAAGTGACTAATGAGATATAGATATGCCACATCTATGTACACTCCCCAACCTAATATTATGACCACCTACCTATTATCTGGTATACCTACCTTTGGGCACTGGACGAGACAGGAGTGTGGTATGGCATTTAAGCAATTAAACCTAAATAAGTGGCTGGAGGCATCACGCACCACACTTGCACACACACTCCTGGGCTCATGGACGACCATATAAGAATCACCAAACCGTAATGGAACCACTACCTGCCATCATTGTCCTACTGTGCACGTCTTGAGCGATTATCCCCCTGGAAGACAACAGATTCTGACCCGGTCATCTCCATGCCAGTATTGTTATTCATCAGACCATGTAACCTTGTGGCATTGTTCAACAATCCAATGACGATGGAAACGTGTCCATTCCATTCGTAATCGACGATGTCGGGTGGTTAACTTCAGTACATATGTGGAATGTCAACTGTGGAGGTCCATGTCTAACTGTAATGTGAACTATGTGGTTAGACACACTTGTCCTTTTTTTACTGTTAAAGTCTGCTGTTAATTGTGCCATAATTTGTGCCCTATCCTGTTGTAAAAATTCCGAGACTACACACAGAGCCCGAAACGACTCTAAACGACACAAAAATGCATGTCTTCAAATTTGGACATACTTTAATGTGTACAAATGAATTCCCTTCTAATGGTGGACCTAAGGAAATATGTAGAATTTTGACATTACGGATATGTCCGCCATGAACATAAAAAATGTGAGAAACTATAGTATGTCAAAATGATCTACTGCCTTGTTTTCATTAGTTTTGACGGATTAGTATGTTATGTTTTGATCATTGGGGCAATTATATCATTGTTTGAGATGATATAGTTGTACGTCAAAAATTTATACACATGCGCGGAAACGTGACGCAGTTGTCGTTTGTCTCTTGTTACACTAGTTAACAAAGGTTTTGTTACATAAAAGGAAATACCTGTTCTTAAAGGAACTTTTTGCGCTGAATTCGAATATGCACTCGGTTTTTCTCCATCACGTACGATTTTCCCGTAACAGAGGGATTTTCGGGAAAATCCCTCAAAAATTTCCCTTTTCGTTTATTTTACACCCCAAGATCTTGTCCCTTTGCATATACTAACATAGAAATTATACCTAAGTATACTTTGATTCATATGTAACAAACCCTCCAAGTTTCGTAATAATCGCTTTATTCTTTCTAAAGAAATAAATATGTTTGTATGTATACTGTGTGTACTGTTTATTGCACCTTATAGTAATGCTTTCAGATCTCTTAAGTTGAGGTAAAACGTTTTGCTTTATTACCACAAACACATATATAAAATATAATACAATATAATTTAAAAGTGCGACAATTTACAATAAACAATAATACAAATGTACCAAAAGGTCATGAAAAGACAATCACAATATATGAAACTTCCATTGAGTTAGAAAAACGTACACTACTTCCTTCTTTTGTGAGAAATGTTGCATTCTCTAACAAGACCCCAACAATAGTCCCCCATCATTGAAGGATCCCATCGTCCCTGGTACCTTTTCTCCATTGCCATTATATCTTGGTGGAATCTTTCCCCCTGTTCGTCGCTGAGAGCACCTAGGTTAGCAGGAAAGAAGCTGAGGTGGGAGTGCAAAAAGTGGATTTTTAAAGACATCCTACAACCCAACTCTTTGTATTTCTGTATCATGTCCTGTACGATTTCTGTGTAACTCTCAGCTTTGTTATTGCCCAGAAAGTTGCGCACAACACACTTAAATGCTGTCCAGGCAGCTAGCTCAGCACTGTTTAACTTGCTGTCAAAGCTATCATCAAGCATTAATTTCCTAATTTGGGGACCAATAAACACTCCCGCTGAAATCTTAGCATCACTCAGGTTAGGGAACTTATCTCGCAAATACTTGAAACCTTCACCAGATGTGTCCATGGCTTTGACAAAGTTTTTCATAAGTCCTAACTTGATATGAAGTGGCGGTAGTAATATCTTATTAGGATCTACCAAAGGAGCGTATTTGACGTTGCATTCTTCGTTCACCACGGCAGGAGTATTATTGGGGTGCCGAACAGCAAAAGGCCTTGGAGGATATTAAGGAACTTTTTGAGAGTCATGTGATCTTAAAACTTCCGGATTTGGATAAGAAGTTTATAGTCAGCGCAGATGCCAGTTTAAAATCCTTAGGCGGCTGTATTGAGCAGGAGGATGACCAAGGTAGGAAGCGTCCAATTGCATTCTTTTCCAGGAAACTGAAGCCTTATGATAAAAATAAGCCCATATTTGTTTTGGAGCTATTAGCGGCTATCGAAACAATGGAACGGTTTAGAACGTACCTGCATTCGAAATTCGAATTGCGAGTAGACCATATGGGACTAGTCTATGCGATGCGTAACCTGCGGAGAGTTAAGAAATATGGTAGCTTGCTATATCGTTTATTTGCCTTTGATTTTGAAGTTAAGTCAGTCTCCACGAATATGAATATCTCCGCGGATTTCCTTTCGAGGTTATATGATACTGAAAATTTTGAATCAATGCATTTGGAACCTACATATGAAGAAGAAATGACAAACATGTGTATGGTTAATATGTGGGCAATGCCTTTTGCTAGTCAATCAGTGCAAGAGCATCAGAAGATGGACCCTTTATTAAGATCAATCATCGACAAAATAAGGCGGAAGGAATCAGTTGATGGTTATAAAATGGTACAAGGGATTTTGTGTAAGAAGACGAAGGCCCATAGTAATCCATACAAGATCTGTTTACCCAAGAAGTTAGCTCCAAATATTATTGAGTATTATCATTCTTCTATTTTGCCCGGAAGTCACCTTGGGTTGGGCAAAACGATAGGAAAGGTGTCCTCAAGATATTCATGGGAGGGGATGCTGGACCAAATTAAGGATTATGTGTTATCGTGCGACTTGTGTCAGAAGAACAAAAGTAGTAACAAGAAGCCTATGGGTCAATTGATTGCGAGCTATGCTACGGTAGTGAATGGGTTATGGCACACAGATGTCCTTGGACCAATGCCAGATACAAGG
Organism: Thermobia domestica; assembly: GCF_964235325.1. NCBI lineage: Eukaryota > Metazoa > Arthropoda > Insecta > Zygentoma > Lepismatidae > Thermobia > Thermobia domestica. The sequence goes on from NC_137456.1 coordinate 91,867,821, forward strand.
TCGGGAAGATATTGTATGATTGTAGTTGATTCATTTTCCAAAATGGTGTTTCTGGAACCTTTCAAGAATCTATCTAGCCAGACCTTGATAAATAAATTATACAAACTGATGTGTCGCAGAGGGTTTCCGTTTGCAATTGGGCACGATAATCATTCAGTTTACACGTCGGCTAAATTTAGGGATTTCCTGTTTAGTAATGGAATCAAGGATGTGCGTATATCCCCTTATCATGCTGCTTCTAATCCGGGGGAGAGATATATACGTACTGTAAAGGATAGCCTGAAGATATTCTTCGGAAACAAGCAGAATCAATGGGATCGAGGATTACACGAGATTGAATTTTCGATAAATAATGCCCAACATGCAGAAACTAAATGTACTCCGATGGAAATGGTATTTTCCTATAACGTTTGTGATCCGTTGGATGTAAAATGGAATGTGCCCAGTGCCGATGTGATGAAGAAAGATCCTCAATTGGTAGTAAAAGCCTTGGAGAATTTAGAACTATCCTGGCGAAGGAAGAAGAAGCAATATAATAAACGTAGGTTATCTACTTCATATCAAGTGGGGGATAAGGTTTTGTTGAAAGCACAAGTCAAGTCGTCGCTAGCAGATAAAGTCACCAAGTCATTATCTAGCCGTTGGACTGGTCCGTATGAAATTATACGATTCTTAACTCAGAATACCATAGAAGTTAAAAATGTAAATGATTCTTGTGATGTAAGAAAATCTCATGTGTCATTAACGAAGAAGTATCGCGAGTTAAGACAGTAATTTCAACTTTATGGAATATTTGGGAAGCTAAGGATGAGATTGTAAATAATTTTAGAATGTTAAATAAAATGTCGACATTTTTTAATATGTGAATACTGTAAAGTATATATATATATAAATACAAGTTATTAACAGCTGTTTCTATTTGCAGATCTGTATATGTGATAAAGGATACGATTATGAATGCGCATTATTGTCGGGATCGATCCAATGTTTTGTAAATTTGGTACCTATTGAATTGTCATCGGATGAATTAGATGGAGATGTTTGGAGACAGCCTTCCAGAAAAAAAAAGCAAGAAAAACAAAAATTTTTGTTCTGTAACTTGAATATTTATATTCATTCCAGTTTCTGTAAGTTACTATATTTATGCAAATGTTTATATTTTGGAGTTTATATGGTAGTTTAATAATATTTTTGTTAATTGATTGCCGTTAATTAATTTTGGTTATCTAAATAAGCTCGTCGTACTGGTTTAAGAACAATTGTAATTGGTTCTGGGTCGGACATAAGACTCCGGGATACCTATTAGACTAACAAAAGTGTGATTGTTGGAGTGTATGTGGGGGAATTTAATTATTTTTTTGTTCATTTAGTTTAATTAGTGGATGAACGATTTGAGAGGATGCTAGTAGGTAAAGTAGAAGGTGGAGGTTGTAGTTAAGAACTAATTTAGACGACTAGACCAACGTGACCCAGACCTAGTTAAGAGTATATATAAAAATATAATAAAAAATCTTAGATTTTTTATTTGGGGCGCTGCGATGTTGTTACGTGTCGTAACTTTATATATAAAAAGAAAAAATAACGAGAATAGTATTAGAGTTGCGTCTTAGTTTTCTTTTGTTTAAGGGTTAATCAGCGCCGCCAAGTGGTTGGTTGACGAACTATACCATCATGTATGTGAAAGATGTATAAGGCCGCTTCATACTGAAGTTGGTGATAGCAAGGGTAAAATATATCTCGTGTAGAATTGGATACTTAACGAAATCCACATTATTACGACGAGTTTGAGCAGATTTGTAATGAGTTGTGATATTTCGCTCTTCTTGTTAATTGAAATTTGATTACAACATTGATATAAGTTTGTTCTACGTATTAATATTAAATAGGAGGATTATTAATAAATTTAATGGATTTCTGTGGCTCTGTGGACGTTTAAATGGAAGGTGTAAGTCTCATTAGAAGCATATGTTTGTGGTGCATAAAGGCTCCAGTGTTCAAGATTTGTTAAGTTTTGTACATTCGTTGGTTTATTTAATTCCTATAAAGATATATTCATTCATGAGAGTTTATCATTTAACCCGAATGAAGAACTTAGTGATAGATTTCTTAATGATCATTTTTTTTAATCTGTTATTTCGCGGCAAGTAAGTAATTTTCCGAGTGAAAGAAAGCTTTATGTCATATGGTCTCTGCAATATTCTGGTGAATTTAGTGAACTATTGTTTGTCTCTCTCTCTTCTTCAGTTTCACAAGTTAATCAATCAAAACGTGGGGTGATTTCTCGACTGGGATCACCTTACCCTATGCGACTGTCCATGCTTACTTCGGTAGGGTCACATGAGCACAGCGTAACACAAAATCACCAACTTCAGTATGTAATTGAAGTTGAGCAGAGAGCTGTGTATAGTTGTGTGTGAAGTGAAGACATTTTTTTGTGTAAGTAATGAAACTTACATTTTTCTCTCTCAGAAACTATTTAAATCGAATAAGTGGTTTAGTGAAAGGTAATTCAGAGGACATTTATTATGAGAGGCATTATAAGTAATAGAAGAGAGAAACGGTATTTATCTTTTTGTAGTTATATAGCGATAACCAGTCTCTTTTTCACTATGGAAAGTGCGCGTGGTTCGAACTCGAGTGATATGAATTCAAGTCAGAGCACCGTACCAGTTCAATTGTGTTTAAATCATTTCGAGAATGGAGACCATGGTCGGTTTAGAGATAAAAATCCATTTCTAGAAAGAAATAATAGAACTTCTTCATCTTCTGAACATTCCTCGGAGTTACGTACTTTTTCTTTTTTAAATGAAAGTGATAGTGAATCGGAATCAGCTTCTAATGTTTGTGTTCACACTGAAAGAAATAACAGGTGTATTACGTCATTATCTGGGCAGAGCGAGTTGTTGGTTGAGCAAGGTCATGGACACGAAGGAAGGAGTGATAAGCCTGCTGTTGCAGCCGAGTCTGTTGGACAGTGCGTGACGAATCCATTTAAGTTAGTGAGTGAGGGTGAGAAAAAGGAAGAAAATCGTGGGTTTGGTGAAAAGTGGAAAGTAAATGCGTTTATGCCCTATAGTGTTAATATGGACAAAATTACAATTATGGCAGCTAATCAGAACTTCTTACATCAAGTGGATAGTATTCCCCATTGTGATGGAATGGACGATATGGTTACTTTTAAGTTCCTGTTGGCGGTGTATCGGATAATTCAGACTGGACAATACCCGAAGGAGGCAGTTTTTGTTAGTTCCTTGGGACGGACATCAGGTATGTTCTATAATGAATTTAGTAAACAAATGTTGCTTACTAATGATTGGAGTGTTATATGCAAATCTCTGTTTGATCGTTTTGTGACTCCATTAGGAAAACAACAAATTTTACGTCTTTATGTTCATTGTTTACAAGAGCCTAACGAAAATGTTATGGAGTATGTACAAAAGCTTATCGATAGTTATGTCGTTTGTACCGGAAGGACAGATCGAACAGCGATCCTTACGAATATAATGGAGGGTATGATACCCGCTCTTAAGTATGAATTGTTTAAATACGATACTCCAAATGACTTAGATACATTAATGAATGAAGTGCGAAAGTATGAAATACATTCCAGAAACCAACTTGTATACAATAGCATAATTAGGAATCAAACAGTGGCGGAGCAGAGGGAAGTCAATCCTAGCTTTCGCTCTAGTGTTACATATAGTTCAGTTCCAGATCTAAACAAACTTGGTGGTAGTTTTGCTAGGGTTAATATCTCTTCAAAAGAAAGGGTTAGGCCCACTACTTCGAAGCCAAGGAGCCGGGTGCGATCCCAGCTAGACCGAGACTCTAGAAGTAATTCTAAAAGGGGTGCTCAAATGTTATTGGGTACGAATAAACAGTGTAATAATAAGGATTTAGTAGCTTCTTTCGTTGAAGTATTTATACTAGGACAGCGTATTATTGGGGGGATAGATAGCTGCTCATCGGTGAGCTTACTCAATAAAGAATGTTTTGATGAGTGGAACCAGAAACAAAGAAATCCTGTTAAGGTTCTGAAGGAGATGTTCACAGGTGTTGGAATTTCTGGTAAGGCATTGACTCTTACGTCGTGTGTTTATATACCTTTAAAATTCAGCAATAAAGTTTATCGGCTGAAGTTCTTTTTAGTGGACCGACTAGAGCCGAAGTTTATTATTGGTATCGGTGAACTGAAATACTTGAATGCTCGTTTGGATTTAACATCAGATACGTTGTATTTAGGTCAAGAAGGCATTTCGGTGCCAATCCTATATAAACCTTCTCGTGAAAAATCTGTGGGTAATTTGCAGTCAACAAGTAGCAGTGCCGTAGGAGTTAAAAACCGAACTGACAATTGTGCATCCAACTCCCAGTTTTTAGCTAGACTATTTATGAAAATTCCGGATGTTGGCTTGGATGATTTCAGAGTCACCGAACGGTGTGCTCCGTCAGTGTCATTGAGTGACGTCATGATGTCCAGTCCAGACATTAATGTGACTGCTGTGAAAGGTGAAGGTTATGAAAGTTCTTATTTGGAGAACTCTCAGAATGGTAATCCACCTTTTAATAAGAAGCGCTGTGAGAAAGGCCAGGACATTCGTAGGTCGTCGTCGGCGTCGCCAGCGTCGGACTTAGAAGCTGAAGTGAAGTCGCGTTTTCGGGAGAAGATTTTTAACCGCATGGAGTTTAGAGACATCAGAGGCGAGGGGCGTCGTGGTGTGCAGTCAATTAATGCCAAGCGTCGTCCAGCGTCGGCGTCGAGGTGGAGGCAGCGTCGAAGTGGTAATAATCAGGCAGTTGTTTACGAAGATCAGCAAAGTAAATTGGAGTCGTTTTGGCCAGAGCATTCGATGGTTCTTCAATCGAGGCAGTGGCGTCGAGATAGCCCCGAGGGAGCGTCGCCGTCGTGGGATCGTCGTATAAAATGTGCCCAGACGTTAGTGACTCGTCCATTACGTGAAAAGAAGATGTTTAGAGGATCAGAACAGAGTCAGGTAGGTAGTCCGAAGAGGCGTCGGAGAGGTTTCAGCCATAGGGGAACATCAGCGTCGGCGTCGGTGGATAATAATATTATGAGTGAGTTTAGCTTCCAAACCAGGGACAGTGATCTTGGACTATCGATGGACTTCGGGTGCAGTAGGGATCATCGGTTGATTTCAGAGCGTCGGTTTGACCGTTCATCGAGTGAGGCGTCGGCGTCATTGATCCAAGATCTTCGTAAGGATTACTGCGGTGTGGTAAGAGAAATCAAATCAAGTAATAAGACTATGTCTCTTCCCCAGAGGTTATATGGAAGAGGGTGGAGATGTAGGCGTCGCGACGGTATGAGTAATGATTTAGCGTCGGCGTCTAAATTTAGTAAAAAAGATTTTTTTTATGGAGACTTCGAATTTTCTGATGATGTTGTTTACGAACCTGGTTTGTCAAGACGCAGCAAACTTAATGCACCTAGTGATTTAGCGTCGAAGAGGGCGTCTAGTGATAATGGTGTTATGGTTTATCCTTCTGAGCAAGGAAGGAAGGATAAAAGTTTTCAGTCAGCTGGTTCATTGAGGAGACCAGGGCAGTCGTCGGAAGTGTTTGGTTGGGAAATTGTCGGTGATTCGTCAGAAGTAACTTCGGCGTCGGTATTCAATCCTGTCACCAGTGTTGCCAACCTACGGAAGGAGGACATTCACGAGAGTGGTTTTCGAAATCCAATTGTACATTGGACACCAATTGAAACTGTTTGTGGGAACTTAAACCAAGGTCGGTGTGAGGCGTCGCCGTCGGGCTATGCACATGCTCCCAGTGTTACATCCCAGGACCATGATTTTATTGGAAGGAATTTTAATCCTTTAAGTGCACCACAGTCCATGGGAATGAGGGGGATGGTCATGGAACAGCGTCGGTGTGAGTCGTCGCCGTCGAAGGCAACGCAAGATTTCAGGGTTTCCATCCTAGACAGTGCGGATAATAGCTTAGAAGATGAGATACGGAAGAAGACTACAGATGTACAGCCCTTAGAGAAGTGTGGTCAACTACATTTGAGCCAGAGTCGTCCAGTGGCGTCGGTGGAGGATACCTGCAGTGTATCCAAATCAGGATTAGTGGAACTTAATCGTATAGCTATACCAGAGAAGAAATCGAGTGACTTTTTGCAAGAGACGTCGGAACATGGAGAGTGGAGACTTGGTGCGATTGAAATGACCGTGCAGACTTCTCCGAATCTCAGTGAGGGAGCCTATAATATTATGTTGGGCCGAAATAGGAATTTTGGGCCCCATAGGAAATCCAATAATATGGATGGACAACTGGGGTCATCATTGGAACATAAGGTGTTAGAGGTCCCACCGGTTCTTGGGCAAGAATCTTCGAAGTCTACAGACTTAGAACAACTAGAAAGGAACTTGCGTGAATCTAAGATGAGTGGAGATTCAACTTCGTCATACCAGGTGGCTGGATTAGCGGAAAGTGGTCAGCCATTGGAGTCTTCGTGTGATCATCGGACATTGAAAGGTGTTCCATTACCCATTGATTGTCCTACCAGTATAGGTTCATTTCATGATTCAGGTTTAGGAAGTGCTAATCGGAATAGTTTAAACTATTTTATAGCTGGTCCTGTTGAGATCAGTTGTGTGTCTGGAGGGAGTCAATCACAATCAAGAAGTCGAATCCAGGTGGAATCAGAGGCGGCCCTAGTCTCTGATGGATGTCGTGTACAGCCAGGTGTACCTTCAATCTTCAGCGATTCCCAACATGGGTTAGGCCTACCCATGGTCAACAGTAGCGGCTTTTCCAATTCCAATATGGATGCCACAAGGGTAGAGGTGCCCTTAATTTGCAGTGGAGGTCGAGATGATCCAGTCCATGTCCCAGTGTGCAGTAGTGATTCTAGCGGTCCAAGAGTATCGACGGGAAATACTGATGAGCAGAGGGGTTCCATGTTACTTCATTTTGGAAGGAATGGTTCCAGTGGTCCAATGGGAGAGGGAGATAGTGGTCACTATTCAGATGCTGAGGATGCGGTCAACTTCCAGAGTCAGCGAGTTTCTCCTGGAGATTCCAAGCAAGGAGCTGCATGGAGTGCTGAGAACTTAGGCATGAACTTCCAGTCACGGGAGGAAGAAGTTCATACTGTTCCTGTTCAAGTGGATCCTGAATTTGCCGAGTTGGATCCAAACTTGCAAGGGTACGTAGAAAATTTGGTTAAGAAATTTCCTAATGTGTTTTGCGATCGTGTAGGTCAGATTAAGAGCTTTGAATACACCATACTTCTTAAGGATTATGTTCCCATCAGGAAAAAAGCTTATCCTCTCTCTAGAGCAGACCAGAGGGAGTTAGATAAAATTCTCGATAATCTGATAGAACAAAATATAATTCAGAAAAGTCAAAGCCAGTGGGCTTTTCCGTGTTTTTTGGTAGGCAATAAAACGGGGGATAAGAGATTGGTAATTAATTATCAAGATTTGAATAAGAAACTCTGTATCAATGCGCAGTATACGCCCAGGATAGAAGATGTATTAGCGAGTTTATCTAAAGGAACTATTTATAGCCACCTTGATGTACAAAAAGCATACTGGCATTTAAAACTTTCGCCGGAATCTACTCAGTACACAGCATTTTTAACCCATAGAGGCTTATTTGAATTTAAATTTCTTCCTTTTGGGTTAGCTACCGGATCTTATATGTTGTCCAAGGTTTTAACGGAACTGTTATATCCATTGAAGAATGAAGGTGTGGAATGGTTCTTTGATGACGTTTGTTGCATTTCCACGGACATTGAATCTCATAAGCATCTTTTAGAGAAGGTATTGGAAAAATTTGACGAAGCGGGTATAACTTTATCTGTGAAGAAGACTAACTTGTTTCGCAAGAGGATTTCATATTTAGGGTATGAAATAGAAGGAGGAAATATGTATTTAGACCCTGCTAGGCTAGAAGTGATCAAGAAATTACCAGCACCGAAAAATAGAAAAGGGTTAATATCATTGGTTAGTTTTCTCCAATATTATAGTAAGTTCATCCCTCAATTCCATGAAGTCATAGAACCTATGACTCGACTTCGTTCACCACGGCAGGAGTATTATTGGGGTGCCGAACAGCAAAAGGCCTTGGAGGATATTAAGGAACTTTTTGAGAGTCATGTGATCTTAAAACTTCCGGATTTGGATAAGAAGTTTATAGTCAGCGCAGATGCCAGTTTAAAATCCTTAGGCGGCTGTATTGAGCAGGAGGATGACCAAGGTAGGAAGCGTCCAATTGCATTCTTTTCCAGGAAACTGAAGCCTTATGATAAAAATAAGCCCATATTTGTTTTGGAGCTATTAGCGGCTATCGAAACAATGGAACGGTTTAGAACGTACCTGCATTCGAAATTCGAATTGCGAGTAGACCATATGGGACTAGTCTATGCGATGCGTAACCTGCGGAGAGTTAAGAAATATGGTAGCTTGCTATATCGTTTATTTGCCTTTGATTTTGAAGTTAAGTCAGTCTCCACGAATATGAATATCTCCGCGGATTTCCTTTCGAGGTTATATGATACTGAAAATTTTGAATCAATGCATTTGGAACCTACATATGAAGAAGAAATGACAAACATGTGTATGGTTAATATGTGGGCAATGCCTTTTGCTAGTCAATCAGTGCAAGAGCATCAGAAGATGGACCCTTTATTAAGATCAATCATCGACAAAATAAGGCGGAAGGAATCAGTTGATGGTTATAAAATGGTACAAGGGATTTTGTGTAAGAAGACGAAGGCCCATAGTAATCCATACAAGATCTGTTTACCCAAGAAGTTAGCTCCAAATATTATTGAGTATTATCATTCTTCTATTTTGCCCGGAAGTCACCTTGGGTTGGGCAAAACGATAGGAAAGGTGTCCTCAAGATATTCATGGGAGGGGATGCTGGACCAAATTAAGGATTATGTGTTATCGTGCGACTTGTGTCAGAAGAACAAAAGTAGTAACAAGAAGCCTATGGGTCAATTGATTGCGAGCTATGCTACGGTAGTGAATGGGTTATGGCACACAGATGTCCTTGGACCAATGCCAGATACAAGGTCGGGAAGATATTGTATGATTGTAGTTGATTCATTTTCCAAAATGGTGTTTCTGGAACCTTTCAAGAATCTATCTAGCCAGACCTTGATAAATAAATTATACAAACTGATGTGTCGCAGAGGGTTTCCGTTTGCAATTGGGCACGATAATCATTCAGTTTACACGTCGGCTAAATTTAGGGATTTCCTGTTTAGTAATGGAATCAAGGATGTGCGTATATCCCCTTATCATGCTGCTTCTAATCCGGGGGAGAGATATATACGTACTGTAAAGGATAGCCTGAAGATATTCTTCGGAAACAAGCAGAATCAATGGGATCGAGGATTACACGAGATTGAATTTTCGATAAATAATGCCCAACATGCAGAAACTAAATGTACTCCGATGGAAATGGTATTTTCCTATAACGTTTGTGATCCGTTGGATGTAAAATGGAATGTGCCCAGTGCCGATGTGATGAAGAAAGATCCTCAATTGGTAGTAAAAGCCTTGGAGAATTTAGAACTATCCTGGCGAAGGAAGAAGAAGCAATATAATAAACGTAGGTTATCTACTTCATATCAAGTGGGGGATAAGGTTTTGTTGAAAGCACAAGTCAAGTCGTCGCTAGCAGATAAAGTCACCAAGTCATTATCTAGCCGTTGGACTGGTCCGTATGAAATTATACGATTCTTAACTCAGAATACCATAGAAGTTAAAAATGTAAATGATTCTTGTGATGTAAGAAAATCTCATGTGTCATTAACGAAGAAGTATCGCGAGTTAAGACAGTAATTTCAACTTTATGGAATATTTGGGAAGCTAAGGATGAGATTGTAAATAATTTTAGAATGTTAAATAAAATGTCGACATTTTTTAATATGTGAATACTGTAAAGTATATATATATATAAATACAAGTTATTAACAGCTGTTTCTATTTGCAGATCTGTATATGTGATAAAGGATACGATTATGAATGCGCATTATTGTCGGGATCGATCCAATGTTTTGTAAATTTGGTACCTATTGAATTGTCATCGGATGAATTAGATGGAGATGTTTGGAGACAGCCTTCCAGAAAAAAAAAGCAAGAAAAACAAAAATTTTTGTTCTGTAACTTGAATATTTATATTCATTCCAGTTTCTGTAAGTTACTATATTTATGCAAATGTTTATATTTTGGAGTTTATATGGTAGTTTAATAATATTTTTGTTAATTGATTGCCGTTAATTAATTTTGGTTA